>NC_071572.1:3630841-3943918 GCF_024509145.1 Vidua macroura | reverse complement strand
GATAGAAAAAGCAAAGTGGCTTAGATGGATTTGGTCACTGATCATGAAATTAGACTGGCCCTCAGAAAGAAAAACATGGCAGCAGTCCCTTTACACCTAATTCCTTCACTTCTAGTTCCCTGTGCCACAAATGCCACATGCATGCAGGTGCTAACCACTGATGGCATCACTGAACTTGGAAATAAACCCACTCGTGCACAGGAGATTCTTCTCCTCCATGTCTGATAGAAGTTTTTACCTACTCTGTTAGTAACTCTGCTGGATAAAGTTTTACCTTTCATAGATCTTATTGAAAAAATCTCTTAAATGAGCTGATGCTTTACTCCTCCAGAATTTCCACTGTCACCTGTATCGAAACAAAAAAGATATTGACCTTTGTTGTCAAAAGAGAGTAGGAGTTTTTTTGTTTCAGTAGTTCAGGATGAAAATTGATTTAATCTATTTCCATTACTTACTACCTCTAAAATGGATGGATTTTTTTTCTTAGTAAAAACCCATGTCAAGCTATAAACCAGCTTGGCTTGCTTAACAAGACCCTTAGTGCTAAGGGGGAAATTGTAATAATTCCAAATATACATTTATTTAGTGCCTCAGTGTTTGTTGAGTGACAGCCTGGTGTCAGAGGAGCTGATCCAAATTCTTAACTTTGTAAGGAGCTGATCCAAATTCTCATGCAAATGGGAGATTGCATGAGAAGGGAGTGCAAAAAAAAAAAAAAGAGGAAAGGAAAAGAAAAAAGAAAAGAAAAAAGAAAAGAAAGAGAGGAAAAGAGAGGTTTCAGGAATACCATCAGAAATGTGAAAAGAGCAAGCTGCCAGCATCAATGATGAATCAGGAACCACAGGGCAGAAAATTTTCATTTATCACCTATTATCCTACTCACTTTCTTTTCAAGGAATGGACATAAAAATCATGACCAGTGAATTTTTCTCTTCTTGTGATTCAAGGATTAGTAGTTCCCAAATTCCATATTCACTAAGACACACAATAATAAAAAGTTATGAGAGATCTGGAACAAGGAATCTAGTGCTGTCTTGAGAAATGACTCCTGGTGCTTGGGATGAGAAGACTTCTGAAGAATTTCTATAAAGGATAATGAGCCTTTAACATGAAGGGAAGAACTAAAATTATTTAAAGGTTGCCTGGGATTCACAGGGGAAGAGATGACTGCTTAAAACAGACTGCCTGCCTTCATCTGAATAAATGTCACACTTCCTAATTCCACTTTAGGGGTTGTATATAACATGATAGAATGGTGTCCTGAAAAAATTACCTCCTGAAAAGCAAGCTTGCATTAAGGCATGCATTTTCCTGTGTAAATAATCTGTTGGAGGCAACCATGTTAGCCCTGCCCCTTCTTAAATCTATCACTTCTTTTTGTGACAGTGTGGAGCCTCACAAGTTTTAATCTGATCATCAAAACATTTCCAGCAAATCCTGTCTGCCAAGAAAAGAGAATTGCTTCATTCACTTTCCCCTCAAATATGCTTCTTAGCTATTGGCATTATGTGTGTTTAATACATAAACCTAAAGCTGTCAGTCAGATCCACAGCTCCTTCCAGCAGGAACATGCTAATCCCAGCTAATTCTTTCAATGCCAAGTTTTCCTAGGAAAAAAAAAAAAAAACCAACTTTAAAAATTGTTGCCTATGACAAGAGCTGATGGAATAACAGGAGAAGAGGCTGATGGTGAAAGGCAGCCTGGTAAAACTGGTAAAACGTGGAGGCTGTTCCTGCACCACGTCTGTTCTGCTGCCCCTTCCTCTCTTACACTGCTGCTTGCCCATGTTGACCGTGACCTCCTCCAGGCCAGATTTGTTCTCACCATATTCAGACAACTCATGGAGCAAAGAGAACTCAATCACACATGCTACTGCAAAAGAAATAAAATATAACATTGGTTACAAACACAAATAAACCCAGAAGATGCTTGTGGATGGAGACTGAGTGGCGTGGAGCTCTTTTCTCCTCTTCAGGCTAACAGTTGTTCCACCATATGGCTGAAGCACTGCAGCATTTGTTTATTGAGATGGATGGAAAGCTCTGCCTGTGAAGCTTTATCCAGGCAGGATAAAGGGACAATTTCCATGTGACCAGAGTTTGCTCTGCTGCGACACCAGCAGCAAAGCCAGCAAGCTGTGATGGAGAACTCACTGTGCTCTGCTCACCAGGGTGCCTCTAAATGCTCATTTTAGTCTTTGGGAAAATAATTCCTTGCTGAGAGCACGGGAATGTTGAGATCAGCCCGGCTGCTACTTTTGTTTGTGTATAAAAGCCAATTTCTCATTAAAATGCATGTATCCCACAAGGTGTCAGTAAGGGTGGCATTGCGTGTTCTACATGTGCAAAGATAGATTATCCATGATATGTGGTAAAGAAAGCTTAAAATCACTGTCTCTAATACCTCAAAAAAACACTTATAAGAAGGACAGCAATAATATTATGTCAAATTCACCCGAGCCCAGTTTTTTTGGTATTTCTTAATCTTTCTTTGCTCCATTTTTCTCATAGTCCCATGGTCTGTAAATACTATTTTCTGTGGAAAAAAGAAAACAAGACAAAAGCTCCCTTCTCTTTTTGTGTGCCCTGATTTACTGCTTTCTTTTTCTGACATTCTGCCATATTTTTTTTTTAAAAAAAAGCTTTTTCATTTATTTGATTCTTCATCCTTATTTTGCAGTTATCTCAAGTACGGTACACTTTTATGAAATGGACAAAGTTAGCCAAAATTGGTTAAAATTTCTAGCTAGATGGCTTGCATGTGTCCTGAGAATGAAAGAGTGGGGCAAAGGCAAAAAAAACAAAAAATAATTTCCTTGAATTGCAGCTCCTCTCATGCCCCAATCAGAGCATGAGCTGATGAGCTGCCCTTGCCCACCTTTGCCCTTGCCCTTATGACAGGCAGCTCTCTCCTTCTTTTACCACCAATTTCTTGGTAATCAAAGGTAATTAAACATGAAGTTGTGAATAAACTGCCCAACTCCATGTCAGCGGTGATGAACTTAATGCCCTTTATGTTTTAATTTTTTGTCCCTGCCCATAGCAGGGGGGTTGGAACTCAATGATCTTTAGGGTCCATTCCAACCCAAAGTGTTCCATGATCCTATAACTCTAATTGTTTATTTTCACAAATCTAATTGTTCATTTTCACAACTCGGATTGTTTATTTTCATGAAATGCACAGTCTAAAAGACGCCATGAGTGAATCGTGGAACCACAAGAGCTCTCCCTGGATGCAAGCGCTCCCTCTTGTTAACAAAACAGCCCGGTTCTTTCCCTAACGAGGTCCTCCCACAACGAGAAAGGAACAGGGGTCTAAATGCTGTTCTCTGCCTCTTCAAACTGCTGGCACAGCTTTGATTTAGGGACTTGCACTTTAATCACCCATCATGTGTCATTACCCCGACAGGCGGCAGCAGCCGCCAGACGCGAGCGCCGATAAATTGCGCCGAGAATCGCTGGAGCGATCCTTTGTTGATTTTCCTTTACAGCTATTCCATGGCAGATCAGCTGTCATAACAACACAGCGCCTCTGGCAACAGAGGGAAATTAAACATGAAGCATGTTCAAGGTAGCTGGTAGAAGGCTGGAATATCCCTTTTCTTCCGTGCCTTCAGATGCTCCCTGCTCCTCGCGGTAACGCCAAGCCCGTGGCAATTCTCTTGTAAGATAATTGCCAGATGTGCTGCAGCACAAATACTCAAGTGGGTTTGTATGCAAATCTTTGCAATGCTCTCATTTAAGGAGGAGAGGAGAGGTAAGAACCTCTCTCTCTCTCTATCTATCTCTTTTTCTTTTCTTTTGTTAATAAATATTTTTTGAACAATATAGCAGCCCTTTTTCTGGTCTTCAAGGCTGGTTGCACAGCAATGTTTCCAGCAGAAAGGTGAAGCAGATTTTTCCCCCACAAAGCACACACAGGCTCTGCTGTATCAACAGTACCATATTTATTGCCTTTTTTTTTTTTTTTTTTTTTTTTCCCAAAATAGCTGTCTCTCTCAGATTTTTGATGCCCAAATGGCAACATTCAAAAGGGAGCATGGGTGAGGTTTATTTTCAGAAGTTTTCTTTCTGGGGAAATTTTTATACTGGATGCAGACTATTGAGGCTTTCCTGAAAAGTAATCAGTTTAAGAAAATTGTAACAATTTAGTCTTTCAAATGCCTTCGCATCTTCGTGGTTTTTTGAAAGCCTCATAAGGGATGGGATTCAGCAGTTGCTGTTTTATTTTCTCCCTTTCTTGAAGAGATTAGTACTATAAAAATCACAGATATTTTAGCATGCTCTCCTTCCTCAACATTAATATTTCTTGTGTCCTGTCAAATTATCACTTTACTCACTTTATTTCTATCACTTTATTATTATGTGGCTCTCAGATTGCAATGAACTCTGTGTCCAGGTTTGGCCAGCTGTGGTCAGAAAACTCTGTGCCACAGAGATCATTTCAGACCAAGGGCTGCAGCTCCTCTGTCTCTGAACACTGCTGAAACAAGTCTTGAAAATAATATCTGATCTATTCCTTCAGCTGAGGTGGTGGTGTGGCAGGGACTGATACCAGCTAGACAGATAATCCATTCAAAATAACCATCACTGAGAAAGTACAAATGTCAGTATATTGTATTTGGCACGATTCTTCAAACCCTACTGTGCTCAAATGCAATAAGTGATAATCCCAAAATGTTCTAAGCTGGGAGGAAATATTCTGGAAATTATTCTTACTGGTGGTTTAGAATCATAGAATCACAGAATATCCTGAGCTGGAAGGGACCCACAAGGATCATCCAGTCCAACCTCTGGCCCTGCACAGGACAGCCCAAGAGTCACACCCTGTGCCTGAGAATGTTGTCCAAATGCTTCTTGAGATTCTTGGCAGGCTTGGGGCCATGACCACTGCCCTGGGGAGCCTGTTCAGTGCCCCAGCACCCTGTGGGAGAAGAACCTTTCCCTGATCTCCAGCCTGAACCTCCCCTGGCTCAGCTTCAGGCCTTTTCCTCGAGTTTTGTCACTGTTCACAATTTTTCTGCCCAGGGCAGAAGTTGTGCCTCCTGTGCAGGGGAATTGCTGGGCTCAGCTCCTGCCCATGGCTCCTGCACACAGGGACAGCCAGGGACAGCCAGGGACACACAGGGACACACAGGGACAGACTGGGACACACAGGGACAGACTGGGACACACATGGACAGCCAGGGACAGCCAGGGACACACAGGGACACAAAGGGACACACATGGACAGCCAGGGACAGCCAGGGCTGAGGCCCCTCTCACTGGGGCTCCTCTCCAGGCTGAGCAGCCCCAGCTCCCTCAGCCTTTCCTGGGCACGGAGATGCTCCAGGCCCTTGCTCAGCTCCAGGAGCTCCTGTCCCTGCTGTGCTGAAGAGAACACGGTAATTGCATTTGGACATTTGTCCCAGAAATTCTTGTCAGAACACACGACTCTTATAGAATAAAAATTCTTCAAATATATTTATTTCTGATGTTCTCTTAAAATTACAAAGTGTTTCTAAATCTCAAAGTCAGCTGCACAAAATAGGTGCTAATACAAATAGTGTTAGGACAGTGTTCTCCTAAGTTATTTCTTTTTTTCTTTCAATTCTTGTGATTCAGGAGTAATGACTAATTACTAACCATGCCCACAATCGAGTGTTGATGTTTACTGTTTACCTGAATCAAATGGGTTTCAAATGAAGCATGGATATAGGTTTAAAGTCTTGATTTTCCTTGAATATTTACCTTTATTTAATGCTTAGATCTGTACATTTACCTGGATTTTCATGCTATGAAACCTACTAATTTTTCTGAGTAATATTTTAAAATACAAGTGCTGCTGTGAATACATTAGTTTCATTTGTGAGGTGGGAGTTGTTTGCAGTGTGTTTGATGGGTTTAATATTGGCTTCTGGGGGAGGAAATGAATGCAGGATCTATTGCAGCTTATTTTTATATTTGCAATGTCATCAAAAGTTGGGTCTGTGTCTTGCTAACAAAGATTAAATAAACTTAAACCAAGAGAGCATTGTAAAGCAATTGTGGGATGTAAATTAAATTAGTGGGTATGTGCAGTACACGTGACTATTTCCACTTCAGAAAAGGTAGCTCTTACAGCACTGTCCTTTTCCTTTTCCTTTTCCTTTTCCTTTTCCTTTTCCTTTTCCTTTTCCTTTTCCTTTTCCTTTTCCTTTTCCTTTCCCTTTCCCTTTCCCTTTCCCTTTTCCTTTTTCCCTTTTCCTTTTTCCCTTTTCCTTTTCCTTTTCCTTTTCCTTTTCCTTTTCCTTTTCCTTTTTCCTTTTCCTTTTCCTTTTCCTTTTCCTTTTCCTTTTCCTTTTCCTTTTCCTTTTCCTTTTCCTTTTCCTTTTCCCTCATCTCTTTTTGTCTGTGCCAGTCTTGCCAGCTTTAAGGTGCATCTCATTTAGAAAGTAACCCTGTTCCAGCAGGACAAAGCCTCAGAGCTCCCCATTATTATTTTATATGAGTTTAGGATTTGCAGTATGCTGTCTGAACAGCCAAAATAGAGGGCAGAGTCTTAAATTATATTTCTTCATATATATCAGCTTCTTCTGCACTTAGAATTACTTAGCCACTGTCTTTTTCAGTAAAAACCTTACATTTCAAAAGGTTATTCACTCTTTTTGAAATTATTGAATGTGCTGTCATAGGACCTGCATCATAATTCTTTATAGTTTTTCATTTTTTAATTTCTTTATTAATATTTTTATCCTTCTCTTTGACTTGAGGAAAGAAAACCTAAACTGAGTTATAACAAAAATAGTAAAAATTATTTCACAATATCTGAAGAAATGTGGAGGACATAAACTACATTTGAGTATCAAGGGACACAGATGCCAAGTCAGTTACATTTTTCTGTATAATTCTCCTGCAGCAAAAGAAAACTGTATAAAAAGGTAGTTTATATGCAAATATTTTATGCTTAGGATAAGAGTTTATTTCTTTAAAAAAATGGTATCACATGTAACTATCTTCCAAAGATGATCTTTTACAACACCATCAGTGCAACTTTAAGTTTTTTTTAAGGAAAGCAATTTTGCCTTCAAACATAAAGAGTCTTTTTTTTTTTTTTTTTTGTAGTACTTTCTTTTCATCTTAAAAATAGTTTTCCAAAAATTGTGTGGTGGTTTTTTTCGTATTCCTCTGGGAAAATCTTACATTGGTGCCCAGTGTGAGAACAGTGCATAGAGTCTGTGATAATCAACATAAACAAGAATTAAATTTCTATCTGGGGCGGCTCACAAAAGGAATAGAAATGCAAGGTGGGAAGAAGAGCTGCCTGCAAGCTGAAGATGCTGCACTCAGGGCAATTTAAGGCAGAGCTTCCTACACCTCTTCCTGCTGTGCATGTCAGGCACAATCAGAAGAAAGGATTTGCAAATGCAGATTTTCTTTCAGCAATCTGTCTGCTTTGTGGGAAACGTTTCCTTCACCCCACACCCCTCCCTGACCATTGGGATTCACCCAGTGCATGTGAGCTCCCACCCTACTGCACATTCAAATATTTGTAGGGTATGAGATGCTTGAACAAATCTGAATATGCTGCTTTTATTAAAAAAAAAAAAAAAAATTAAAAGGAAGTGTCCACTTATGGCCATAGCAATTGATTTCTGCATGGCCTCACAGTATAGATAACTAAAGAAACAAAGAGCAAAGAACATGGCTCCATTTTTAGATAAATCTTATTAGAATCCTGCAGGGCTGAGGAATGAATCGATTTGGTCTGTCAAACCAGGAGATAATGAAAGAATGAGCTCTCACTGTTGGCCTAATTACTTATGATTAATCTAACCCCATCAATTTTTTTTTAACTGTCTCCATTAGGCCAAAGAATAATTATTCTTACATCCAATTTTTGTTTTCTTTTCCAATCCTGAGTTGGAATATTTGATCATGTAGGAACTGTGTTGTCCAGGCAGTTACGTATCTTTGTGACAATAATTTTAGATTCTCTGTCATCAGTTATTTGGTGTTTAGCTTCCACCTGGACAAATTCCTGCCCTGGGAAAGCAATGTTTTGTAATTTTATAGATGTAGGTGAGCACAGCACCAAATTCAGAAAGGAGAAATGATCTTTCAGGGAGGGAATAAATTTTATAGCTTCAAGCACTATTCTTGACGTCTGAAAGAGGTTTTTTCTTTTAAAATTCCCTTTTACAAGGTGATGTGTTCTCAGGTGATGGGAGCAACCCAGTGTGTGCAGGGATTGGCATTGACATTTAAACTCCCTGCTTTTACAAATGAAACTTCTGGTGAGATTTCCTAGACATAATTTTGCAAAAAAATGCTGTTAGGCTGTAAAAGATCTCTTGCAGTGTTTGATCTATGGAAATTAAAGGCCTCAATTACCAATATTTCTGTGTCCACGTGAATGAATGTGTGACCACTCACAACACAGAAATACAGAATCATTGAATGGCTTGAGTTCTGTTGGTGATTTGGTGACATTTAATCCCCAAAGTTAGATCAACCTAAAAAATGTATCTTAAATATTATGCTCCTACAGCCATTTTTTCATCAGAGCCCTGATTTATAGAAGTAGTGTGGACACAGTTGTCTTTCATGTGATCAGTGATCTGCTGAAGGATGCTTAGCAAAGAGGATGGCTATTGAGGAAATTAAATATATGTTGCTTAGATTTGGTTTAGGTTTGGGGGTTTTGTTGTTGTTGTCTTCAAATCTGGCTTAAACTTTCAAGAAAAAGTCCTCCAGCAAATGTTGTAACCCTTTGGGAATGAATGGTAAAGCAGAGATGTCAATGACCTGGCTTTCAGTCAGCACTGCAAATTCTCTCTGTTCTGTTTCCCCATCCTGAACTTTTCTCATATTAGTTAAAATAAACTCTAAAATCACATCATCAGTGACCTAACAGGAACATATTTCTACTAATAGACTTGCCATATTGATAGATATCAATCCTGTTCTCTTGCTTCCATTTCTTTCCTTGCAAAGGGCAAAGGATTCAAAGGATCTAATGTCATTTCTGAAAGTGAGATGGTATAAATTTGTGATCACAAAATCAGAAAGATACAGAAAACAGAGCTATTGCATAAGTCCATTTTCTTGCAAATCATCAGAGCAGTAGAAGGAGCATCTGTTAGATGATTCTTTTTCCTGGCTTTTAATTACTAGCCATTGATTTGGGTAATTGCCCACAGGTACACACACAATAGTGCAGCAGGATCTTATTTCTGCAGTCTTATCTCAAAACTGGCTTTTAAAATAAGTGCCTGTTACTGTGAGTGCTCTGCAAGAAAGCAGCACTCTGCTGTATTTTTGTCTTACTTTGCAATGCAACCTAAATGTTGCATTTACAACTGGAAGGAGCTGGCTCCGTGCCATGCACTTACAGCCATAAACCCACACTCTGAGCAAGGCAAATCTCCTGCTATCAGATTTTTAAGTGGTGACTTGCCGAGCTGAAATAAGGGAGAACAGACTTTCCATAAGTGGTTGCATATTGTTGTGGAAAATCCAATTACCACTTGCTAAATGCCCAGGTCTGAGATTTAAATAAAAGCTAAATGAAGTGCCTGGCTTTTAAGGAAAATGGGAATGCACCTAAACAGTGAGGAAAACCTTTGCAGGAGAGCACAGAAATCCCTGGGTGCCCTCAGGAGTTTTTGCTGATCCCCTGTAGCATCCATGGCTGTTCCCAGTCCTGTTTCAGGGAACTCCCCAGTGGAGAGACAGCTGTGAATGAAGACTTGTGAGTTTTATTTGCATATCTGATGAAAATAATGCATTGCATAGAGGTGTTAACTCTCCCCCTTTGGGCTCTTAAACCTCTCAGTGTGGAAGACCTCCCAGAAATGCTTAAAGAGGTATTCAAAAAACTGAGAAAGGAGAGAACAACCTGGCCAGAAGGAGAAGGCTGGCACAAGCACTATTTATCTTGGATAGGATGGCTTTTTCCTTGGCTGTGATCTGCTTTTACCCCCTGTTATCTGCTTATTACACCTGTCAAGGCCCAGGAGCAGAATAAATCAGTCTGTCTTCTGAATGAGGGGGCCCAAATGTACAAAGCAGTGGCTTGGCAGCTGCTGGGCTGTGCTGGGTGTCCCAGTGTCTGCTGAGCATGGGCATAGGCAGAGTAATTACCTGACAATTAAAGAGGTTGAATTTCCTCTCATTTGCTGTGGGGTAGGTTTGTAGATCTGTGCAGTTACCATGGCCTTGCTGACACCCAGCAAGCCTTTCAGATGTTACAAATGTACTTTTTAATATAAATATACATATTGAGTCTGCTGCTTTTCCCAAGTTCCTTAGATCTTGTCCAAATTCCAGAGTATTTCTTCCCTTGCTGATTATTGCAGCTTATTCCAAATGGCATCATGGCTTGGCTGTATAACTCTAAACCTCTCACATGGACACTGTTTCTGGAGCAAGAGTTGACTTTTTGCAGCATAGTTACAATTACTTCCAAAAGCAGGAGACAAGAGAACAAACATGAGCCTGAAGCAAATTTTGCTTCAGCTCTTGAGTTTGAGCGAGCTGAACCTGTGAAATGCAGGAGCTTGGAAGCACCAGGGGTTTATCCTGGGCCCATCCAGGGATATTTTAGTTCAGAATGCACAGGAGTTTGAGTGCTTTTAAGGGATCTGCCACATACTCCCAGCTTGCTGATACCAAGGCAGCTCAGCTTAGCAGTGTGTCAGCCTATCTCTCATGCAGAGTGATGTCAGCTAACCCAGGGGAGCATTTCAAAGATGCTGAGATGTGAGTGACCTTGAGGAGCTGCACTCTCACACGGGCATCAACTGCTTTCATACCCAGAAAAGGGGAAATTAGAATATATCAAGTGTTATCAACCATCCAACTGGTTTGAGTCAGGGGTATCTGTACCCCTTTTTGTCTCTCCCCATAAAACAAGTGGATTTTTTTTCCCCAAGTACCATTGGATACCTAAACAGGCACATTTATCATTATGGAAATAATGATCTGGAGAAGAAAATTTTCCGTTTGCTTTAAATCAAATTTTATTTATCCCTTCCCTTCCCTTCCCTTCCCTTCCCTTCCCTTCCCTTCCCTTCCCTTCCCTTCCCTTCCCTTCCCTTCCCTTCCCTTCCCTTCCCTTCCCTTCCCTTCCCTTCCCTTCCCTTCCCTTCCCTTCCCTTCCCTTCCCTTCCCTTCCCTTCCCTTCCCTTCCCTTCCCTTCCCTTCCCTTCCCTTCCCTTCCCTTCCCTTCCCTTCCCTTCCCTTCCCTTCCCTTCCCTTCCCTCTCTTTTCAGATGTATAATCAACAATTACAAAAATAATGGAATCAAAAATTAAATAATATCTGAATTGTAGACATTGATTCATCTAAGGTTCCTGTAGAACAAGATTAGGTTTTCCAGTTCTTATTTTTGCATGGAAGAAAAAGCACACTTAGTTCTGAATCAGGAGCTTTAGGAGGAATAATCATACTTTGCTTATTTTTAATATAATCACAGTATTTTTAAAATCCAGCAGTACATGTATGGAACATGCATGTATAAATACAGAAAAAACATATTTTTAAGGCAGAGGGAAGCATTTCTGTGTGTTAACTCCTTTGTTATGTTTCTTACATTGGCTGTTGTTAACATTGCTCCAATTTACTATTCTTGAAATTATTGATCTAATTTACTAGTCCTGAAATTCTGACTTTGCATTTCTTGACTTTTAAAAAGTTACATTAATTCTGTAGCTTATATCATGAAAATACACGTAGTTATTTTATTTACTTTAACTAAAAAATCTAGTTCACACTGAAGTAAGTCCAGTGATGATTATTCTGGAGGTAAAATGTGAGAAGGGCTACTAAGTACACACATGTTTAGTGTTTCAGGCCCCAGAGCAAAGTTAATGTTGCATATAAATAATTATTGGTGCATATACTCATAATCCATATGGTGACTCTAGGAAAATTACATGTAAAAGGCAGTTAAAGTCTCAGAGATTGACTTTGCATAGTTCTGAAACACCTGGACAGGAGGGGTGTGTTGGGTCCTGTGGACTGCTGTCCGTAAAAGAGAGAAGGAGCCAACAGAATGCAGCAGCATATCAAAAAAATACAAAAAAAAAAAACAAACAAAAAAAAAACCAAACAAACAAAACAAAAAAAAAAAAAAAAAAAAAAAAAAAACACAAAAACAAAAAAAACCAAAACAAAACAAAAACAAAAAAAACAAACAAACAAAAACCACTTTGATGATTCTGTTTAGCAGGAAAATATCCCACCACCTCTATTCTGGAAAAGCCCAGATAGAGCTCTGTGCATCTTTGAACCCCATTCAGAATTTAACCTTTGGGAGGAGCAGCTCAGCTCAAGGTTCCCTGGCTTCCTCCTGCCCTTTTTTTCATCCTTCTGGAGGATCCAGCATGATCCAGCTTTCAGCAGTTGTAGCTCTTCTGCACAAAGACAATTTTCAAACATCTTCCCAGGGATCCAGTCTCATAATTTCTGTAGAAATGTTGTAGGCAGCTTTCCTGAGCACTGTATCTCTGGCAGGTTGGAAATTTCATTCAGCTGCAGTTATTTCTGTGTGGCTGCTCCTGCATTCAAACATCTCCATGAAAATATTTTGCACTCCCAAATAGAACCTTCTGAAAATCCAAATAACACAAAAATATCTATGTGTAATTTGTGTAGCCTTAAGGGAGAATAGTGGATTATCAGGCTTGAAAGCAAATTTTGGCTGTCTGAATATATCTTATTTTCTTGGGAAGCTCTAAGCAGTGAGAAGCAGAATTGAGTTTGTGGTGACATTATACCTAAACCATGGCAGGACTTATATCAAGACATTGAACCATCAAATATATTGGCAAAAATATGGCAGCAAAAATCTATGAGGAAGCCAGAGAGGGACAATTCATCAGGAACTGGAGTGACAGGACAAGGAGGAATTGCTTCAAACTGGAACAGGGGGAAAATAGGTTAGATTTGAGAAAGAAATTTTTTACTGTGAGGTTGGGCAGGCCCTGGCACAGGGTACCCAGAGAAGCTGTCCCATTTCTGGCACTGCCCAAGGCCAGGTTGGACACTGGGGCTTGGAGGAGCCTGGGACAGTGGGAGGTGTCCCTGCCATGGCAGGGGTGGCACTGGGTGACCTTTAAGGTCCCTTCCAACAAAACCACTCTGTAATTCTGTGATTCTTACATAAAAAAGCTTCCCATGTGTGAGCTGCCCTTGTGACAGCCTGCTTTCCATGCAGACAAGGATGTAAGGAGAGTGTTTTCTGTCTTGGGGCTGCAGGAGCAGGAGGGGACAGCCTGAGCTGCAGCGGGTTTGCTCTCCACGTCTCCAGCTTCATTATTTCACCGTGCACACTGATGAACTGTAATTGTTTCCTGGCTCCCCTTGGTAGGAGATTGGGTGACAAAGGGGTTTGGAGCACTGCTAGGTTCCTGTTTCCCTCACTGATCTCTATTAGAACAATCATTATGATAATGATTCTAATCCAAGCTTCTGTAATATAACTGAGAAATAAATGCTTCTTGGTTAATATGCCTCAATTAACGGGTCACCCAGCATAGCTGCAGCAGGTTGCAAGTAAGTAGCTTTCAGGATCTGAGCCCAAATGATTATAGGTTTTCTTTCCCTTTTTAGATGAAATGGATTCATAAGCCTTACTCAAATGAATCGCTCTTGTAGTCATTAATTATAGTATACACATGTTAATGACATCATTATCAGGAGATAACATAATGTCCCAAGGACCACGTGCTACAGTTGTTTCCTGTGCAAACAATTGTGCTTGATAACACAGCCTGTCACAAAATGTCAAAAGAAACCACATGGTGCCTCGAAATGATTGTGAAATTATCATGTGTCACAGCTATGTGTATCATAAAAAATACCATCACGACAGATTTTGTCATTAGCTTTTGGGTGAGGGATACTGAAGAGAACAAATAATTAAGATCTTGAACATCTCAAGTGCAGCACATAATGCAGCACTGAACAGTTTAAAGCACATCCTGTGACTGAATTAAAGTGCATTAGTCATGAATTCAGGATATGCACAGTAATAGGCAATATTAAGCACCTTGGGAGATTTTTATTTTCTCTTATTTATTAAAAATAGACAGAAAGGAATCAGTCCTTTAAATATCCTACAGTTTAGTTCTCTTTTAGCACCTCCCTTTTAGCTTGTATCAGGACTGGGTATTAAGACTGTAAGAAACTAGCCAGTGTAACTCTTATTTTAGCAAATTAAATCCTGCTTAAGTGAAAATCAGAGCCAATGTTGCTCAAGACATCTGTGGGAACAGAATATCAATCATGGGGCCTCATTTGAGCAATCTCATTTTCATCCTTTCCATGATGCAGCAAAAATTTCAAGCCCCTGGCCAGCCTGTGGGTTTGCTGCTGACAGAATAGCAGAGCTATTCACTAAGAAGGACTGAACTCCCCCTTTTTGCCATCCATGGATTTTGGCAGCGTTACCACACTCTGCACTTTTCCTCCTGAACACTGCGATTTTCCTCCTGAACTCAAGTGGAGATTTATTGGGCTCTATATTTTGGGTTTTTCTGTTTTTCTTTCACCACCAAATTGAAAAACAAGATTATTCTCCTGCTGGAAGGAAGCTGTGCAAAATCATTGCCCAGAGCCACAGGGTTCTGCAGGCACAGAAAGGTGGGACAGTTCTCCCCAGGACAGCAAGGGCTGCTTCTTACAGAGGTGCCAGAAGTTTTCCTCCTCCAGGGCTGCCTCCTCTGCAGGGTTATGTGGGACCTGCTGGCAAACAGCTCCCTCAAAAACCCATCAATACCCTCACCTCCAGAGCTGAGCTTTTTGTAACACAAAAGACTCTGTTTTCAGATGCTCTGATGATAACGGGAATACTGCTTTAGTCACGCAGTAATTAGTAATTTAGTAATTAGCCATCAGCAGCAAGGCAGACAAAGGGAGATACCCAAAATTTCTCCTCCATTGAGAGTCTACCCCTGTGCCCTGCTCAGGTGAGAGTCCACCTGCAGAGCTGCCCCAGCCCTGTCCCAGCCCAGGGAGGAGCTGGAGCTGCTGCAGAGAGCCCAGAGGAGGCTCCAGGATGAGCAGAGGGCTGGAGCAGCTCTGCTGGGAGGAAAGGCTGGCACAGCTGGCATTGTTCACCTGCACAGGAGAAGCTTTGGGCTGAGCTCAGGGTGGCCTTGCAGGGCCTGGAGGAGCCCCAGGAAAGCTGGAGAGAGACAATTTCCAGGGGATGCAGGGACAGGACACAGGGAGGGGCTCCCACTGCCAGAGGGCAGGGTGAGATTAGACCTTAGGTAGAAATTCTTCCCTGTGAGGATGGTGAAACACTGGAATAGGTTGCCCAAAGATTTTGTGTCTGCCCCTGGATCCCTGACACTGCCCAAGGCCAGGTTTGGACAGGGCTTGGAGCAATCTGGGATAGTGGAAGGTGTCCCTGCCATGGCAGGGGGTGGGAATGAGATGATGTTTAAGGTCCCTTCCAGCCCAAACCATTCCATAATTCAGTGATAATTTCAAAATCTGTTGCTCTGAGGCTGATATTCCTTTACATGAAAGGCACATATGAGCCAATCAGCCTTCCTGCAGCAAGCCCAAGAGAGATGGCATGCAAATATTTTAGAAAATTTAAAGGTGAAAGTCTCTAAAGTAACATCTTAGTTTACATTCTTGGACTTTGTGGTTCTAAGTGATCCCAAAGGAGCAAGAGAAAACCATCTCAGAGGCTGCTTTAGAATTATATCTTTCCTTACCAGTAATAATGCCATGGGAATTCTTGACAGATGACCTGGTTTTACACTTCCTGAGAGGATTCAATAAGATTAAGATAAGGATTCAGATTCCTCTCCTTTTCCACCTGGAGTTCCAAACCTTCCAGTGCTCCTACACAACTCATTATTCAGGTTTACAGAGTTGCAGTTACCAGCTCGCTCAGCCCTGGTACACACAATAAATTACCAGTGACCCTTTTTTCACCTCTTTGCCTCAAATTTCCATTCCTGCAAAGAACACCATCTAATTAAACACCACAACAGGGGCCTTCTCAGGCAGGAGGGGGGGATGCTTCGTGACATTACCGGAATTTATTCTGGCAAAATCTGAGGCAAGGAACAGCCTGGACACAGGGGTGGAAGAGACCAGTGAGATTTATGAGAGACTGGCAGAGCTGGCAATAGAAATTGGAAGAGTTACTGGAGCTGCCAGCAACTTTGCAATCTTCAGGATGGAAAATCAAAGGACTATTATTTGTTAGCAGCAGTATTAAAAAAATGTATTTAACTGACAGAGGGCTGAGAAGGCTTTTCCTTTCTTCAGTGCTGCAGATTTGGTTGCATATATATATATATATATATATAAATTTTTTTCCTACTTCAGCTTCTTAATTAGCTGTTTTTTTTCAGATCAATTCTGGGCACTCTGTTGATGCTGCTCATACCGAGCAACTGAGTCAAGGACACAGCATAAATATAGGAGCATTTCAGGAATCACACACTTTAAGATGCTTCCAAGTTATCCTTGGAAAACCTTTGTGAAGTATGAGTTTAAATCTATGAAATAACCTCAAAAGACAGCAGACATATCCCATATATTATCTGAGGAATAATTTACTCTGTAGACAATCAGGGCATTTTTTAGGAAGGCTTTAGTTGCACTCAGGGGTGTTCAGCAATTCTGCAACGCCACTTGAACACTTAAAAATAAGTGAAGGAAAACAACATCTGTCAAAGAAGGTGAGAGGTAACAGTCTAGAAATCCTTAATTTTGCCACAGAAAAAGTATAAAATGAGAGTATCCAAAGTGACATTCAGCAAGGACTAGCCAAAGGACTTATTTTCTTTTCATTTACTATTTTCTAATCCAGGACATGATCAAAAATAAGGCAAAAATAGAAGTAGCATCATTCACCAACTTCATAACCCTGAGCACCATGTAGTCTGCTAAAGAAGAACTTATCTTGTGGGGAAACAATGTTTGTGTAATTAAACAAGGCATTATCAAACATGATCACAACAGTCTCACTGGAGACTGCTTGGATGTCTCATTTATGAATGCTTGAATTTGCCATTTAAATTTTCTTTTTATAAAAAAATCCATATAAATTAATCCAGAGGAGATATTTTATATATATATATATATACATACATATATATACACATATATATACACACACATATATACATATATATTTAAATTTTTACATATTTTATAAGGCAACCAGTAGATTAAAGGTTTGATTGGAGGTCTTTTCCAACCTAAATGATTGTGATGCAGTAGAGTCTCAGTAGTTACTTCTGAAAATAGACTTTTGTAATTCAAGTTGCAGAATTCCATGCTAAAGGAAGATGGAACAAACTTTTTTAGACAATTGTTGCATCTGGAAACTCGGACAAAGCAGCCTGGTTGAACAGCCCCCCATTTTTCTTTCCTAGAATTGACAGGGCAAAACCTGATGTGCACAGCATGACCTGAAGTTGCTCAATGTTACCAATGACCTATTTATTGGAGGGAAAAGAGGGAAAAATAAATAAATTGGGCTGGAGAAACAATCTGCTTCAATCACCCTTTTCTTCGCACGAGTGGTTGAAATACTGGGAGTCCACTGGGTTTGCCCCAGTGATGCCTTGTGAAGGCTGCCCTAAGGCAGAGGCTGGACAGAGCTAAAGAATAAAGCAGGGATTTATGAAAAGGATCTCCTCCGTGGATCCACCTTGGGCAGCACCAGAGCCCAGCCAGGGCTGCACCCAAGAGGAACCAAAATGGTCCCAAAATGCACGAGCGCTCCCGGGGGCTCTCACTGGGATCAGCTCTGCTCCATTTGCACCTTGCAGTTCATTGTCCCATTCCAGCTTTAGCCCAGGCACTCCCATCCTGCTTGTTTTTCTCTCTCCAGCCCACGCTGTTTGTGCTCCTGGGCCTGAGGTTTGGATCATTTGTCCTTGGTGCCCAGCTGGAGCAGGAATTGTTTTGTCTCCCTGCTCTGTGAACAGAGCTCACCATCCCCTAATGTGAAGCCCAGACCCACACACTAAAGCAGCTCAGAATGTGAAACACAGAAAAGCTCAAACCTGAGGCATCACCAGTTTGGAGTTGTAATTGCAGCTGCTTTGACAGTGGCAGCATCTTCCTTTTTGGAACATTCATATCCAGTTATTAGTTTGGCATCCTGCTGATGCTGTTATTACTTCAATTTCTCATACCAGTAAGGAAAGTTTAAAAGTCACATCATTTTCCAGCATTTTCCACTGTGAATTCCCAGTGAAACACTGTGGGACAAAAGTGTTGCACTTCAACAACGATGGATTTTTCATGCTAAATTCCAAAGAACAGACAGATTTTCCTTCCATTAAAAGAGAGCAGAAATGCAGGAGCTTCTCAAGATTAAATCTTGGGATGATTTTTTTCCAAGGTCTTAGGTAATATGATAAATTTTTAATTACAGCTACAGAAAAGTGGTTGCTTAGAGCAGTTATTTGCAGAGGAGGAGCAGCGTGGGTCTACAACACAAGACCATCCTGCCCATCACTCCAGCAGTGTCTTCTCAGCAAAAAACAGAATAATTCATCCATGGGGAAATTCATTAAATAAGAAGCTGACTAGAAGATAACTAGCAATTAGTGACAACTTTGCTGGATTAAGAATAAGGAAATGTCTACCTTTGATTCAACAGCACCATAAGCTTTTGTTTTATATTCCATGTGTCAAAACTATTCCTTCAGTTCCTCACAGAATTAAAAATTTGGGAATGTATTCCCAGATGACCACCAGGAAACCCATGTCCCTTAGAGTGCTTTTAACTTGAATGAATTTGGGTGATTTTGCCAGTATTATTGGGCTGAAAAAAAGACTCAGGTTTGAGAATTCTCATGAATTTGCGTAGCTTTTTCTTTTTTCCTTTTCTGCCAGCATTTTAATTTTGAAGATGTTGTGAGGAGGTTCGCCTGATTTTTAAATGCTGAGCTAATAAAGCCTTCTGAGAAATGCCTTTTTTCAAAGAGACCACATTCTTATAAAAAGTTTTAGGTCAAAGAAATTAGCTATTCTCTAAAGAAAAAATAACTTACAGTCCAAAGCCTCAACAGAAATGGTTCTAAAAACCTTTCTACCAACTTACAAGAACCTCTAAAGTGTATCATAGAAGAAGCAATAAAACTTAAAATCTCCGTGGGGATGTAACTAATGAGGCTGTTATACAGTGTATAAACTCACACTATACCTTTGTGATTATTCTTTTTATAATGAAATATAATTTAAAACACTCAAAAAACAAAACCCAGAATGACCAAATCAGCCCTTAAACCTCCTGTATTTCCTAAGGCCAAATGAAGATAATTTAATAATTTAGGTACAAAGCTTAGATCTAAGCACAGCTTTTGTGTTTCTGTGTTTCAAGGATCTGATTAACAAAGAAACACTTGACAACCTGATTTAAAAAAAAAAAATCAAAGAAGCATTTTGATATTGCCCTTGTAACCAGCTGCTTCATTTATCACACTCAGCATCTGTCATCTACAATGTGTCAAACCCTGCTTGGAAACACGACTTCCTTCTTCCTTTTCTGGTGTTTACATTATCAGCAGTGCCATTTTGGCCTCTGCTTTTGGGCACGTGGAAGAGGTAATGGGAGTTTCTATTCCCTTGAAATACAATTTAAAGGGGGAAAAAAATTATAAACCAAGTCCTTTGAACTCCTTGGAACGTGGGAAGGAAAGTGACCCCCAGCCCTGTGCCACACTCTGTCCAGGTGATGGATGGCTATAATTTACTCCTGCCTCAAATACGAGTATTTATGGTGCCTCCCCTTGGCTGAGGGGTAA
Organism: Vidua macroura; assembly: GCF_024509145.1. Classification (NCBI taxonomy): domain Eukaryota; kingdom Metazoa; phylum Chordata; class Aves; order Passeriformes; family Viduidae; genus Vidua; species Vidua macroura. The sequence continues at coordinate 3,924,160 of NC_071572.1, read as the reverse complement.
AAATGGTCTCCAGAGAAACAGAAACATTTCTTTTTAAGAACATATTGAAAAGAGGGATGTGTGGGGCAGCTGAAAGTCAAGGGAAGGAGATGATCAGGGTTGCTTTGTTCTTTTTTTTTTTTTTTTTTCCAGGTAATAAAATAATTCTCCTTGTTTGCCTTTGTGGAAAATATTTACTGGTTTTTCCCTTTTTTTTACTCACTCACACACATATGCATGTGCAGGCACAAAAATACTTCGACCTAAGTTATAGGGGTGATAAATCTCTAGGGCCCCTGTACAGCAAAGTACTGTCAACATCAGCACTATAAAATTTAGCTTTAAAACTTCTTTTCAGCTGTTCTCTGGCTCACAGCTGGATGAGCCCATTGGCAACTCTGAATGAGCCAAAATAACTATAATCCAGGTCCAAATTAGGGTCCTCTTCCTCTGGCCTCAGACGTTTGGGCACTTGGAGCCAAATTATCAGCCTCTGCTTTTGTCTGGAAGTATTAACTATTCAGTGAAACAGTCCCAAAATACTCAGCACATAAGGCCTAGAATTCAGATTTCATAAAACACTGCAAAGACACGATAACAAGGAATGTAAAAAATCCCAACAAATTCCTGAGGAAGGTTCCTCTTTTAAGATTTCATAAAAGTGAGAAAAGTTTCCCTTTCTGATTATATTTTGCTATAAGAGCTGCTTCTGATTCATGGGTGATTGTATCTCAAAAAGTATTACATTTAATATCTTCATAAATATTGTGCTTCTCTAAGCCCTCTTTGTTTCTCTTTGCTAGTAATTCCCTCTTTCCATGGGACAGGTATTAAAAAATTGTTAATTAAAACTTTATTTATTTATTTATTTATTTATTATTAATTTAATTGATTGTTAACATTTTTTGTCAATTTGTTAATCAGCTTTTCCTAGGCTGTACAGCCTTCAAGATGGTTCCCAACTCTTCTGGAAATTTTCTGCTTTTATTGAAATTCCCTTTCCCTCTAGAAACTCGTGGCATGCTGAGCAGTAAAAGTAGAAACTAGACCATATAAAGGAAAAGATAAAATAGATAAAGAATTAAGGTTTTGGTTTTGCAGAAACAAGCCAACCAAGGTGGTCAGACCATTCCCAAACTATTCCAAGATGGTCTCTCTAAAAAGGTGCAGAATTTTTACTGGATAAACCAGATAAAACTAAAATAAATATCTTCAGAGCTTTTTATTAGGATCTTATTCTCCCTCATTGAATCTCCTTTCCTGTCTTTCCTGGGACTGTAGCATTTATTAACATTCTGAATCTCCTTAGTTAAGAGAATGTGGAGTTTGAGATCAAACCTTTAGCACTTGATTTCCCTGGACTTCTGAAGGTTGGTTGCAAAGGTCTGATCAGCTCACCCTGAGGTCCTTTTATCATCAATAAGAACGTGTTTGTTGTCTTTAAGACAAGACCAATGGCCATCTGGAAGGCCTTTGTTTTGGTCCCCTCAATGTCCACTACAGAAACAAGCCTTAATTTTTAGCCACCTGAAGACCAGTTGTGTTGGATCACTGATGGGTTTCATGAGCATGCTTGACCCCTGTGCCCAGGGAAATGCTTTTGAATATTCATCCAATGCAACAACAGCTCTTTGTCAGTGTTCATGTGCAGAAAATATATATATTTATATTGGTTGTGCTAATAAACTCATATAGAGAGTGGCTGCTAAATATAGAGAGAGTTGTGTCTTGCTGATTTAAATACATTAGAGTCTGCTCCTGCCATCACAGCATCAGATGATATTGGTACATTGGCAACTATGTAGGAAATAAAATTATAATTCCCTCTGAACAGCTAGAGGAGACTGGCTCTACCACAGCCCTCTTTCTTATACACACCAGCAGATAGCATTTCATGGCTTTTTAGCTCAGAACTGAGCTGTTATAGACCCAGGTCACCATGCTTAAAAGTATATTTACTTGCATGAGTGAGCAGTGAATGAAAACCATTAATGTCCCGGCATGCCCTGCTCCCCAGTACTCATTTTTGTTGGAGCCAGAGTTTCTCCGTATGTTTCTGCTTCATTTAAACCTGTCAATACCCCAATTAGTGTTTGCTTCTCTTCCCCAGGGAGGGACATTTACACATGTCACTTCACTGCTTCCAAAATCTAAAAGACTTATGGGAGCTGCTGGGTCATAAAATAAAGCCTGATTAAAGCTTGCGCTTTCCAGTGACTTTCTGTCTTTTTTTTTTTTTTTTTTTTTTTTTTTTCATTTAAACTTGTAAACTGTTCAGGTGATCTTAATGAAAGGACACAAATAGGGAGTTTAAAGCATAAAAGCTTGCTAAAGAAAAAACCTCAAAAAAAAAACCCACTCTCCCATGGGATTCCACAGTTTCTGTTTTTAACTGATTTGCATTCAGTAAGTCACCAAAAATTAGAGCCTTGTGCTTTACAATTATGATAGCAGTAACCCTCTCATTTCACATTAAAACTTGATGCCATCTTGATGGCAGACTGAATTCAATTTAAGATCAAAGCATTGGAGAAGTTATCTAAAATTATGTGTTGCTAGTTTTAACTATTTAACATTCCTGCTCTTTCCAGCCTGGCTTTTATAGCAGGCTGATTAAAGATCATAATTGATTTGGAATGGAAAGTGGCCCAAGGAATTTGTAATTAATGGAGACATGTTTCTGGTGCTAATTTTTAGGCTTCCCAACAATGACAATGATGGTAAAACTAATATTGTCCATAAATTTCTTCCATGGGAAGATGATCTTTGTGTCTTCATAAATCACAATTACAGACACGGTAATATAATGGTTTTTTGATGACTAATTTTTGTTTTGACAATTAGCCAAGCTTTGATGAGACTGATTTCCCAGTGCCTCATGTGAGTTCCCACAGTTTGTAACTAATTTCCACAGGCTTTCACTACACTGACTGCAGGGGACAAAGCTGTCAGCTTATCATCCCCCATTCCCTTCCCACTGGTTACTGGGAAGTGCAGTTGGACAAAATGGGAATTGAAGCTGCATAGCAAAGCAAGAGGAAGTCACATCCATTTCAGAACCATGTCAAAGTCAAAGGAAAGCCCAAGAAATAGCAGCAGCTGTGTATCATCTGAAGCCATCAGTCTACACTGTACAAACACAGAACTAATTCAAGAAAAGAGCTCAGGAAGAGGAAAGAATTGCCTTTATGATTTGAGAGAAAAGCCCCTTTTTATTTTATTAAAGCGTCTTTTGGTTAAAATTCATAGTTGTCATGCAAAATAAATCAACTTCTCTTCCTCTAATCTGACCTGAAACCACTTCTGAGTGAATGAGATACGAACCCTAAATGTTCACAGCCTTTGCCCTGACACATTCAATCAGATCAGGAGGCACTGGTGGAGCTGCCAAGGACTCAAGACATCGTTGTCATTTTATTCCTGCTCAGCATCAAACAAGGCCCGTTAGAGCTTGTTGGAACAATATTTATAATCAAAGTAACTTCCTTTATACCATTTACACCAGGGGAATAGCTGGCTGAAATGGTATTTTAGGATGTACAGGACCCATATTCATTCCCACTCAGTATTTATTTATTTTAAATATATTTATTTAAAATTTAAATATATTTATTTAAAATATATTTATTTTGAAATGATCAAAAAAGAAATGAATTTTATTTATTTTTAGATTATTTTCTCCAAAGATTACCTTGTATTGGTGTCCTACTAAAGCATTTTTTACAAAGCACTGAGTCTCTTGTTATAGAATTTGACATGCAAACTTATAAAGCATTGGACCTGCCATTTCTGTGTCTAATGCCTCTCTTTTTACACAGCAGTGTTGGTTTTTATACTTTTCTCTCCAAAAATTATTTTGCTAATAGAATCTAATGAATCTCTTGCCTTTTGTCCAGCAATTCATTCATACAAAAATGTATAAAAAAAGCTACTGGTCTTACTTTTAGGGCAGGTTAGGGGTAGAAGGTAATTTGCTTTGTTCAGTTTTATATTAAAGATATTTTCAGGAATATATTTATTAATAAATTTTTGGAATTTATTTCCTATACACTACAGACTCCTGAAACTAAAGCTGAGTGAATAATTCAGTCTGTCATATGAATTCACCAAATCTTTACTTCTCTCCTCAAATTTCTCAGGTTTACATGTTTGAAATTATTTTTTCTAATCTGAAACATCAATGGCAATTAATTTCAAAACATTGGCTTTTTAAATTTGAAATTCATGCCACATTAATACTGGCACAATTCACCCAGAATGGTTTCTATCTATTGTTGCATTGCTTGGACAGCAAATTCTTTACTGATTCCAAGCAATAAAATATTCTATTCTAAATTCACCTTCATGAAATGATTAAATAATTGAAATCGAATTTTTTACATATTTAACCTAACAGAACATGTCTCTGAGGAGGTTTTCACAACAAACAAACACGAGTAGGTCCAAAATGTAAAGTTAATTTTAAAAATTAGTGAATATTGGTAGAAAGATGTCATTAATTATATTCCCATTATTATTACCTATAAGAACTTGTATACATAAAAATGGGATTTTTTTTTTTTTTGTGTTTACATATTTCTTTGACTCTCTGAGACATGGAATTTGTTTCCTAATCTTGGACATCTCTGGAGGATGAGGATTAAGAGCATGATTTTCTCCTGCTAAACAGGATTGACTTTTACCAAGGAGCTATGAGTTTAAATTGAAGTGTTTGGGAAATCCTATTGATTTTAAATTCTCTTTTCTTCACCATGTGAATTCCAGAGAGATGTTATTTAAGTAAACCCAAATGTCTCTTATCAGAAAGGGAAAACTGAAGTTAGAAATTTTAGCAAAGCTAACTCCTGAAAGTCTGCTAAATTTGAAAATAAATTAACAAATATATATATCAAGAAATAGAAGTGTGACAGCTAGGCTCCCTCAAATATAAGTAATGCATTTGCATGGAATTTCACTGCCTGAGCAAAAGGGGATGGAGGAAAAGGGAATTTTTGAGGTAGGAAAATCCTATTTTTCATGGACAGAAGAGTGTTCTCACTGTGGCTGTCCAGAATGAAAGGACAGTTGAATTTGGCTTAAATGTTAAGCTCAAATTTCAATTCATTTTTCCAACATTTTCTCAATGTTTGCAAGATGAACCTCTCATGGTTACAGATATTTCCCCAAACTGGCCAGGTCCAGCATAATCCAGTTATAGTAAAAATGTGGCAAACCCCAAGGGGGAAGAGATGCTGATGTCTGGCTCCAGATCAGGAGGCTGAAGGACAGCTTTATTAAAACTATACTAGATTACATCAATATACTATTTAAAGAGAGACTATCCTATTCTACACACTTACTTCTTACTTACCTCTCTAACTAACTCAAACTCGTGACTCTGCTGAGAGCCCGAGCCACAGCTGGATCCATTGGTCACTGACCCCAAACAACCTTCACCAGAATCCAACCCAGCAATCACTGCAGGTGAACAATCTCCACACCACATTCCACTTGGGGAAAACAAAGGAGCAGAGATAAAGATTGTTTTCTCTTCCCTCTGTGCTTCTCCTGAGGGACAGAATTATGTCTCTCTGTCCAGGGAATGTGAATGTTACATCCAGTGATGGAGCCAAAATATGAGAACACTCTGCCAGGGCAGAGGTCTTCAGACCAGCAGAATCCCAGAATGGTTTTGGGTTAGAAAGGACCATAATTCTTAAAAATACTGAGAACTTTAGTCAGTCTTACCATCATTTTTGAATGATACATGGGTATTTAGTGTTTAATAAACTGAAAGACAGGGAGATTTCTAATTTGCTTTTTCCAATGTGGCTATTCCCATCTATGAGCTGAAAGAGAGAAAAAATACCTCCCTCCACCCCAGGTCTCTACATAATTTTTAAAACTGATGTGAATATTTGTTTTCTATTAATTCGTAGAGATTTATTCTAAAAGGATTCAAAAGTTTCTGATAGCCTTGACAAGCTTTACTCAACTTCCTACAGTCTTGTTAATATGGATAATGAGATTGGTCTTTATCAAAGTAATTAAATATTTTCATTTTAATTTGTACTCAGTTCCTGATGAAACACTCAGCAATAGCAGAGAAAAAATAAGTCAGATTAAGTAATTTTTACCGAATCTTAAGAAAGTCCCAGATTCAGTTTTCTTCCAGAGTAGAACAAAAAGTTCTTGTTTTGTCTGAGCTACTCTCACAATTCTTAAGGATAACCCTGATTACTGAATTTTGCACTTTGATTTTAATGAAGTAGGTAATACTATAAAGCAATCATTATATCAACAAGAAATATAATTACTAATTAATATCATTGTACAATCTAATATTTTGACATGCATTAGTATTGCAATAATATTTAGTGCTATAATAAATAATGGTTTAATATAATATTTTAAAATAATAAAAATAGTACAAATAATAAAAAATAGAATAAAAAATTAAAATATTTTAAAATTATGTTTTGCTGGTTTGCTATGAAGAAAGGGGAAAACAATGGGTTCACCTGTGAAAAGCAGCAAATAGATCAGCTTTCCAAAAGAAAGCCCAACTCTAGATAGAGAAAACTCCTGGATTAATGCTGCTGGCAGAGATATGAATACTTTGAAAATGGAAATTGCCATGATTTACAAATTGTAGCTTCTACTTTGTCCAGTTTTGACCAATAGATCTCTAACTGTGCCCAGCACCCCACAGCTTCAGACAAAGACATGGAGAAACCCAGAGCTGCATTAATTTGTTCTGTGGTGAAACTACTCCAAAACTGTGGAACATGGCAATACCCACTCCTTGAACCTGCACAGCAACATGCCCTTCCCTCCCAAAATTCTCTTATATAAATGTATAAATATAAATATAATTCTATAACACACATTTTAAGAGATAAAAGGCACAGCCACACTTAATATATGGCATCTGAATAAACTTGATACATTTCTAAATGCCTTCACTTATTTTTAAGACATCCTAAGAGAATATCTCATGCATATGTAGTGCAGATTTAGCTTGCTTATTTACAGTTTTCTAGATTATTTTGTCAGTAAAGAACCAGCATATTTATCTCAGTTATTTGCATCAGTAATTTGATTAAAGATAGTTGGAGGATGAAGAAATATGTTGCCTAAAATATCCTTGGGAATGTGGCTTTGTTACCAGAAATCTTTTGACATAGAGGAAGATAAAAAGAAGAGCTTATGGTTTAGGATCATTGGAGATAAATTGTGAAGAGTAAAAAATCAGCTTTGGAGGAAGGGGAAATATTTAGCTGTGAGGCATTGCTATGGCAATAAGGAATCCACGTGGAAGATTATGTGAGGAGAAGGGAAGGATAAGCAGGGATAAAGCTGTATCTGAGGAATAAAGTCATCTTTCTTTACATGTTTTTATGCTGCTCTTATTAAGAAAGTTTGTTGCGGGGGGAAAACGAGCTTTGCAAGGTAGCCTCTGGTTTTTAAAAGCAGGCTAGGGAGTCATGGGGATTGGTTTGGCACTGTCACCCAGCACAGGACCTGAAAGTGAGGCAGGAGTGTCTGGGAAAGGCTCCTGGATGGCTGTGGGATTTCAATGCAAGTCCAGAAGTCCCATTTTCTGTGTGCTCCTGCTCGTCGAGTGGGAGGAGGATGGACCTGCCAGGGCAGGGTTCACCTGCACAGGAGCTCTGGTACCTCGTGGGGAGGTAAAAATCCCTCACCCCTCATCTCCTGTGTGGGCTCAGAACATTTTCACCATCACCAGGGAAACTCCAAGGAGGAGATATTGATGGGAAGGAAGACTGCAGCTGTAGGGAAAACCCTTTAGGTGGCCTGGGGGGGGTTGGCTGATTTAATTAGGGACAGGAAATGAGGCTGGAGGAGGAAAATATAAAAGGTATAGGGATTAGGGGACATGTGAGAACCCGAGGAGGTCAAAGCAGGAAGAAAGAAGGACAGGTGAAGGGGACTGGAGCCTGTTGTGATGAAGGGAGAGAGATGTGCAGAGGAAGGGACATGTGGGAGGCTGGGGACATTGTGGAAGGAAGAAAGGAGGTGGCACAAGTTAATTATGGTAATGGGGACTCCTTATCAGCCTGGCACTCTTTTGAATTGGGTCTCCTATTGAACAAAATGAATAAAAGGATGTATGGAACTATTTCAGGAAGAATTTCTTCACAGAAAGGGTTTTCAGACATTGGAAGGGGTTGCCCAGGGAGGTTGGGAGTCCCCATCCCCGGAGGTGTCCAAGGAAGGCCTGGAGGTGGCACTCAGTGCTCTGGGCTGATGACACAGTGGGGATTGGGCACAGCTTGGCCTCCATGGCCTTGGAGATCATTTCCAATCTAAATGATTCTGTGATCTTGCATAGTCCTGGTTGTTCTGGGTTTGGAGGAACAAGCAGATGGCCACCAAAAAAAAAAAAAAAAAAAAAAAAACAACAACTTTCTGAAAGTAACCTCCTTGTGGGTACATGGGCACACATCAGATGAAACTGAGGCTATTTCCATTCTCTGGAATATGGAAGCAGACTCATCCTAATTTTCTATTTTGATTATGCATAATTTATTCTCTTCAAATGCTCCTCTTGGGACAAAATTGATGAGTACCTGATACCCGAACAGTTAAATAAGGTGTTCTTCATCACTAGTGCACGTGGAACCTCCTACCTCACCCAAGACCTTTCTCAGAGTTCCTCCTGGAATTAGATCCCACTGGTAACTCAAACCCACAGCTCCACAGGCCCTGTTAATCTCCAGGTTGGTTTGGTTTGGGTCAGGAAGCCTTTGAACAGAAAGGGCTGCATCCTGACATATTGTCATCTCCAAGCATTAACAGCTCTGGCATGTGAAAAGGTCATGCCACCAAGCATTAACATTACGGGCTGGCAATTAAAGTAATTCATTTAAATGAGGGTTTTTATTCTGCTGTGTGGCAACAAACACAACCTATGCAACGGGAAAGCCTGGGAAGGCCTCAAATCAGATCCTCTGCTAGTGTCATCTGATTAAAACAGGGACCCAGAGAAGCTCAAATGGAAGGAGCGATTTGTTCTGATAAGAAGAGGCAACCATTCATGCATAAAAACAAGGGACTGGGGCTACTGCAGGAGGCAGCCCTGGAGGACAAGAGCTTAGGGAGGGGGTTCATTGCTGATGCCTCATGTGCTCTAGAAGAGTGGACAGATTCATTCAGAAAGAACAGCTCTGGGTGCTGTCCAGGGTTTTCCAGCTTCTCCTGGGCCTGAACTGAAAGATTTGTAGGCTTTGATTCTTTCTAGAGACAGAAATCCAGGTGCCATTCATTGCTGGACAAACCATGTGGGGAGGGAAGGACAGCAAAGGACACCAAAGAGATCATCCTGTTTCAAAGATGCCATGTTTGGAATTTGCAATTAAACATCCCGAGGATTTTTTTTCTTCCTGTTTGCAGGAAATTTTTATTCCAAAACATGAAAATACTTCAGGTTTAAGACTATTCTTGCTAAGAAGAGAGTACTTTTTTCAACATTAAAATTTAAGCCCTTTTTTAAAGAGTGGCTAATGAAGTTGACAGGTATGTCCAAACTGTTATGCAAAAACCTTCTGAGTACAATAAAAACTCGAATCTAGCTAGGTTTGTTGTCAGTTTAATTATACTTTCAGTTCAGCATAGTTCAGCTATGCACTCAACACATCCATAGTCTGTAAGCTCCTTGGTGCAGAGCCTTTCTTTTAATTTTGTGCAGCTCCTGGTTTAATTGAGCCCTCATTTTGATAGATCATTACTGTCACACACACTGGTAAAACATGCAACAGTCAGCAGGTAGAACAGCAGCTCATCAGAAGGAGACAGACATTTTTATCAGTTCTTTATTGTCCACATATCTGAACGTTTATTAGTTAAAGTCCCTTTATGCGCTGTGAATATTGAATATTGAATTATGTTGAATATTGAATGTTGAATTAAGTTGCCCTGTGAGCAGCAAAATAAATGAAGACAGGCTTCCTTTGGATTCACACCCTCTATTGTCCACTTCCAACTCCTTTCTGCTAAGTTCCCTTTGAGGCCCATCAGTTCTCTTAACACAGGAATGAAAATAAAATACTTTTTCACATTTATTTCGATCTGGTTGAATATGGACAAGCTCGGTGAGACACAGATTGAAAAGCCAACCTTGTATCATCAGACCCTTCAGCTCACTGAGGAACAACCTTGTTTAGTTGTGTTTTGTCTGTTTCTAGTTCCAGCTATGATAACCTCCTACCCAAACACCACCCTGGCAACTCAAGGCCAAAAGAAGGAGATGAGCTGCACGGCACATGGAGAGAAACCCATCATAGTCCGCTGGGAGAAGGAAGACCGGATCATTAACCCCGAAATGTCCCGTTACCTGGTTTCCACCAAGGAAGTTGGGGATGAAGTGATTTCTACCCTGCAGGTAAGGAAACAAATTGGCCCCCAAATCATCCAGCTATGTCAAGGTGGGCTTGGTTTGGTTTTGATCCAGGTGCAGGGCCAGCCTGACAGACCGAAGCCGCAGCACTCGCTCCGTGTGGAGTGTGGAGAGCTGACAGACAGAGGAGGGAGAGAAAACTTCTGCAATCCATCCCTAATGGAAAATTCCCTCTTCCCACACTCCAGAGGCAGCAAGAGAGTGAGCCAGGCTCAACCCTCCATCCTTTCTGTCTCAACGTGGCTCATACCTGTCTTTCCTCAGATCAGTTTGACCAAACTGCTGATAAACTCTGGCAAATATCTGGCCCCAAGTTCTGATGTGTGTCACACTTACCCTCACCAAAATCATTAAACTAGTTTGAGAAAAAAAAAGCTGACTTTTTGAAGTGCTCTTCTCCCTCCCTTTCACTTGGTGGGGCTTGTGAGATCACTTTATAAAGTCAGTATTCAAAGTGGTGTTTTATGTGTGCTTTTATGAAATCTAAAAGAATCTTTCTTCTTTTTTCTCACTCCAAAATCTTCATTATCCATTTTCAGTCACATATAAAAAGTGTATTTATCAGGCCCAAGGAACCAATTCTCTATCTGTCTGGTTATTGTCTAAATTTTAGTGTAACTCTTAGGAAATATTTCTTTCTTTACCAGCCAAAAACTGTGTTGGATGATATCCAGTAAAATTCTGGGTTTCATCTCTGTGAGGGACCTCTTGTCATTGATTTCTATGAGGAAGAAAAAATTCTATATGTGATTTTATTCCTATTAGTATATTTGTGATACAAATAATATTTAGTTATAGGATTGACCCCTAGACTTCTCTGCCATCATTCTTCTTGTTGATTTTAATAACATAACCCCTGGATACACAACAATATTTCTATTTGGAAGGCTGGAGTCCTGCTCGGAGAGTTTCCTGAAGCAGTTGTGTACAGCAATGGTGTTCTACATCCATGTGTGTTACATACAAAACCTTTCACTTCTGAGAGATGAAACACCCCAAAAAAGCAGACAACGGCAGATAAAGGCTGTCTCTGAAGCTTTGATCTCAGTGCTTTTGCATGATGACATAATCTTTAGTTGTGTATTCAGCTTTTATTTTTTCTGCAGGACCCCTGCCTCAGTGAGACAGGATTTGGATTTTCTCTGGGGCTGAATTAGGGTTGAGTAATGAACCACACTGTGTGGTGCAAAGCTGATCTTTGAGACCAAACTTTTCACAGGTGGCCAATAATTGTGTGTTCTTTGTTTTCTGGGCATTCGCCTTGAGCCCTTGGGGTCTGATTTGCAGAAGTACTAAGCCCTCCTGGCTGCAGCTGAACTCAGTGGAAGCTGTTATGAACACATGAAAGGCTATTTATTGCTCAGGATGCTGAGGGAGGGGAAGGAAGGCCCTACGTGTCTCAAATTGGGCTCTGGAAATTTTTGTTTCCCTGTCTCCAAGCTCAGCCACACGTGCAAGTGAACACAGCTTGACACGTTGCCACATCTCAGATGATAACTCTCCAATTTCCTTGCAGCAAGTGGGAAATTAATTCATTTATCTTAACCAGTGGTGACTGGGAGTTGTGCTCACATCACCTGGGTTTTGCTGAGGAATAAAGAGCACGTGGAGTTTCCATGGCTCAGCTAATATGTGGCAACTTGTCAAGCAGCCACAAACGTTATCATACATCTGCTTCTTTAATTCCCTACATGAAATGGTGGCAATGCTCTTCATGGTGTCAGGGCTGATGAAAATAAATTCACTCGTGTTTCTGCAATGGGTGAATTCAGAGGAAAATGCTGTGAGAAAATGAATGTCTGTATTCAGGGCACAGTTTGAACAGTGAGCAGTAAATAAATTGTGGAGCAGCACACTGAACAATGAGAAGGAAATGGTATTTCAAATATCTGCTCATTTAAAAAAAATTCTTTCTTTCTTGTACCTTGAATGAAGCAGTGGTCCTGTAGAAAAATATCATTATGATCATGTTTGTAAATATTATATATAATTTTCCTTGCTGCTAAACAACAAATTGAAAAGAAAGACCACACAAAACTTTATTATGAGGCAGCATGCTAAACGCTACAGGGCTCACCACCAGTTTTTGAACCTTTATTTCCTCCATGCAGACTTCAGCCACTTGAGTTATTTTCAGAAATAGCCGGAAAAATTTGGAGGCAGCAGGAGGCACCATTTTGTATGGCAAATTTCAGCCAACACTTAAATACTTGGCAAACTTGTGAGGAACTGGAAACAAGGCTCCTAAGGAGAAGCTGCAGGAATAGGTGGAGCTCCAGCTCCTGACTACACATGTCGAGCTGGTAGCCTGTGTCTTCAGCCCAGGTGCTGCTGGCTTTGATAATCTCAGTATTTTGGAAGCTTTCCTATGCAATTGTATGTGTGTAACCTGCAATATCTATTTATTGCTGTCAAGGAGAACAGTCTGCGCGATTTTTCTTGCGCCACACAGACAAGCTGTTGGTTTATTTTCTCTGCGTGCTGTTCAATCCATCACCTCTTTTCCAACCTCCTATAGATTCTGCCAACTGTGCGTGAAGATTCTGGCTTCTTCTCCTGCCACGCCATCAATTCTTACGGGGAGGATCGTGGAATAATTCAGCTCACTGTGCAAGGTAGGGAGAGGACAACACAAGGAAAAAAACCCACAGCTATTGTAGGACAGGAAGTGTAGAAATCTGCTGATGGGAGGGAGGTTCTGATTCCTAATTAAATGTGTTTCTCATTGTCAAAGAAATGAGGAGCTGCATTAAGGTTCTCAGTCTTTCATTTTCCAGCATCACAAGATTATATAAAAATAAAAGATAAGCTTGAGTCCTTCGAGATCTGTACAAATTAATTAGAATTTTTTCTTAAATACAGTAGTTCACAATTGCCAAAGATACTTAAAACTACCGAGGACTGTGGATATGGAAGACTGAGGAAGAATAGGTTGCTCTTCCTCAAATGTGCTTCAAACCCAGGTCTGAAATAAAGCAAAAGTGATCTCACTTCATCTCTAGAGAAATGTTAAACCTACGGTGGAACTTAAAGCAAAATATTTCAAGTTTAATCAATCAAAATAAATTGTGAGCAGTTTGAACGATCCAAATTCTAGGAATTTATGTTGCCTGGGGCTGGGGTTCCTCAGCCACAGGGCACAAACAGCAAATCCTGGAGAGGTGACAATATTTGAGATGCAGGCACAGGCAGGACTGAGCCACTGGCCACTGCTCCATGTGGTGCTGGCTCCTCCTGTGCCTCTCTGAGCCTGCACACAACAAATGCCTACAACTTGCAGGTTTCTCTCTCCCTGCCCTTGATCCCAAGTAGCAGCAGATTCCAGACGATGCCTAAGGCAGCCCTGTTGAAAAATTCAGGTGGAGGCTGGGGACAGGTTCCCAGTTCCACCACTGCTCATCTAAGCTGCCATGACAATTTAAATGGACATCAGAATGGGTCTAGGTGCTGGTTATTTATAGCATTAACTTTAGAGGTAGAAAAAGCTTTTAGGGTGATTTCATCAAATTATTCTGTTATTAATCTTTTAAACACACTCAAAGAGAAAGAAATTTTACTCTCTCTCCCCACCAAATTTAGCACTTTTGAGTTTAGTACTCATATTTCTACAATCACTTTTTGAGTAAAATCACTGATAGCAGTATCAGATAGTATCAGTGATCAGGGAAATGTGCTGCTCGAGGTAAAACATCTTTCCTGGGATGAAAGTCCAAGCTGGAGTGATTTTAAGGAAATGCAGCTGAGAGGAGCCAGTATTCACGATTACACCAGTGACACCAAGCTGAAAAGTGCTGATACTTCCAGCAGGTGATTAACAGGATCAGGGTCCCTGTTGTAGATGTCGTCAAACCCAATGGGAAGAATGCTGATGTCTGACTCCATTTCAGAAGGCTGAATGATTTCTTTATTATAATTATGTTATAATACATTAATATACTATATAAAAGAGGATACTAAATACTACATGCTATTTTCTCTAACTATCATGTCTAACTAACTCACAACTCGTGACCCTGTTCTCCAGAGTCCAGACACAGGTGGATCCAATTGGCCATCAGGCCCAAACAATCCACCATGGTCCAATCAAGTGCTCACTCTGGGTAAACAATTCTCCAAACACATTCCACAAGAGAAAAACAAGGAGCAGAAATAGAAATTGTTTTCTCTTTCATTTCTCTCTGTGAACCTCAATAAAAAATCTTAAGAGAGAGAGAAATGTACTTACCACAGGTCCCCATGAGCACCCAGAGAAATGCCAGGAAGGCTGAGCCAGTGCCTCGCTGTTTGCTGTGCCCCTGTTAGGAGGATGGGGTGTGTTCTGAGCAGAGCTCTGTGTGTGTGTTTGCCCAGAACCCCCTGACCCCCCTGAGATAGAGATCCGGGAGGTGAGAGCTCGGAGCATCGCCCTCAGGTGGACCATGGGCTTCGATGGCAACAGCCCCATCACCGGCTACGACATCGAGTGCAAGAACAAGTCAGGTAAGGAACAATCTCAGCAGTCCCCGTCGCTGCTCATTCCCCACCAAGTTTGTGCTGTAAAACGCAATTCATAAATTGAAACTGCCTGATGGAATTTTTTATCGTGGTTTGTTTAATCTTCCACAGGAAGATTTATTTTCATTTGTTGTCCTTTTTGTTTGTTTGTTTTCTGGTAGCAATTGCTGCTTTTCCCTTTTACAGCTTCATGCTATAGTTACTGAGGCAAAAATTTTGTGATGTTTTCATTAGTAGAAGAAATATTTTCAAGAGTGTTGGATCATCAGTCATCATTTTAGCCCTGTCTTTGTAAATTAAATCAATAATGTACAGGAGAGATTGATAATGTACCTGAAAGATGAGGAGTGGAAATTCTCCACTGAGGCTGAAGTCAGGAATTGAAGGTTTGGAGATATGGATTGGGCAAGGATGCCTTCAAGAGATATGCACACCTAAAAGTTTGATTATTTTTTATTATTTTGATTATATTTGATTATTTTCCTTTCTTTCCAACCACCCACCCACTCCAGAAAAGCTTTCGAAAGTCATTCTTGCCTGATTGACTCCTTTGTCACACTAAAACATCTCTTGTATTTCTCAAATACAAGAATAATTATTTAAGAATGATGTAACTCAGCACAACCCCATTTAGGATGACTGAGTGCTTCCATTCTATTGAAGCAGTGACAAGAAGGGATTTCAGAGCTCTAAAACATCTTTGTTAGATTTAGTTTGATGTTTTCAAGTGATAATGCAGAATGCAGGCAAAGATTAAGTGGGGGTCACCATGAACTTGCATTGAAAAATTATTTCTCTCTAATATGGAATGATAAATCAAGAACAAGACAGCAAAAGAAGCATCATAAGGTTGGTTGGAAATATCAGGACAGAATATATTGATAAAGGTTAAAAAAATAAAGAAAGGCAAAGAAGTGGGCAGCAGAATTGGTGTCTAAAATATTTCTTTGTCTGTATGTGAAGACAAATCCTGGAGGTCATGTCCTAACAAGAGCAGATTATCTTCTTCTTCTTCCTGCAAACAACAGAAATATAATTTTTTAGAGTCTGAGACTGAATATTTGCAGAAACCAGGATCAGGTCTTTGAATTCTTGCATACAAATTTTGTCATTAATTAAATCACAGAGAAGATGAAATACCAAAGATGGTTAATGGAGAACTTGCAGGGGGTAGTTGGGGGAATTTAGAACAAAGAGGAAGAATTAGGAAAACTCCTCAGTTTCCAGGTACTAAAGGGGTGGAACAAAATTTAGATTATATATTCTACCAAGACCAAAGTGAAGCTGTAAACTGCACAGCTGTGTTTTGTGAGCATTTGCCACCTCTGTTGCCTTTCCCGAGGACTCAGGAATGAATTTAGATTAGATGCACCATCGAGGCTTCTCAAGCAGGAAAACTTTCCTGTTTCAGAGAAGGTGCGGGTGACCACAAAGAATGCATGGACTGTATTTAGGAGCCCTCACATATCCCATCATAAATTCATAGAAATCAGGTTGGAAGAGACCTTTAAGATCGTTGAGTCCAAAGTCAGCTCAGCACTGCTGATGTCTACTTGATCGGACAAAAAAGATACACTAATTACCCCAATGGAATTAGTTACTCCATGGAAGGACCCTGGAGTTGCCTGTCCTGTAGGGTCCAGTTGCCATTCCAGAGCATTATGACTGCCAGGAACTTGGTGTTTCAGGATGTTTTGGTACTTAGAGACATCACCTGTCTGTACAGACATGTACCTGTGGCACTCAGACCTGGCTCTTCAGGGAGACCAGTCCTGTGCAGCCTCCAAACCTTCCCATGGGAGGTGCGCAAAGAGTTCTGGAGGCAGGAATGGGGTTGTGTGTCCTCATTTGTGCCTCTCTCCCCATACTTTTAAAATTTTTTATGCCATTAGGGCAGTCTTAGGGACAAACTTTGAACAGTTCTGTTTAATTGCGCTTTCTTGTGCTCTGATGTGAGCGGGGCATGCCCCGGGTCCCCGATGATTCCGCAGAGTTGGGGATTCCCAAAATTTTTCCCGGGATCCGCGGCGATTTCCCGGGATCCGCGGGGGTTCCGGCCGGGCGCGGGGCTGGTGCGGTACCAGCGATGGCCACCGGGCGGCAGCGCCGGAACACCTGAAACCTGGAGGTTGTGAGGAGGGGGATGAAAAACACCAGACTTTCCCGACAAACACGAGTCTTTCCCGTGCTCTCATGCCCAGCTGGGGCAAAGCCAGCGGGAGTTGAGGTCACTCCCCGGCGGGCAGGGAGATCTCGGCAGCGCCCTGCTGGCAGCAGGGAGCGAGCCCCGGCCCGGCCTCTGTGCCCGGGGCGCCGCAGAGGCCAGGGCAGAGCCGCAGGAGTCGCTGCCTCGGGCCCTGCCCCGGGCCGGGGGCAGCAGCCGGGCCCCGGCCCTGCGGGAGCGCACGAGGCTCTGGCGGTGCCGCTTCTCCAGCTCGGCCCGGTGCCCGTGCATGGCCCCGTCCTTGCGCGCTGCCCCTGCCCCGCTCAGCTTCCCGTGCCCTGCAAAGGCTCCGAGGCCGCGCTCGGTGCCCCTGGGTGTCGCTGCTACAGGCGGGGACGAGCCCCGGTGCCCAGGCAGAGCCCTGAGGGACAGCCCTGCTCCCCGGGCTCCCGCGGCTCCTGGAGCCGCTGCCCGCAAGTCCCGGCCCGTCCGTGCGGCAAATTCCTCGTGGCCTGGGCAGCGCAGCCGGCAAAGCCAGGGCTCTGCAGTGCGGGGCCGGGGCTGTCGTGTGCCAGCGTGGCCAAAGTCTGCCAGGGCTCGGGGCACAGCAGGGCCCACAAGGCCACCAGGCCGGGGGCTGCTCCGAGCCAGTTCCTGTCTGCCCCGCTGCTGTTGGGGTGCCGGGGGTGGCCCTTTGTGACACAAAGGGCACAGGGTGTCACGGCCCTCTGTGATGTGGGACGTGGTGGTGGCCAGAGACCCCTGTGACATCAGGGAGCCCCGCCCGGGCTGAGGGTGTCCAAGGGGCGCAGAGCCCTGGGGTGCCCAGTCCCAGGAGAGCCGCTCTCTGAGGAGGAAGCAGCTCCCTGGCTCTGTCTGCGCCCGACGCCGATAGCGACAGACAACAGCGACAAGGACAAAGCCAACTCCAACTCCCGGTCCCCCAGCCCCTGACCCAGCTGGCTGGAAGCCCCCAGTGGGCAGGTCAGTTCTACCACTGACAGAGACTGAGGAGGAGGAGAGACTCTTTGCTGAAATGGACTGCAAACTTTCCCAGAGGGAAGGTGATAGTGACGAGGAGCTTTCCCAGTGGGAAGAGGTGACAGTGAGAGAGAGGGACCGACAGCAAGTACTGACAGTTGAAGAAATTTCCCATCAGGAAGCCAGGAGGAGCCGAGAGCTGTACCGATGCCAGGTATGTGTGAGAGTTCAAGATGTTTCCCAGTACAGCAATGAGACACATGAAGAGCTCTATGAAAGGATAGAAACTGTCAGAGTCTGGGAGCTGTACCCGTGGGGAGAAGACAGTCAGATAGACAAAGAGGTGTGTGAATGGGAAGAACTTGTCACAGCCCAAGAGATACACCAATGGGAAATAGATGGGAGTGGGCAGCAGGAGTTGGGATGGGAAGAAGACGAGAGATCCCATGAGTTGTGCTTATGGAGAGATGTGAGTGTTTCAAAAGATTCCCAATGGGACAGTATGCAAGAGCTGGATCAGAGGGAAGGTGAGAGGTACCAAGACCTCGTACCATGTGAAGATGTGCACTCCCACATCTCTCAATGGGACGATGTCCAAAAGCTTTCCCAGAGGGAAGGTAAGAGGTATGCAGAACTCTCACCATGGGAACAAGATGTCTGCTCCCACATATCTCAATGGAAAGATAGCAGAGAATCAGAATTGTACCAAGTGAGAGACAGCCATGATAAAGAGCCGTTGCAAGGACCAGACGCCAGAGCCCAAGAGCTTCCCCAATGGCCAGATATTAACGACCAAAAGCTGTCGCAACGGGAGGAGCATGTGATCATTCAGGAGCTGTCCCAATGGAGAAAGGATATCAGCTCTAAAATCTGGGACAGACCCTTTCAACCACTGAATGAGCACCAGCCTTGTTGCTGGGTGGGACCCAGCTCTCCCAGCCCTGAGGGCACAGCAGTGGCAGCAGAGGCAGCACCTGCCCTGCCCACTGCCTCCCCTGCCCCACAGAGTCCCACAGAGGCCGAGCCGGCAGCTGCTGCCCCGGATGGAGCTGATGAAAAGGAAGAGCCGCCCAAGCCTCTCACTCCTGAGGAGGTAAAGGCATCCGCTCCTTCTCTCTTCAGTGAGGAGCTGCCATCACCAGGGACACAGAGCTCATCCAGTGTCCCCTCCAACAGCCCGACCAGTAGCCAGTCTTCACCATGCCAGCATCAGAACATCCCTGAGGAGATCCTGATCCAGGGACTGATGGACATCTACAAACTGATGGAGAAGCTGGAGGAAGAGTATGTCCTCCAACAACAGATGGCTGTAGAAGAAACACAGCCCAGCTCTCCCAGCCCTATAGGCATGGAGGAGGCAGAACCTCCCCTGCCCAGCGCCTCCCCTCTCCCAGGCAGTCCCACAGAGGCCGAGCCGGCAGCTGCTGCCCTGGCTGGAGCTGATGAGAAGGAAGATCTGCCCAAGCCTCTCACTCCTGAGGAGGTAAAGGCATCAGCTCCTTCTCTCTTCAGTGAGGAGCTGCTATCACCAGGCACACAGAGCTCATCCAGTGTCCCCTCCAACAGCCCGACCAGTAGCCAGTCTTCACCATGCCAGCATCAGAACATCCCTGAGGAGATCCTGATCCAGGGACTGATGGACATCTACAAACTGATGGAGAAGCTGGAGGAAGAGTATGCCCTCCAGCAACAGATAGCTGTAGAAGATACACAGCCCAGCTCTCCCAGCTCTGAGGGCACAGCAGTGGCAGCAGAGGCAGCACCTGCCCTGCCCACTGCCTCCCCTGCCCCAGGCAGTCCCACAGAGGCCGAGCCGGCAGCTGCTGCCCCAGCTGGAGCTGATGAGAAGGAAGAGCCGCCCAAGCCTCTCACTCCTGAGGAGGTAAAGGCAGCAGCTCCTTCTCTCTTCAGTGAGGAGTTGCCATCACCATGGACACAGACCCCAACCAGTGTCCCCTCCAACACCCCAGCCAGCAGCAAGTCTTCGCCGTGCCAGCATCAGAACATCACTGAGAAGGTGTCCCTGATCCTGGCACTGATAGTGTTCTTCGTACTGAGGCAGAAGCTGGAGGAAGAGTATGCCCTCCAACAACAAATGGCTGTAGAAGAAACACAGCCCAGCTCTCCCAGCCCCGAGGGCACAGCGGTGGCAGCAGAGGCAGTGGCTGCCCTGTCCAGCACCTCTCCTGCCCCACAGAGTCCCACGGGCCAGAACATCAACAGGGAGATCCTGAGCCAGGTGCTGCAGGAGATCCAGGCACTGAAGCAGCAGCTGACTGCCCTTCAACAGGGGTTGGCTGTAAAAGAATCAGTAGTCACATCCAAAAAGGAAGAGAGCTCAGTGCTTTCCCCGCACAGCACCCCCAGCCCCTTGCCTGCCCAGCTGAGTGCCCAGGCCCCCAGGGAGCAGCAGGGGGAGGCAGCAGTGGGGTCAGTGCAGGCAGGGGGGGAGAGGAAGGAGGACTCCAGCGAGGAAATGAAATGGTGGCAATTCTTGGATGAGCTGGAGCCTTTCCTGGTGAGAGATCCAGAGCTGTCCCGGGTGTCTGTCACAGGACACACAGTGAGAATTTCTTTGGGACAGGGGATCCCGGAGCTTGCCCCTTGTGAGGCTTCTGTTGAGCGCCCAGCACAGGAGCCATGCAGCCAAGGGCCAGTGCCTGCCCCACACAGCTCCTCTAGCCCCTCGCTTGCCCAGCTGGGTGCCCAGGCCCCCAGGGAGCAGCAGGAGGAGGGGGCAGCATCAGCATCCGTGTGGGCAGTGCAAGAGAGCGAGGAGGGGACCTTGACTGGGGAGGACAAAGAGTGGGAAGATGACATCGAGCCAGAGCTTTCCCAGTGGGAAAATAAGGAACAGGCAGAGGTGTCCCATGGAGAAATGAACGACTCCCAAGAAGTGTCCCAGGGGCAAGAGTGCCCCAAGCAGGAGCCGTCCCAGGAAGAGCTCTCTGACTGGGAAGAGCGCATAGAGGAAGATCCGTCCCAGGGAGAAGTCACAAGTTACCATGAACGCTGTGACTGGGAAGAATACTTCCCTGAGCAAGAGCTGTCCCTGACGGAAGTCAGCAGCTCCCAAGACCTCTCAGACTGGGAAGAATACACTGAGCAAGGGCTGTTAGGAGGAGATGCCATCAGCTGTGCAGAACATTCCAACGGGGAAGAATACATTGGCCAAGACCTTTCCCAAAGGGAAGCCTGCACTGGCCAAGACATGGCGAGAGGGAATGGCAGCAGACCCTCAGGACAATCCAGTTCAGAAGATGATAGCTATAAGGAGCTCGTGCAGGAGAACTGTGAAGACAAGAGCAGCCATGGCATCTGGACTAAGCCCTTGGCCCCAGAGGAGGAAGAGTGGGATGAGGTGAGCATCCTAGAGCTGCCCCCAGAAGAAGACAAAGAGCAAAAATGGAGAGTTTTTGCAGCAGATGGGCTCCCAGTGCCTGTCCTTCGTGAGGCCTGGGTTGAGAGCAGGAACCAGAGCTGTGTGGCCCACGGCCACTCTATGCCTGGCTCATGCCCCTGAAATGCCAAGCCCTTGTGGGACATGTGGCTTCTCTTCCCTTCAAGAAGCTAGAGGCAGGGACAGAGAGCTGGGTGCCTGTAGATATTCTTAGTTTATTTAGAGAGAAAAGAGAGAGAATTCTCCCAGGCCTAGGCTGGGAAAGTTAGGAGAAGGAATAAAAACAATTATCTCTTTCTGTTCATATTGTTTATAGATATGTTCTACCATAGTGTGTTATTCATAGTGCACCAACAGCGTGAAAGGTTTTCACTTTGAGACCAATCCTATTTCACCTTAGCGATCCTGGCTATAAAAAAGGAACGCTACTTGTTAATAAAGATTATTCTTTGCCTTCTGAACCGAGTCTCTTCATTTCTGTCCCTGCCTCAACAGCATCAGATGTGTGCCCCGCACAGCCCCCCCAGCCTCTCGTCTGCCCAGCTGGGAGCCCAGACCCTCCACAGGCAGCCAGCTGCCCCCAGGAAATGTCCCTCCTGCTTCAGGCAGGCACTGCGGGCACTGCAGGGGCTATTCCAGCCCCGGTGAGGACACAGACTGAGGAGTAAAACAGACAAGGAAGAAGATGAAGAAGAAGACAAAGATGATGAAGACAAAGAAGATGAAGGAGATGGGGAAAAAACCTCTGGTGTCTCTCTGGCATTGACCTCCTCTCTACGGCAGAGGAAGCAGCTCGGCTGGAATCTCTGGCTGTGCTTTCTCTGCTCGCCTCGGCTCCCCGAGACTTGCGGCTGGAATGAGATGGCCCCACTCCTGCTGGTCCCACTCCTGTGGTGTCAGAGCAGCAGCTGTTCGGTTCATCTCAAGGGGCTGAAAGATTGCTGCTGCAGCTTTTCCAAGCCAGGGAAGGAAAAAGCTTTTGGATGGGCCAACAAAGCCAAGCAAGCCAAAGCAAAACCAAACAAGGCAGAGCCACGGACACCTGGGCAGTGAGGCTTGGAAAATGCCCACCCAAAGAGCCCAAAGCTCCCCAGTTCCCTGGCCCCACACACACCTGGCCCCGGGCCTGGAACGTACAGCAACCATTTCTTCAGCACAAAGCAGAGGCTCCTGGAACTGACTCCAAGCATAAACCACTCAAAGACGTAGAAGATGAAGACAATAAAGACAGAGACTCTGAAGACAATGACAAAGCAGATGAAGACCACAAAGATGAAGACTTAAGAAGACAGAGAAAACAAGAATAATTTAAAAATACATATAAGAATAGTCATAAGAATTTAGAAATAGAAGAAGAGTAATAAGAATAAGAAAAATACATAGAAGGAGAGTAACAGGAATATGAATAAGAATTTAGAAACATAGAAGTGGAGTTAAAATAGCAAAGAAGAGGAGTAGTTAGAACAAGGAGAAGAAGAAAAAGAATAATAATTTAAGAATACAAAAATGAAAATAAAATTTAATGAATAAGTAAAACTAGGAAACTTTTTATTACATATTGTATATTACAGTCTATGATATAAAAACATGAATATACAATGTGTTGTAATTATGATACATTATAATTTCACAGAAAATAACCAAAGAAAGACAGAACAGTTCCAATTACTGAAGAATCTGTGCATTTTCTAATAGAGTTTGTAAGGCACAAGAACAGAGTGCCCAGATTCCATTTGCTGTCTCTTAGAGGTGCCGATGTATTTTCACAGCCAGTGAAAATACACGGAGTGCCCTGTGAGCAGCGAGTGCTCAGCCCCAGCGGCAGCGGGAGAGTTCCCGGCAGGGCAGGGCTGTGGCTGC
Organism: Vidua macroura; assembly: GCF_024509145.1. Lineage (NCBI taxonomy): Eukaryota > Metazoa > Chordata > Aves > Passeriformes > Viduidae > Vidua > Vidua macroura. The sequence continues at coordinate 3,900,883 of NC_071572.1, read as the reverse complement.
TCTCTGCAGGCAAACTGATGGCGCAGGTTGAGCCCGGCTGCGAGAGAGCTGTGCTGGGAAACCCTTTGCAGCAGGGCTGTGCAGCTGCCACAGCGAAGCCACCAGAGCCCTGCTCTGATGCTGCCCGTGGCCAGGTCTCGGGGGTCTGGTGGTCGAGGTGACCCCGAGAATGCAGAAGTCCTCGCTTCCCAGCCCACGCAGCCAAAGAAGAAGTCGGAATGCGTAGGGTCGGCTTCTCAAGGTCGTTTATTTTCTCTTATCTATAACATGCTTTCCCAAGGAGCTGCGGTCTGTCTAGCAGGTCAGTCTGTGACAGACTCCCACCCCCTTGAGGTGGTGTTACCATTTTATACTAAAAACTACGTGTACTGTGTTTACAATAACGTGCCAATATCTATCATTTATGTTAGACAGTGTGTCTCTACCTTAAACCAATAGAAAAGTGTCACCATCACAGCAAGACATGGAGGGCAAGAAGTTCAGGACACACCCAGATCCCTCCATCTTGTCCCCTTGAACTCCTTATTTTAAAACCCCAAAATTCTAGTTTTTCACCCTGTGTTAATTCACCTATCACACTACTCAAACCCCTGTGGCTTGTAATTCCTCATACAAAGCTGGCAGTTTTTCCCACGGGCTAAAATGGAAGCCACAGGTGTGTTTGACTTCATGCCAAGGTCTCTGAGCCCCCTGCCAGGGTCTTGAGACAGCCAGAGCAGCCAGAGGGATGTCCTGGGTTTGCACAGCCAGGGAGCCAGGCTGGCTCAGAAAGGCCCATTTTGTGTGGGTGAGGAGCAAGAGCTGCTCCTTCCCAGGTTTGCTGTGGCTGTAAAGGTGCTGCAAAGGCTCTTGTCCCCATTTGCACTTCTAGTTTGCATGCAAGACATCCACCAGAGGGAACTTGCAGCTGACCCTGTGGCTAAAGCCTTGCCCCCTCTGCTCCCCTGTCCTGCCCAGGGCCTGCTCAGCTGAAAGCAGCTGTGAATGCACTTCTGGAGTCCATACAACTTCTACAGTGGTTGGGGCTGGCAGGGCCCTTTACAGCTCATGTAGTTCCAGTTGATTATCTCCTGCTCTGTGCCTCTTCTCTCTGACAGGTGTTTCTTCTTTCTTTCTCTCTCCCTTTGTCACAGTTTTCGGGAAATAAAATCTGTGTTGTTGAGTAAAATCCATCTGTTGCCATCCCATGGTCTCATTTGCCTCTTAATCAGGGCTGTATTTGAAACAACCAAGTGAAAAGTAAAGTAATTTGATAAGATAAAGACTGTATTTAAAAAAAAAAATCTCATCATCCTCAAGGGGAATTTAACATGATCTCCATAACAAGCAGGTCTTTTTTGAAATTCCTTTCCTGAAAGTATCCCACAGAGGGAGCTGTGACAAACTCAGTTACCAAAGTAAAAGACATTCAAGTGATTTTGATTAGCACTAAAATGTCCATTAATGAGGGCAGAGGCATCTGTCCCTCATTGGATCGTGACACACGGGCAGGGACACCTTCCACTATCCCAGGTTGCTTCAAGCCCCAATGTCCAACCTGGCCTGGGACACTTTCAGGGATGGGGTGGCCACAGCTTCTCTGGGCACCCTGTGCCAGAGCCTCCCATCCCTCACAGGGAAGAATGACTTCCGAAAAACCTCTCAGAGTTCTGTCCCTGGAGCCAGGCTGGGGCTGTTCCTGCAGCCCTGCCTGCCTGGAGCAGCCCTGTGCCAGGCAGGAGGGGTTCCCCTGGTGCAGCCCCAGCTGAGGCAGCAGCAGCTCTGTGCTGCTCATGACAGATCCCTGTGGCAGCAGCTGCACGGGGCTGTGCAGCCAAAGAGCCCAAAGCAGCACACACAGAACAGGGCTGGCACCACAGCACTGGGGCTGTGCTGGTCCTACTGGGCAGCCCCACAGGGCTCTGTCAGAGTGAGGGTGGCTGCAACAAATTTTTGGGTCCCTTGACTTCAGGGTGAACATGGCACAAAGTAGGAAAAAAGGAGCAGGAACAATGGAGTGTCTGAAAAGGAAATTACTTTTAATGACAAATAAAAATAGGGACAGTGCCCAGGAACCCAGCTCAGCATAGGGTCAAGCTCCAAAGACCAGAAACAAGGGAGAGGTAACAGTATATAGCCTTGGGGGTGGAACATTCTTAAAGACAATATATGGAAAACAAGTAACCAGTAGGGGAATAGAACTTGGATGATTAACATAACAACTCCAAAGGCTTTTGGGAGGAGATCTCACGCTTGCCAGAGTTAGATGAATGTTTCCCAGGGCTTGATGCTGAGGTTTGGTATGAGAGGGGTGAAGTCTGGCTGACTTTGTGTTCCAGTCAGGCTGTTTCCCCCAGGGTCAATGCTGAGCAGCTGTCGCAGGAGTTTGGTGTTGCCATTTCTATTTTTGGGAGTGCTCCAGGGCAGGGTGTTTCTCCAGGATTTATTTTTCTTTTTTTCTGGGATAACTTTCAGAGAATTACAGAATCCCCGATGGTAGAAAAGATTTCCCAGCACATCAAGTCCAAACAGTGCCCAATGCCCACGTTGTCACGCAGATAACGTGAGTGACAGAGCACTGAGTGCTATGTCCAGGTGTTCCTTGGCCACCTCCAGGGATGGAGACTACACCACTATCTTGGGCAGCTGCTTCCAATGCTTAACCAACTTTCCATGAAGAAATTCCTGCTGATATCCAAGCTGTCCATCCCTTGGCCCAGGCTGAGGCTGTGTCCTCTCATGCTGTCACTTGTTGCCAAGGAAAACAGGCCAGTCCACACCTGGCTGCACCCTCCTGTCAGGGAGCTGTGGAGAGCAGTGAGGTCTCCCCTGGGCCGTTCCTGTTTATTAACTCCCTTCCCTCCCTTTTTTTTGAGCACAACCAACTTTCTCACTGAGTGAAGATCCCTTTGGGGCAGCAACTCCCATTTTTGTGCAGTTGTTCCAAAGTCCCAAAGGTAAGAAATCATGCTCACAAAACTGAGGAATCTTTGCTGCTCTCAGCACCTCCTCAAGAGTAGCTATTTCTGTGGATTTGCTGATGACCCCAGAGCTAAGATCCCATTGTTCTCAGCAGCACTCTTGGAGCAGTTGGGAGTGCTGTCAAGGAAGGGGAGGGATCACTGGATTTGCTTGGAGCAAAATGCGTTTTCTGGATTAACACAGCGGTGGCATGAAACAGTTTAACTTCATGCTTGTGTTACCCACATTAACACCACAATTTATTTGTCTGTTTCTACTGATATTTCTTATAAAACAGACTCTTGGGATTCTGTCCAGAGAACCAGAGACGTTTCCCCTCAGCTAAACCAAGCCACCATCATCGACCTGCACCCGTCCTCCACCTACAACATCCGCATGTACGCCAAGAACCGCATTGGCAAGAGCGAGGCCAGCAACGAGCTCACCATCACCACTGATGAAGCAGGTATGACCTGGCTTTGCAACCTCTAAATTCTGTGGGAATTATCTCTCTCTGATGTCAGGAATCATTGCATGAAATGCTGCTTCTGTGGCTGCAGCTACATCAAAAGGAATACTGAGTTATTCCCATGGAACATCGTGAGTTTTGCAACTTCATTGTGCAGGGCTGTAATTAAAGCTGTTCAGTGGCATCTAGTGGTCAAAGAACACATTGTGCTCCAAATTTTCCTTGTGATGCTGGGAATAAGACACCTGTATCTACAGTGAGGCAACTCAATCAGCAGCATCCTGGTTTTAGTGGTGGTGCCTCCCCTATGGGTATTGTGGCTTTCCTTACATGTTTAGATATTAATGTAGGTAACTCATTTAAATTTTTCCCTTTTGAGAATGTTGATCCACATGAATCAACTCTTCATGTGATATTCCTTCACTCAACCCAACCTTTATTTGAATATTCCCTCACTCAACCCACTCACCATTTATTTTTCTGGCCTCTATTTAAGTCTCTTGGCTGTCCCTTGTTAGTGTCATCCCCCTGATCTTTGTTCTGTTGTATTACAGAATCAGAATCATTTAAGTTGGAAAAGACCTCCAAGGTCATCAAGTCTGACTTCTATTTTTACCTTTAATCTTCAGCACCAGGAGTACTGTGTTGGTGGCTGGAGCCACTCTCATGTACATGGAATTTCTGCCTTCCTTTACCTTATGCTAAGTCAGCACAGCTTCCTTCTTTGGGGATTTAGAGACAAGAACATTGTGACAGTGTCCTGGCACTGAAAATTCCCTTTCTCTTTCAAGATTTATGTTGATCTTGGATTTGAACACCCAGAGACTGATTTTTATTTAATCTCCTATTAACGCAACTGTGAAATTCCCACTTAATTTTTCTAGGAATTTCCTACAGTGAAAACACGGTCCTTGTCAGCACATGGTTTGGGTTCTGAGAGACTTTCTGAGTAGGAACAGGACACAAGAGCTCACAGTGGAAAGCAGAATAAGCTGGAGACAACATAAGTTGCATTTCTTTTATCCTTCCAGCAGAAGAAAAGTGTGTACAGATGTAACAATGAATAGTTTGTTTGAAAAATACTTATTTTTTGATCAGAAATTTTCTCTTCCTTTGTGCAAAGAAAATATGAAATCACTAGAGAAAATAGACTATCCATTCTTCCAGCCAGAGCCATCTATAACCCCAAAATGCCCATCCTTCTTTGTGCAAAATAGAGGGCTGGGTCTTGGATCAGCTCTCTCATGCTCTCTTATTCACCCATGCTTGGAATGTTTTTTTACTTGCCAAGTTTTTCCTGGCTGGTAATTAAGTTGTCAGGATCAGCGGCTGCCCTTGGAAAAAAAAAAACAGCTTCCCCCTGAGCAGGGTGGAACCTTAACATCACATTTTATTCAGTTCTTTGTAACCAGGTTTCAGAATAAATGATCCTTTTGTTGCTGTCTTTTGAGGAGCTGTTTGTTGGTAAAAAAAGACCAGCAGTGTGGAACTGTATTCAAAAGTCACTGATCTACCTAGGGAAGGACTGGGAGGGAGGAGGTCAGGCTTAGGCAGAGTTTGTGATGTTTTTCTCTTGGGTTTTTATTTCAGGGGATGCACAAAGTGTAGGAACATCCTTTTTTTTTTTTGATCACTGTTTACTTCTGTTCTCTGCTTTTACAGCAGGCAATGGGGAACAGCATGGGTGCAGGGGATGAGAGAGAAGCTAATGAGCAGGGAGCAAAATAAAGGCCCAAGAAATACAAGATAAAAACCAAGCAACTTGGAAAGGGGGTGCAGATTCTGTATTATGTATCACAAAGAAATATCTCTATTAAAAAGAAACCTGTAAAAGATCTCTGTGACAAAAGGATAGGTAAGGATGGAATGATTTCAAAGCTTGTAGACCACATCTTTCTTTCCATACAACCACAATTAGCTCATGTGTTGGAAAATAGATGCCAGTACACACTTATAATAATGCTTGTCAGAAAAAAAGAAGCATTATGGCCGTGGCCTAATACTGAAATCAATAGAGGAAACAGGGATATCTGGGTTTTCTTTATGTCCTTGCCACAAACTCTGTATGACATTAAGTATGTAAAACAAATGTCTTCTTATTTAACATCTCCCTATGGTGTGCTGGGAGCACTTAACTCTTCAGGTTTGTGAAAGAAAAAAAATGGGGTCTTTTGAGGAAAAGTCAGGATTTTTGGGGGCACATTTTAAACCCCATTTTTAGGATCAAATGCTTCACTCAAATTCCACTACATTATAACATACCCCAGAGAAGTGGCATTCATTTTTGTCAACAGGAGGACAGAATCAAGGTCAGGCTTCAGAAAATTCACAGAGATCTTATTTTTGCCAGTGGACTTTTTCCTCTTCTCCTTCCTTTGTATTAATGCAATAAGAATGGAAATAAAGTTCTTTCAAGCTTTGGAAATTTCCCATATAAGGGACAGTCAGGAATGGCAGAGAATAGGGCATATTTAATAACTTAAACATATTACAGGCTGTATTCTGTGTCTCTGCTTTCATCAGTTAAAGCAAAACCTTCTGGTTCCTTTCACCACAGCTATCATTTATTGCTGCTCCACCTCTAACAGCCCCATCTCACCCTTTTTATTGCTTTCTTTCCTTTGTCCTGCTATTAAACTTAATTTAATACCTTTTACTGAGGCCGTATTCTGCATCAAGGGAACCCTCTGCAGCAGCTCGAGGTGGCTCCATCCCTCTCCTCAGATCTTTCCTTTGCAGTGATTTACCTCACTGAGCAAGCAATTTACTGCACATCTTTGTTCAATCCCAGCTGATCCCCATCTGCTTTGTAGCTGCCCAGCAGACAAGGAGGTGTCTTCTTTTTTCGTTCACATTTAAAGCCTCCTGCACACCTTTGGCATCATGTTGATGGTCCATAAAAGTTTCCCTGGCTCAGGCAGGAGTTGAAAGAAGGTTTTCCCACCTGCCAGTTGTTTTTTTTGGCTGATTTCCAGACTGGAACTCTTACTGGGGAGGAGGAGAATGTAAAGTGTGCAGGATTTTGTGTAAAATATCTGATATTGGACTGAATGTGCTCCGTTTCCAGTGAACAGAAGGGATCCCACTGGAAAATTTGCAACAAGTTGAAAGCAGGATTAGGAAATCCTGGATCACTTGATTTAAATGGGTTCTGCTGCTTTTCTGTGTGGATTAGGAGCTTCTGGCTCACCTGCTTTAAATGAACTCTGCTGCTTTTCCATCACCCCCAGGGTTGTGACTGCTGAGAATTCCTCTTGCCTATCTCCAGATATGCAGAAAGAGCACTGTGAGAGTATCTCTAGCCAAGAAAACCACAATTATTCATTTTATTCTGTTAATTTCATTTGCCAGCTTGGTATATTTTGGCACATGTTGTATTTTGCTGTTGGCCAGAGAGGACACCTGAATGCAGAGATTCCTGGCCCTGCTTTCGTTTGGTGAAGTTTTCCATCTGGCACTGACTCCAGCCTCTGTGATGCTGGGGTGTAAAGGTGGTGACACTTTATGTGAAATGCTGAATTCCTTGGGCTGTGAGGGCCACTTTTGATGCATTCTCCTTCTCTTTCCAGCCCCCGATGGTCCACCTCAGGATGTGCAGCTTGAGCCTGTATCTTCCCAGAGCATCAGAGTCACCTGGAAGGTAAATACTCACACATCCACAGAAAACATAGGCTCTGTCAGTATGTGGATGCTTTCAGGGGAGTGTTATAACAACTGTGCTTTGGTTGTTTTATTTAAGAGAAGCATTGCAGATGCCTTTGCCAACAAATTTTAAAATATTTGCCACTGAAGGGAACATCATGCAAAGAAAGCCTTCCATTGAAGAGTAAAAGTAGCAGCTGCTTGCATTTTTTTCTTCTTTCTGATTTCAGAAATAAGGCCACATGTTTAGGAAATGAGCACTCACAAAATTTCACTGTGTTTCTGGGCAAAACTTCACCAGAAACCATTGGAATGAATGGCATCTTCTTCCCATTGCAATAGACTTTGGGACAGATTTTTGCTGCACGGAGAGTCTCAGTCTCAGTATAGTCCATGAGAACTGATGAAGAGTAATTAATATAAAAATATCATCAGCTGGTATAATTTAAAAATCTGGCATCTCATGTGACTCAATTTTTCTAGGTTTTTCCCAGTATTTTGACAATAACAGAAAGTCCTAAATGCTTTGGTATGATACCAGAGGTACTTAAACCATGTTTTAAATGGTTTTGTGATATATACTGCTTGTATATTGTGTTGATAATTCCATATATTTAAAATTCTAAAATATGTTAAGAGCTAAAGTGGCATAATAATAATAATGATTAATTTCTATATGAATGTTAATTACTTGTGCAAATGTGGATGATGTGGCTTTTGTCCTTTTATATGGATTATTCAGAAAATCCAGAGCAGTGAGGTTCTGCTTATTAACCAAATAACTATGAGTGATTGGTTATTTATTGCATAATAATGAATATATTGTAGGTTTAAGGCAGTTAGTTAAAAGGCAAGTTCAGAACCTCTTCTGCACAGGTCACAAAAAATGCAAGACTGATTCTTGGCTCTTGTCCACATCTTAAATTTATAGCAGTGTTGCTTTTCACCAAAAGGTTTCCAAAACCAAAAGCTGTGTGGTCACAGATCTGCCTGGAGTGAAACACAACAATGAACTTAGAGAAGACATGGATTTAAATCCAGCACACAGTCAGTAGAGCAAAGGAAGTAGTTTTTGAAGCCATGCAAGGGTATACAGTGATTCTCAACAACTAAAATAAATTCTTAATAGGATTTTTTGTTTTTTAAACCACTTAAGAACTGTGACTATCTGATGAAGTCAACTATGATCTTCAAGCTTCTACACCTGAATTTGTTTTTATGGATTTATAGGTAGGCAGATTGAAAGGCTTGGTTTGCTTTATTGGAAAGTTCACTTTGGGGGATGTTTTTAAAAGCAGCAAGATGGGCACCACTGGCTCATTGCTGGAGTTTATAGCTGCTGTTTGTGCAGTTCTGCCATTAAATTTTATAGCTGCAGATGTGAACAGGCAGCTACAGGACAAACAGAATTCCCACACCTACATTTCAGGAACTGCCAAAAATGCAGTTCAGTTTGTACTTCAAGAACACTTCAAGTACAACTGAGTGTGTCCTGGGCTCTGGGTGTTGCCTGATATTGAAGGATATCAAATGAGGTGCTGGGGTTGTGTTCTCAAGCTCGTGTTTGGAATTTGATTTGAGAATTCTTCTCAAGCAAAGTCCAGTATCTAATACAAGAAGATACTCACAGAAATGAGTTATATATTGAATACATACTTCATTAGCTTTGTCTCATGAGCTGAAGGGAGAGATGGATTTTCACAATTTGGTATGAGCTTAAGGTGAAGTCACTGGGCAGGGTCAGAGCTTGAGTAGTCCTACCTTTACTGGAAGAGTTATTTCCTAAATGACAATTTGTAGGCTGATTTTTCCTATTAAGAAGTCCCAAACCAGGAGCAAGCCACTTATTTCCCTTGATTTATTGCAGTTTTCTCCAGGTCAGAGCAGTTTTGGTTCATTACTCAAAAAGGAACTTTAAGATGGTCCCACAGACATAATCCAGTTTGGTTCCAGGCTGAATCCTAACTTTTGGGTAGGTCACTACGGTGCTATACAGAAGGCACTCCTTGAGTGTCTAATAAAACGTAGTTAAGAATAAAGAAATACCCCATGAGATCAATCCTATGTTGTCATGGAAGCCAAAAAACAAGAAAAGAACCTGACCTTGGTAGTTTTTACTTTGGAGGCATGTGGAGCTTTAGCCATGAAAGGCTATGATAACATTGAACAAACAGGATTGTTGTGAAAACCATGGTATTTAAAGCTGGCAAACTTTATTAAAATACAGTGTCAATAACAGCAAAAGGAGCAGGGAATACCACATTGATTATCTTTCATCGTGTATTAAATCCCATTTCTGCAGCTTGCTTTGGCTGTAAATCTTCATTTAAAGTTTTATCTTAGCCCACTCTTAGAAAATCCCAGTTAAGCAAAGTTGTGTTGGTCTGTGATTTGTTTAATCCAATATCTGTGTGTCCACATAAGACACTGGGTTTCAGAATGAGCTGGTAAATAAAACTCACCACTTTTTAGTTGATTAAACTGGTGCAGAGATAATGGGAATTAAACAGGAATACTCATTCAGAAAAGAGCATGAAAATATTCATTTTTTCCATGTAGTACTTTACATTAAATTTAGACATGGGGAATATTCCATTTCCTCTTTATTCCTATTTGCACACACACAAAACTATAGAATGTCATACTTTACGAAAGTCATTGATACCCTGTTTTAAAATATTGAATTCTTTGAGAAAAGCAGTAAGGGCATGGACTGAAACTTACTTTTTCATTACGTTCTCTGGCTACTGACAAGGCTCACAATATTTTTCCCCAAGAACACTAAGTTGTTTCACTCAATTTTCTACCAAAAATGTATCTATACACCAGAAGGAGTATTTATCGAATGAGTCGTGTGCAAGAAGTCAACTCAAAATGAAGTTTTCAGGTCATAGTAACAAGGAACATTGAAATTGTTGTGAAGCAGAACATTTCAATGTTTTGTCCTGAAGTGACTTGAAGTTTGTTTTATATTGTCTAATGTTTCAAAGTGGGGAAAAAAAAAAGTAAAAGGTTAGTATTTTATTTAAAGAAAAAAATCCCTTGACTTAAAACAATTATGAAGAAGTTCATGAAAATTTCAAAGCTTGTCATTTTATTCCAATTCAAAGTGAGAAAGTATAATTGTAGAATTTCCAGTGAAGAGGCTGCTGTGGCTGCTTTGCTCCAAGTGTTTGTCTGGAAGTCAATTTGTTGTCAGTCAGGATGAGCAGAGGGCTGGAGCAGCTCTGCTGGCAGGAAAGGCTGGCACAGCTGGCATTGTTCACCTGCACAGGAGAAGCTTTGGGCTGAGCTCAGGGTGGCCTTGCAGGGCCTGAAGGAGCCCCAGGAAAGCTGGAGAGAGACAATTTCCAGGGGATGCAGGGATAGGACACAGGGAATGGCTCCCACTGCCAGAGGGCAGGGCTGGATGGGAGATTGGGAATTGGGAATTGTTCCCTGGCAGGGTGGGCAGGGGCTGGGATGGAATTCCCAGAGCAGCTGTGGCTGCCCCTTGATCCCTGGCAGTGCCCAAGGCCAGGTTGGACACTGGGGCTTGGAGCAGCCTGGGACAGTGGGAGGTGTCCCTGCCATGGCAGGGGTGGCACTGGATGAGCTTTAAAGTCCCTTCCAAGCCAAATCAGTGATTCTGTGAATATATCTGAACTCAAACAACAACGAAAATCTGACCTTAGTTTCCACCCCCAGATTAAAGGTACCTCCTTCTGCAAACATTCAAAGATCACAAAGCCATGGAATTGTCCAGAATAGGTAACACACTTACAAAGGGTTCTGATAATAAAATGACCTGTGTGTTTCTAAAGCAGCTGGGGAGTTTTTGACCAAAAAACCCAGAGAAATATTCAAACAGGACACAGTTATGCTCTCAGATTCCCAAAACACAATCCCTATCCCTGCTGTGTGACTTACAGGGATCTCAAGATCTGAATCTGCTAATTCAATCGGCTACATCTGGTCAGAGTAATGCAGTGGGAATTGGAATTATATCATCACTTCAAGTTCTGTATCTGTTTCTCAAGCAAGAGGGAGAAAAAGAAACATCTCAAGAGACTGTTCAATCAATCAGTGACAAACATTTTAAATTTGTGAGGGGACTGGCTTTTGCAGAGCAATGGTTTGATGGTAGTGGATGAAAGGCAAATCTCACCCTGATTTTATTACCTCCAGTTGACTATAAACTCCCCAAAAAAGCAAGTCCTGTGGCAGAAATGAGTATTTTTCTTGAGAATCTATTCTTGAGGAGATTTAATGGGATATGGAAGCAACAGAAGTTGCTGCCTCTGCCAGTCCAACCCATTGCTGATAAACTGCATCACAAAGAGCTTTTTTGTGGGCCAGTGGGACAGATGAGCTTGTGGTCATCTGTTGGGAGGACTGGAAAGAGATTTTTTTCTCCTGGATTACAAACTGTGCCTTAAAATGCATATAAAAATATATATACTAAAATATATATACTAAATACTTAAAACAGATATACTAATTATGCCTCATACAGACAGAAGATCAGGCAGGAACATCATCATATATGGAAATTGGTCCAATACTATTTAAATATAATTTTTGTGGGTATTGCTGTCAGTAACAGGCGTTTTCCCTGAGCTGAAAATCTCTGCTTTGTACTAGATCACATTTTATATTGCAGAGCACACAAATGATTTCCACTAGTCAGGAGCAGGGAATCTTGCACTGTGACTGAGAAATGTGGCACATAATTATGGCCAACCATTTTGTGCTGTCCATATCCCTGAATGCCAGATGTATTGCAGCTATTCAGTATGCAAATCCCTGCTTTCCAAATCATTGTTGCCTTCAGCACTCATTATCTAATCATCTTTCTACACTACACACTGAATGAACAGAAGCATATTTCAAAGCACAGCATAAAATTTTCCTAATGCACGGGACTGAATAAACTCCTGTGACTGCCTTGCACAGATCAAAAAATTCCTTCCTAAAGGTTCAGTGAATGGTGGGGGCTGCTGGCAAAAACAATTAGTAGTGAATGGTGGTCTGGAATGCAAATATACCCTTATCAACTCAGCTTGGATTGATTCACCTGAAAAGAGAAAAAAAACATCATAAATTCACACTCAGAAGTGTCTCTGTATTGGATTTTTCTGTGCATGAACCATTTAAAGGTCTTTCAGCACAGATTTGAAAAAGACACACCTGAAATTTATGTGTTTGAAAAAAAGTTGTTGTTTCATGTGCAGGAAGTATTTTTGAATTGTTGCCCAGAAATAGACATGCATTGAGTAGGAAAAAAAAAAAAAAAAGTTAAACTTTTTTTGGTTTTTTTAATAATTTTAAGGGAAACAACTTGACTTTGGATGTGTGCACTTAACGTGTAACTTTCCATTTTCTGTTCAGGCTCCAAAGAAGCACTTGCAGAATGGAATTATCCGCGGGTACCAGATAGGTTATCGGGAGTACAGCGCGGGGGGAAATTTCCAGTTCAACATCATCAGCATCGACACCACCGGGGACAGTGAGGTTTATACACTGAATAACCTGAAAAAATTCACCCAGTATGGCATGGTGGTACAGGCCTGTAACCGGGCTGGGATTGGACCTTCTTCTCAGGAAATCATCACCACCACTCTTGAGGACGGTGGGTCCTTGGCAAAGAGCTCTCATGGGACATGTTATTAATGTTATTATTATTTCTTGTCTTTTAATCTTGTTGCTTTTGTTGTTTGATTAGTGCTGATGAAAGTAGGGATGGTAAAAGGCCAGTCTTTAGGTAGAAAGGTGTAAGAGAATAGCTGCTCAATGAGCTTGTCTGATTTTCATTGCAAGAGTGAATTTATTTTACCAGTTAAATAAAAATAACTCTACTAATGTGATATATCCTGCTGTGAATGATGTTGACTGAGACCAAACGTTTCATTAAGAAGCCAAATGCTTTGGTGTTCACATATTTGCAACTGTTGTGATCTCATCGTTGCCCCAGAGTGATCTCACGATAGTTTTGAGAAGTGAAACTCTGAAAGGTGAAGCAATATTGTGGTTTTTGTTGGATTACTGCTGTTTTCAAATGAATCTACTGTGTAACCAGAGCTCTTGTACTGCGCTGTCTTGTCAGTCTTAAGAGAGATGTGTGTTTTTTCAAGGATGTCCAATGACAGAAAAATCATTGCTATTTCAGGCAAAATTCACCTGTCTGATCCAAGGAACAATATAGATTTTTTTTTTTTCAAACTGCATGAAAAGTACTTCTCAAACAATGAGAGGGAGTCCTCTAGTGGAAAAAGAGAATGATCCCATATCCAAAACAAAGAGTTCAGTATTTTAGAGGATTATAACAGCAAATTATAATCCTAAAGATCATGCAAGTCAGATTTTTATCTACTGTAAATCCACATCAGTGTCCTGAAACCAGTGCCAGCTTGGAATCTGACCTTTACGTGGACAAAATGGAATATCACATATCTAAAATCCTCAAGAGCAACAGATTTTGAGGCAGGCTATTCATGAAAGGCTGATAGCTTTTTTTTACTCTAAATGTTTCTAGGCTTAGCTTTCTGCAAGACCTCAAAAGGCAGCATGCTCACACCGGGCATATGTTTTATATTATAATAAATGGGATTTTTTTTCCTTCAGAATCCAGCATGCTTGCTTTTCTTGGAAATTTTTTTGGTTGTCACTCAATTTTGGGTCCCTCTTAGAATTAAATATGCCACGAGCTTTAAAAGCAATGCCAGTTACTAATACTGCTGTATTGCTTTGACACTAAATGGCCAACAGAAAGTGCCTTAGATTTGTTTGATTTTTTTCCTTTTTTTTAAGTATCAGTAAAAAAATATTATGACCATTTTTTCCTATGTTTTTTAAAGATGTGCCCACTTTTTTCTCCCTCCACCAAATTAAAGGGACATCAGAATTGTCCACAAAGGGGCAAATTTGGCTGCAAACTTTAAAAAATATATTTAAATTGCTTACAGAATGTTCTACACATTGCAGTGTCAGAACACACTTATATTTCAAAAGAAGCAACAAAAAGCCTATTAAAAGAAAAGTCAGCAAGTAAGGAATGAGTACATCAAAAGTCATTCCAGGGAAAACAGCTGCACTTGCAGAAACATGTGGATTGTAGCAAGAATAAAGGATTTGCATTGTTAACATGTGTAATGGTAATTAAATATTGTGTGGTGGGATAGAGGGGAAAATAAAGGGAATGAATATTGAGTTGTTTTCATTGTGTTAAAATGGTGAATATCTTATTCCAGTGCCCAGTTGCCCTCCAGGGAATGTGCAAGCCACTGCCACATCCCCAGAAACCATCTCCATTTCCTGGTCAACGCTGGCAAAGGAAACCCTGAATGGGATCCTGCAGGGATTCAGGGTTATCTACTGGGCCAACCTCTTGGATGGAGGTGAGAGACACCAATCTGTTACCAAGTAAAAAGCTGTATGTGGTCTTTATATCATTTTCTCTCTGGTGTGAAGGCATTTTACTCCTTTTTCTTTTTGGTTTAGAGAAAACTTTGTCTGCCTGTGAAGGAGCAGTTTTTCCTAGAGCCTGAACAGAGCAGCAAAGCTGCCTGGAAGAACCTCAGGGAAGGCTCCCACCATGGGCTTGCAACCCTCCCCAGGCCTCCCATGGTACCCAACACGACCTGAGCAAATTTCACCTCAGTTACAGAGTCCAGAATGTTGGGTTTTTTTAAAGAATGGTGACATGGATCTAGAACAAACCAGCCCAAACCTGATTTTTGCTATAATTTGATTGGTTATCTCTTTGCCTACTTGATATGCTGTCACTTATTTTTTGATAGGATGCATTTCCTCTCCGTAGCTGAGGGCAAAAGAAGGAAGTGTCTCTGGGAAAAGCTTGTTATTTCCATTCCAGCTTTTTCTGTTGTGTTTTTGTACTCTTAGCATAATTCCTGGGGAAATAGGCTCCAGAGCAGAGACTGAGTGAAAGGATCAAAGGAGAATTGTGATGCTTTACTAATCTGCAATTTACTGCGTGGTGATAATTCCACGTATGGCCGTTCCTTGTAAATTAAACAAATTAGTATGTTTGAGATGCACATGATTTTATTCCTACTTGCCCTGTGGATTTTTCACAGCTGTCTCCCTTCTTTTGCTTTCATCCACCAGAACCACAGTTCATTCTAACCTGCAGTGGTGCAAATCCTGCCTCTGTTAGTGTGGAAAGGGGAATTTAGAGTGGAAATGTGACTCAGAGGCCCATTGTCCCTGCTGGTAATGGTAGACTCGAAAATATTTGGAAATTAACCAGCAATTCCTTTAAAAATAAAGATTAAAAAAATGTATGAGAAGCATACAGAAAAAATGTAAACATGTAGGGCATAAAATTAAATGTTTACATTGACGCCTGTAGTTTTGGATCAGATCCTGTGTGGATATTATCACATCTAAGCTCCTATGTGATGTCTCACAACATGATGAAAAAATATGATGTTCATGCCATGCTTAAAACTGGATTTTCTTTATTTACTCAACTTTATTTGCTGCCCTAAATATGTTTAAAGCTTTTTTTTTTTGCCATATGGGTTGTACTTCTTAGCTTGCTGCAAAAAAAAAAAAAAAAGATTAATATGAAGTGCATCATCTTTCTGCAAGTAAATCTGATTTTACTGTGTTTAAATCTATTGTTTGGCACTATTGCTGCTATCAAGTGCTTTGCAGCAGCACATGCTGCATATTTTAAAATAAAGGGGACATCTTCTTCATTTTCCTTATGAAAAATGGTCTTTCTCATAACCAGAAAATCTTTATAGAGATAATCAGAATTCTCTTTTTTTTTTTCTTTAGGGGATGTTTCACAATAATCTCTTCTTGTTATTGGTTCTTTATAAAAATCTCATTACTTTTAGAATTTCTTCAATTCTCTTCATCATATTTTTTTTAAAATTGCAACAAAAAAAAAAGAGTTTGAAAATGAAAAATGAGTCTGCTTCAAGTGGTGGTAAGAGGTCAGGACATAAATGAATTCATTTTAATTCATTACAGTTCCTTGCCGTTCTGTAATAATGAAGCTTTCCTTGTTTGGGACACCCAAGATTTCCACAGCAGGTATCGATACCTGGAAAAAGAGTGATCTTGGCAATAACTCCAATTCCATTTTATTTTATTTTATTTTATTTTATTTTATTTTATTTTATTTTATTTTATTTTATTTTATTTTATTTTATTTTATTTTATTTTATTTTATTTTATATTTTTATAGAGCTGGGAGAGATAAAGAATGTGACTACTACCCAACCATCCCTGGAGCTGGATGGCCTGGAAAAATACACCAACTACAGCATCCAGGTGTTGGCTTTTACCCGGGCTGGGGATGGAGTGAGGAGCGAGCAGATTTTCACCCGCACTAAAGAGGATGGTAAGGAGTGAAAGCATTTTCCATTCCACTTCCAGGAAATGTTTTTTTTGTCACAGGCAAATATTGCACACAGGCACGCAGAAATTGAAAACTCAGCCCTGGGGTGTCCCAGCACAGGGAGGAGCTGGAGCTGCTGCAGAGAGCCCAGAGGAGGCTCCAGGATGAGCAGAGGGCTGGAGCAGCTCTGCTGGGAGGAAAGGCTGGCACAGCTGGCATTGTTCACCTGCACAGGAGAAGCTTTGGGCTGAGCTCAGGGTGGCCTTGCAGGGCCTGGAGGAGCTGAGAAGAAAGATGGAAACAGGATATTCACAAGGGCCTGGAGTGGCAGGGTGAGGGGGAATGGCTTCAAACCAACAGAGAGTAGCATTAGATGGGAGATTGGGAATGAGGAATTGTTCCCTGTGAGGGTGGTGAGGCCCTGGCACAGGGTGCCCAGAGCAGCTGGGGCTGCCCCTGGATCCCTGGCAGTGCCCAAGGCCAGGTTGGACACTGGGGCTGGAGCAGCCTGGGACAGTGGGAGGTGTCCCTGGCCAGGGCAGGGGTGGCACTGGATGGGCTTTAAGGTCCCTTCCAACCCACACCATTCTGATATTCTATGAAAATGGGAAAAGGAGGAGAGACTGTTCTGGAATCTTATATTACTTGGATCCCACTAAGAATATTTTTTTCAGTATACGTACATATACATACACATACACATACACATACACATATACATATATACTCCAAATACCTCTTCCCTCAAAAGCAAATAAAGAACAAAAATGTCTTAGCTTTGCTTCTAGACCAAAGCATGGAAAATTAAATTCCTGAAAGTTCCTGAAAGTTTAAGAAACTTTTAATCATACACTGACACAGACATGTGAGATTCCATAATCGCTTTATTGTAATTGTAACTATAATAATCACTTCAGGTCACCTCAGTAGGATGCCATGCACTGATCTATTTGTGGAGCACTAAAATTCCAAATTCAAGGGAGGTTTTGTCCCTAACCTTTTTTAATGCTTTGGAAATGCCATGAGATGTACAAATGTATTTTTTGATCCCCTAAATGCTTTTGAAAAACTGGATCAAGACTTTTTATGGTACAGATAAAAATGGCCACTGTCCTCTCAATGAGGTTACTTGAATAATGTTTAATTTGTAAATTCTCCTGTGAGTTTTACAATAGGTTTTCAAGGAAATTACTCAATAGATTTTCCTTTCTTATTTATCCACTTAATTGGTCACCCATGAATATATGAATATGCATGCCAGTTTTTTTATTTGTAATGAGATTTACAAAAGTGACAAGAGAGCAGGCTCAGTAAATTAACTGACTTGATGAATTCTGTGCTTTTTTTCCAATAAAAAATTATGTGAATAAAGTTACTCTTTTTTTTTCCAATCAAATATTAAGGGACTCATTCTAAAATGTACATACATTGTAAGGTCACCTGGCCCCAGCTGTAGCTGCATCCAGGGAATGCAGTAAATGAAAATTGCTCAGCTCTCAACTTGTGTGTCTCAGCCACTGAACATTCTGATATCAGCCTAAAATCCTTTAACAGTTACTTTGGAGCACCCAGGTCCTGACTCAGATGCTCTTGGGACACCTAGTGCCTGGAAGTAGATGGATTTATTTCAGTGAAAAAAGAATCTAAAATGTAAAATCTAAACATATGCAGCATTTCCAAGTTACTTTTTGTCAAGTAGGTCCCAGCATAGCAGACCTTCCCTGAGTTCTCTCTGAACACAAAGGCTCTCTCAGCTCTGAGCCTTGGGAGTGGGATTTAAGCCACCAGGAGCCAGGAGTAATGTCCCACACTGCTCCAGGAGCTTGGGCACAGGCTGGTCTTGGCAACATCTGGTTCATGTCAGAAGCCTCAAACATTTCTTCTCCTCCTTCTCCTCCTCCTCCTTTTTCTCCTCCTCTTTCTCCTCCTCTTTCTTCTTCTCCTTCTTCTCCTGGCCCTTCTCCTGGTCCTTCTCCTTCTCCTTCTCCATCTCCTCCATCATCTCCTTCATCATCTCTGTCTTTTTTTTTCCTCCTAGCCCATCTCTTCCTCATTTGGTCATCCCAATTCTTGGTGGTGGCTCTTTTGCTGTCTCCATCCCTGGGATCACACATTGCCTCAGGCTGTGTTTGGCAGCTGTGCAAAAGCTCATCTCTCACCTTTAATCCTCCTGGCAGCTCAGCAATAACTCGCTCTGAGACAGCCTGATGAAAATTTCCAGAGATTTTCTGATGCCTCACACTGGTTCCATTCATTTAATCTTTTGTCCAGAAAACTAAATGGAAAGGTGTTCCAGAAACTACAATGATTTCATATTCAGCTTCAGCTTCACAACTTTTTACTGAGGGCAGGAAAGGTTTTGAGTGGAATATACAGAGACCTGCAGTTAAGCATAAGCCAAACCCTAAATCCTGGATCTAAACATCCTGAAGGTGTGGAAGTTAAAGAGGAAAAGAGCATTCACATTGGCAAACTCTGTGCACCGAACAGGTGCCTCATTCCTCAGAAGAAGGGACTTTTCTACTGTCATTTTTTAAGGAAAAGTGTTCTGTAGAGGATTATTCAGTAGGACTAATTCCAGTGCACTTAAAAGATTCTGCCCTGAAGTGAGTTTAAGCACTTCCTTGGCATGTGAAAGAAATTAATTGGAGTCCTAACAGAGCTTAGAACTGGAAACTTTCTATCTGTGCTCCCAGACCTTCTCTGGCTAAAATTATGACACAAGATATTCCACATTCCTCTAATAACATCTGGAAATCTGGGACATTTTCATGTGGCTGCCAAGCCCTCCACATCATTATTGCTATGAGGCCATATCTGATCATTAATTCCTTTCTCTTTTTTTCTTTTTTTTTTTTTTTACATGAGAGGAAACTTTTCTTTGTAAAATCAATGGTGCAACATTTTCCACTGCTGCTGGAAAAGCCAGTCAGGGCCTCCTGTGACTGACTTCTCTATTGCTGTTCAGCTAAAGACATCAACCCAAAATTTCTTCAGCAGGCTTGAAATCTCTAAGGGTAACCCAGCAAGAGAATCCAGGATGGAATATGTTCATACTTTGATTTCTTGTAATGTTTTATACTGATTTTAGACACCAGAGGTCAGACACTGCTGCTAATCAGCAAAGGGAATGGGAACAACTCAAGCAAATAATAGGAAATGAGCCTTCAAGAAATGAGCTTTCCTTTCAATGTGATCATATTTATGAGTTTTATCTAGCTTTCCCCCCCTCCTTTCCTGAATGCTGACTTCAGAAAAAATGCTGCTCTTTTTGGAGTTCCTCCTGGTAAAAAAATAAGCCAAGAAGAAATGTCCAATTTAAAAAAATTCATTCTGGTTTTGCCCATTACCTTTTGCACTTTACAGTTTCTAACAAGCTGCTCATCCTCTTCACCTGGAGACTTGATTTAATAAACCATTAAAAACTAAAGCAGCTCTTCCAGTTCTTTTCCCTGCTGTGATCAAAATGCACTTTGTAAGGCTTCTTTCTCCGTTTTGCAGCAAGAGGGAGCGTGTGTGACAAATTCCTTCTCTGCTTCTGTGCTGCAAATGCAACATGAGCCAACTACGGTTGAAACAAGGAATTTGCTGCCTGAACAAGCCTGGGACATGACACAGCATCTTGGCTGGCAGCAGTGCCCCGACCTTGAGCAGACCATGGGAGGACACAGACCCCAGAGCCCCCATCCCAGGAAAGCTTCCTGAACCTGGGAATTTGGTCTGGGTGTCTGTCAGAGGTGGCATCTGGGCTGGCTGTGACACAGGAGGATTTTTGCAGCAGCGCTGTGCTTCCAGCTCTCTGGCATTCAGAGCCAGGCAAAAGCTGCAGCAGGAAGGAAGGGAAAACAGTACCAAATCCCTCTGCCAGCCCCACTCTGCTTGGATCCAGAGAGGTTTTCCTCCTCTCCTTCCTCTCCCTGGACACCAAGCTTCCTGACCATTGGCATGAGGGGCACAGACAGCATCTGGCAAGCTTGACATTATTCTGAAATGATTAAGCAGAAATCCAGTCAGGTGCATGTTCAGTACTCCTTGGAGGAGAGCTCAGCTTGGGTTTGTTCAGCTGATGAGGGTGACTGAGCTCTGTGATGAAAATTTGCCCTTGATGACCCCTTAATGCACATTTTTCTAGTGGTAAAGATCTCTAATTTTATCTTTTTAACTAAGAAGCAAAAGGCACAGAATAGTAAATGTTCTCCTTGGGAAACTGGCAAGATTTAATAGAACTGATGTGCTTAATATGAGGCCAGTTCAGAGTAAATTCATGTGTGGATGTGTTTTGGCTGGCAGAGGTCCGCATTGTAGGTGGAATATCTACATGAACAAACAGACAGCAGTCAGGGGTTGAGTTTATTTTGGTTTTTCTAAGTGCAGCCAGCAATGGAGTAGTCCCGTGTCATGCAGAATTAAAACCCTGTTACAGAACAAGGCTCAGATTTCTGATTTATTTGCCATATCACTCTTAAATGCACCACAGTCTGTGCATTTGCCTCCCTGCTGCTCAGTACTGTGAAGAAAAATGGTGATAATCTCTCTGCTTATGAAAAGGAGAATGAGAAAGTTCCTGGAGCTCCTCCCCATTATCTGGCACATCTAAATGCTGTTTCCCAGCCCTGTTGTATCAGGATAATTGCCTGCTCTGCTTTAGCATTTCACTTGCACTGTCAGGAATACAAAGTGTTCTCCTCCACATGAAAGCAGGATGCTATTTCCGTGTTTTTCAATGCCTTGCTAGCTGGAGAATGAGGCCATCTTTGATCTTAAATTTGCCACATCTGCTCCCTGGAAGGCTGCAAAGTTGTTTAGAAGCAGTCTTCAGCTTCTCACCATAGTTTTATCCCAGTGACCATGGGGGGAAAAGTAGGATCTAAGGCATTGTGCAAAATCAGTTTGTTTGTCTTTCTGGGAGCTGTGGGAGTCAGTGTGCTAAATAAAGGTCCAGGGAGAATTCAATAAGGCAGCTCAGGTCTCCTGATACTGCTGGCTTATAATGACTGAAGCCTGAAAGGCTGGGGATGCAATGGCAATGAGGGAAAATACCTTTGGTTTGCTTGGCAAGACTCGGGATTTTCCTCTCCAGGATCAGGCAGAACACATTCCCCAACCACAACTTCTTCAGATGCCCAAGGAACCCGGTTTAGTAAGAAATGCTTCAGTTAATGCTGAGAGAACTCTTAGGAGGTGCAGGGGATGGGTTTGACCAATGATTTTACCCTCTGGACAGAGAACAGTGGGGGTCTGTGGAGCACCAGATGAGATTCTGCAGGATTCCAAGCAAGGAAATGTAAACACTTCCACACACACAGTGGAATGACACACAGCTTTCATGTGCACAACCCAGCAGTGCAGCAAAAAGAGGACTAATAAATGAGTATTCAGAATAATTTTGGCAACACTGCAGAAACTGCTGCCTGATTCCAACCCAGTGAGGTGGAGGGGTCCTTGGGTTGAAAATTTCACCATATGGCTCCCTGAGTTTCTTTCTGGCCCCTCTTTCTGCTGGTCTCACACCAGACAGCAGCGCAGCAATGACAAGGAATGTCTCCTACATAAGCCCAATGTCTGGAAAATGCCAGATGAATTCTGAGTTTATCCCTCAAAAGTTGGCAGCCATGACCAATTACCATCAGAACCTGTCCCTATAGATCACACCCTAATTTAACAATAAATTGCATTAACCTCATCCATCTATTTGCAGTGATTTCCAGAAAACATTGCTATCCATAAAGGAATCCTCCTGTGGGTTAGGTAATTACCCTGGAGAGCCAGCTTTCACTCCTCAGCAGCAGGAGCAAATAGCATTTCTAATGAGCTGGGTATAAATAACAAGTTGGATGCTGTCAAGCATCAATATTTACTCTGCATTGGATAGAGCTGCTAACTGAATTAGCCCCTTTGCAGCGAGGGGCTGGGTTTGCATGCAATTATCATCATGACGTTCTCACTTGATGCCTAATTAGCTCTCTCAGCACACTATAAATAGAAAATTCACATCCAGAGACGTTGCACTAAGTGGTGCCTGTCAGTTTTCTCACATCTTCCAGGACCACCTATGCAGGTATAAAATTGAGGGTCTCCTCACATTATTTTTACACAAAAGATGAGGAAATTTAGATCCCAGGCTGGCTGACTTCTCTTTATGGGTGAAGTTCTGTAGCAGAATAATATCTGCTTGCTTAATTGAGGTAGAACAAAGATTCAGAATTTATCTACAAGTATCAGCTTGCTGGACAAGGGATTTTGTACCTCTACGGCACAATAACTGTTTTCTGTGAAAGTAAAGAAAGCTGATCAAGCATTGCAATGGTAATTGCACTAGAAACTAACATTTTAGTAGTTTTACTTAAAATCAGACAAAAATATGAGATTCCTCACAAAGCAGTAGTTCTGTAGAGAACAAAGTCCATAAAATTGTTTCATTTTGTCTTTAATAACCTATGTAGCAATAATCAATACAACATACCTATTTTAATAATTTGACATATATAAGGACCACACACAGTGGTATAATAGCTTTCAAATTATTTATTTTCACAGTTTTTAAAATATATTTTCAAATATTTTGACACAAGGCGTATTTTTCAGTAAATTTTAAACCCATTTATTCTGACATTAAGTGTAGCCCTTGTTTTGTTTGAGTACAAGCTTATGTGTAATGTGATATTCTAGCATGCAGGAAAATAAATCTAGCAGTTTTGCACATTAGTAAAAAAGTGTTTCCAAAGCTGGAGAGCTCCGTACAGTGTAATGTGTGTTTGAAAAACAGCATATGCTCATGAAATCAAAACCCTTCCCAAAATGCAAGGCTGCAAAGGGATGTAGTTAAGATTACACAGCAAGATTTTAGCATTTCCAAACAGAAGCTTTTTCCACTGGTTTTAGACAGGAGGTTTAGGGGGTTTTAGCTCTTTCTCTGTGATAACTTTGTATTATTATGTATTATGTAGATATCTGCTGTAATTAGAGAAATACACTGCCAGAGAGAGGTCTGAGCTGCTGAGGGCAGGGCAAGGGGCAAGGATTTTTTGGGGGGAGATGTCTGCTCACACATCATGGCACTTGCTGGCCATGGGTCACATCAGGCAGTGCAAACTGCTCGTTTACCCTCCACTTCATTAAATTCACAGCCCTGCTCTGGATGTCCATTAAACTGTCCACATGTGCATTATTTATAACACTTTGGCATGGGTTGTGTATTCAAAGCTGGCCATTTTTAATAAGGTGTTGTTTGGCAGTTTCTGTGACCACGGACAAGATATTTTCACGTGTGCATTTGGATTCAAATTGAAAGGGGAAATTTAGGTTGGATCTGGGGAAGAAATTCTTTACTTTGAGGCTGGTGAGCCCTGACACAGGTTTCTCAGTGGATGCCCCATCCCTGGAAGTGTCCAAGGCCAGGATGGATGGAGCTCTGAGGAACCTGGTCTAGGGGAAGGTATCTCTGCCCATGGCAGGGGTTTGGAAGATATTTAAGTTCCATCCTAACCCAAACAATTCTATGATTTTATGCAGGCTGGAGGGGATACTTCACAAAAGTTCAACCAACAGTGGCAGGTTCTGCTTTGGGATCCTCTGAAGAAGAATTTCTCCCCTTTTAACTATGGGGTCACATCCCCCAAACCTTCTCCCTGTCATGGGCAGCGTGGAGGCTGCTCCCTAACACACAGTGTCCATCTCAGTCCATGGGGGCACAGCCACCAAAGCAGCACACTCCCCTTTTCCTCTTTAACTCTTCTGTTCCACTGGGATGATTGAATAGCTGCCTTGGGCCACTCTAACACACTTTGCTTCTCCAGTTCCAGGTCCTCCTGCTGGAGTTAAAGCAGCTGCTGCCTCAGCCTCCACGGTTTTTGTGTCCTGGCTGCCTCCCCTGAAGCTGAACGGCATCATCCGGAAATACACCGTGTTCTGCTCCCACCCCTACCCCACAGTAAGTGCCACAGCCCCTCTGTGTGGGGCTGACACACAACATTTGCAGATTCCCGTCCTTGATCTTCTCCCTGCTGCTTCCTCTCCTGCCCTTTGCTCGCCCTGAGCAAGGCCAAAGGGAGATCCTGGAGCTACAGAGAGAAGTGAGAGTTGATTTGGTTTATCCCGCCTATCAAATTTTTGTTTAAAACCCATTGCAGAGCATTAGCTCACAAATAATTTCAAAATGTACAGTTGAAGTGGAGTATTTTGCAAGGTATGGTTAGTTTAGAATGTAACAAGTTACATTTTCCAGGACCAGCTGCACAGCCCTGTTGCAGCTGGAGGCGTGTATTCATTTACCCTGTTTGCATCGAAGTTCCTGCCTTTTTGCCTTGAGTATTCATGTGTGAAGGAACATAATGACTTACAAACAAACATATTTGCTTGTGAATAGGCTTATTTATGCCTGGAATATTTGCCCAATCTAGCTCTGTGTGCTTTTACTTGCTGAGAAAGTGACAAGAGGAAATTTTGAATGGAGTATCAGGTTATCTTTCTTCCTGTCTGAATCACAAAGAAATTCAGCAGTCTTTAAACACAAGGGCCAATTGCTCTCTCTAAATGCCCATGTATATTTATTTTCATGTGGATTGAAAAGAATACTCATTCATTTTATATTTGAGGTTTGGATTTAGGTTATATACAAGGTTTGGATTTCAGTTTTAAACAAGACTTCCCACCAAAGGTAAAAAATGCAATCTTGGTTTGATAGGCAAGGAAAATATTGTTCCTGAAATTTCCAAAAGTGCTTCAGGCATGTGGAAATTTGCCTGTCCCCAAGGCAGGGGGTTGGAACAAGGTGGTCTTTTAGATCCCTTCCAGCCCAAACCATTGTTTGAGTGTCTGATTTATGTTTTGGGATTACTGTCTCCTAAATCCATTAATTTCATAATTGTAGCAAACCAAACTATCTTTAGCACACATTTAAATGTAAAGTAGCTGGAGATTTTCCATTACAGTTCATACATTTCTATGGCACTCAGTGGGTTAAAGAGGTCAGAATTTAGAGGACAGCTCTGAATGGAGATCAGGAACTTCTCTGGGGGCTTGGAGAGAACACCAGATGGTGCTGCTGCCTTCTCCAGATACTTTCCATGCACAAAGCTGCAGTGCTTCTTCCTGGGGCTTTGCTAGCAACGCTTTTTCCTATATTTACAACCCCAAGAAAATAAACATCCTCAGCTAAAAATGTTATTCTCTACCATGTGAGTCTCTCACATACAAAACTTCCTATTTTGTGGTTGCCTTTTGGAGCACCTCAGAGATGGACAGTGACAAGAACAGTTGCTTTGTTTTTGCTGCTCTTGGCCTGGACAGAATCTTACTGCTGTATTTTTGTGGTGTTCATTATGCAGGGGTGTGTATGAACCATCATGGAACCATACCTTAGCCCCAGGAAGAGACACATGCAGGTGTTTGTACATTTTATTAATTGCTGATGTGTACATGGATAGTTCTGAAAGGTGTCCCTGTCCCTTCCAGCCCAAACCATTCTGTGATTCCATGATCCTGCTGTTACCTTCATGCAGGTGTGTGTACATAGAAATATATACATGCACACACAGATATATGTATAAATATGTTCAACATGTGTCTGTGAGTCCCTGTCCCAGTGTTCTGCAGATCAGCAGGAGCTGTGGCTTGCAGAGAACTTCTGTAGCAGCCCTGTGTGCTGAGTGAGGCACGGATCACACTGGGGGCTCAGTTTCCAGAAGCCAAGTTGGACATTTTTAAACAAATTCAAGCCCTCAGGACATATTTAATATAGGACACACTCCCTCAGCTTTATTTCTAACAAAATGCTTTGTTATCTTTTATTCTGAAATGGATTGTGGGCAAAAAAGCTGTTTTATTCAGAGCTGCTTTGCAGTGAAACAAGCCTGCTGCAGAGCTGCTCAAATGCCAACACTGCTGTGCAGATGCACTTAATATATCCAGGGAACTTCTTGTTTGATTCACTGCTGGCAGAGACCAGCAGCTGACAGAGGGAGAGGTCTTAAATTAGGGTGAGGAGGAGAATAAATAAAAGGCCTGTGTCTTTATCATCTCTGCCACCATAAGTAGCAAGTGCTGTAGCTGCAGGTATGGAGCCCTAAAAACTTCATCCATCAGTCACAGCCCTGGCTGCAAAAAAGCTTTGCTGAAAGTCTGCTATTCAAGCAGAAAGGCAAACTCAGTTTTCAGGCATCAGTGAGAAGAAAGAGAAAAGGACAGGGGTAAAGGTAAATTTATGGGGAGGCTGCATTCTTTGCAGATTGTATTTTATTGCTGAGAACAAGTCCATACAATAGACTTTAGACAGGTTAACGACAGTCCTTTGCACAAGAACACTGCTTTGGCGTTTAAGTCACCAGCAGGAGAAATAATTAACTCTGTTGGTAGTATTGTGCATATTTTTATTACAAACATAACACTTATACAACCCCAACATATTATGAAATGAAGATTTGCTGCCTCCTGCACTGTTCAGTTTGCTTTGCAAAGGCAGAAGCCTTTAAAACTTCTGCTGCCTCTGTATAGAACAAAAGACATTTTCTCTTTAAATATTTTGAGCCCTAAGGACAGTATTTGCCTGGGATGTTTCAAACCACAAATATGATTAATGTGTGAAAAATGGAAAAGATTCTCCACTGCAGTCTATTCTCTGGCCAAGATAAAGGGCAAGCAAGGATCCAATTTCACACTGTTTAATTGTTGTGTCTGTAGTATTCTACAGGCATAATTAGGCAAAAATTTCTCTTTTTTATTCTGAAAATGTAGGAAAAAATACAGAAATATGAGACTGATCCTTCATTTTTCAAATATAAGACACGGAATATGCTAGAATTTAAGTTAGAAAAATTATCCTTCGTGCTAACTCATAGCCTACATTCTTGCTTCTCCCCAATTTCTACCACATCCATGTCCAACTGTTTGAAGGATCTGGCTTCTCAAGACCACCTGTAATGGTCCCATGGTGGCCAGATTCCTTCTAAGAGTGGTGATTCCCATTGTACTGGCAGGATGCTCATCCTGGCCAGGTCTCAGGGAAGTGCTGTCACTGCTGTCCCATCCTGGCTGGGGGATTTTTCCCCATGGTGCCGCACACATGGAACACAGTTTGAATGCTAGCACAAAAATTAGGCTGGTTCAGTTTCTGCTGAACTTAACTCCTTCCTCAAGAGGCTGCTCCAAGCACTTCCAGCCTTGGGCTGTACATGTGCACTGCCAGGGCCTTTCAAGTGCAACAGAAAAGGAGATTTGGGGGTTTTCTGAAGAAAAAAAGACAAAAAAACTCCCTAAAAACAACCACCAACCTCGTGTTGCATTCAAGTCAGTACAATGCTTAAGGAAGAATCAATGGGATTAGATTAAATAAAATTTAGATGTCAGAAGGTGTCTGGAAAAGGTCACTGTGACACACAGGTAAGTCAGCCTGGGAAACTTTGATCTCAGAACAGGTAAAAAGCATCTCCTAAAGAAGCAGGAGAGTGCTGAGGGCAGGAGAAGGAAGGTTAAGGATCAGGATTTCTTGATACAGGAAATGATTAAATAGTGCCTATGCACAAAGACAGGGAATTTTTGATATGGGAAATTCTGATCAGTGAGGGGAAAAGATTACCATGAGATCCTGGTCAAATCTTGAAGCTGGGGCCCAGACTGTGGGATCTCCACATGTGGAAATCTTCAAGACTTCACTGACACATCCCTGAGCAACTTGATGCAATTAAACTTGCTTTGGGAAGGGGCTTGGACTGGGTGACCTCCAGAGGAACCTTCCAACCTCAATTCTATTATTATGAGGCAGTTTAAAACTGGAAAAGTTGGTCAAAAACTGTATACAACAAGGGAAGCCAGACAGTGGTAGAGTTAATGTGCAACTCTTGGAGGAAAAGACACATTTAATTGACACCAAGATGTCTCATAAGTTAAAAGTCTCCAATAAAATTGTATGACATTTTAGGCCACTGGCAGGACTGTTTGTCTTTCCCATCTGAACACTTTCTATGCACAGTCTCCCAAACAAGTTCTGCTTTTAGCTCTCACTATCAGGAAATCAGAGAGTGGGAGTGAGGTCACCTTATTTCACATCTTAAGTGAGTTCCACGTGAGTGGAGGAAAGACAAGAACCAACTGACTGTGTCCTGAAAAGGAAAATCACTGAGAAAGGAGAATGGTCTCCATTTATTATCCTTTTATAGTGCACTTCTACTTACACGACTCCTTTCCATTATCTCCAGGCTTTCTATGGAGGAAGCATAGAGTGATGCACAAATTGGTGAACTGCTTTGCTGGAAACAGCAGGAAAATCCTGTTTAATGTGTTTGCTTCTATTAGTCAGTGACCCACCAGCAGATCAGCAAAACCCAAACAGCAATAACAACCATAATGACTACATTTTTCTAATCAACAAGTCAAAATAGACTTTAATATGTGTATTTCTGATTGGGTGATGTCATACTGTTTATTGGCACACAAATGATTCTGCTGGTCTGTATTTTCTCAGCTCTTTACCTCACTTTCTAGCATAAGTACCCAAAGATTGGCAAATATGACAAGAAGCTTGCAAAGCATACAGGTATATATGTAAAACCCTAGATTTCAGATAAGAAGAACCAGTTATTCTCTGGTCTTTAATCCTGACACTAGTTTTGAAATGTTGGTTGATGAAACTGTTGCTTAGCTGTGGGATTCTGCTGAGAAACTATTTGTCCCTCAAACCCACCTTTGACTGAAGTCTCAAAAGACCAGAAGTCTGAGAGCTGGAAGGAAAAGAAATTCCAGAACTGTTGAAGCAGATGAATGGAGTGAGAATATTCCTGCAAAGATCCCAGATGATGCTGTCATGATAAACTGGATTAGCTGGATGAGGAACCAGAGCACAGAGCAGATCCCTGCACTGAAATAGGGGTGATGATTAGGAATTATCTCATAGTGCAAACCCTACAGTCAGCCCCAGGTAGCTGTGTTGGAAAGAGTCTTTGAAAACTGTGATCTACATTTCTGGACTACTCCAAAGGATGTAGAAAGATCCAAAAGCTGAAAGCCCAGCAAGGATTCATGTTGGCCTGGAAATATTTCTGTGAAACAGTTGGATTTGGAATAGGTGGTATATGAAGAGGTGCAAAGCAGTGATGGAGAAGAGGGAAATGATCTTATATTTGGCCAAAGCCCAAGTCAATTTACGTGAAAACATGATCAATATTGAAAATTGACCAACATCTGAGGCAGACAGTTACTGATCCTTTTGTTTTCCTTATTTTACTGTGAGAAACATAACTCTTAAGCCTGTTAGACTTTTATATTTGTTTCATTCTTTTGCTTTTATTTAAACTCACTAAGGGGAAAATATATTATGTGATTTAACCAGCATACACAGGAGTCTCTGGGGTTGCTCTGTGGAAGAAGAGAGTAATTGCTGCTCTTGGTCTGTAATTCATAGACTCTAAGTGGGATTTCATTAATCTGACTCCAGTCACATTGAATAGAGTCACAGATACTTATTCTGGGGTCATCAAGGATTTCCTTTCATTAAGGAAAGAAGCTAGATGTCTGTGATAAACTGGATAAATCTTCTGACAGTTTCCCTTCTCTTTGTTTAGTCTAGAGAAAGTATATATGCTTATCTTAAACCAACCGATCTGCACCATAAACTAGATGTGGAAGTGTATACAATTATCTTAACCTAGATCTTAAAACTATTAGCTGTCATAAATTCCCATCATCCAGGTGTTTTCCACTCAATTCTTTCAGGCAGACGCAAGTTTTGTCTTGATTTTGCATAGGATGTGTCTAAATTCCAACTTCGGGTTTGCATCACACTTTCTGATCCTCATTTCCTCTCTAGATTAAAGATTTGGATAAAAGAAAACTTTGGAAAATAGACTTGATGGAATCATAAGGCAGAAATTATTTGTTGTTACATACTGTAGAATTTCAGTGATTAGAAGGATGCTGAAAGTTTCTTGGAAAAAAAGGGAGAAGTAGCTGGCAAAAGTTGCTGTTGAACAGAAGTTTATTTAGAGTCAGCAGATTCTGTAAGATTGAATTTTAAATATATTTTCATTGATTTGTGTATTACATGCAGTATTTATCACTGTATCTATATAGCACTTTCTAC
The DNA here is from genome assembly GCF_024509145.1 of Vidua macroura. NCBI lineage: Eukaryota > Metazoa > Chordata > Aves > Passeriformes > Viduidae > Vidua > Vidua macroura. The sequence continues at coordinate 3,870,409 of NC_071572.1, read as the reverse complement.
AGCGTGAAGATATTTATGCTTATTAATTCCTGTGTGCTTTATTTAGCATAGAAATAGTGCATAATTTGGGGGTTATTTTAAAACCTTATATTGGACAGTATTTAAAATGTGTCTTTTTAATATACCACATGTTCTATTTTTAGCCTTTTTGTCGTCGTTTCACATCTTTGGTGCCAGCTTCCAAACATAGTACATTCATTATTTTAATTGCTTTGTCAAGTTTACATTTTTTACCTATCTTATGTTTGTCAGAGAGCAAGACCTCAGGAGGGATGTGACCGAGTACAAATTGATTCTGAAGATGTGCTGGTTTATATGATTTTTAAAAGGTCTCCTTGTAAAGCCCTACCAAAACAAATTTGCTATTGATTTTTTCATAAACCTCCCTTCTTGTCTCACTACCTCGTCTCACACCCAGGGATATCAATACAGTCTGACAATAAGTCCTTGGTGTCCTGACCTTCCTGTGGTCACCAGCCCATGACACCACACTCTGCTTCCCTCCTCAGGAGGCTCAGGGACTCTCCAGGAGGTGCTCCAAAGTGGTGGACCCTAAGTGAGCTGCCTGGAAATCCAGACAGTGGGTTTTCTTCCAGCTGTAATACCTGGAAATGAGAATTCAGGAGCAGCTGAGGGAGCTCCAGGTGTTTATCCTGGAGAAAAGGAGGCTCAGGGGCGACTTTCTGGCTCTCCACAACTCCCTGGCAGGAGGGAAGAGCCAGGTGGGGATCAGGCTCTGCTCTGAGGACAAGAGGAGATGGCCTCAAACTTAACCAGGAAAGGTTCAGGTTGCACATCAGGAAGAATTTCTTCACAGAAAGGCTGCTCAGGCCTTGGCAGGGGCTGCCCAGGGAGGTTTGGAGTGCCCATTCCTGGAAGGAAGGCCTGGAGGTGGCACTCAGTGCTCTGGGCTGGGGACAAGGTGGGGACTGGGCACAGCTTGGACTCCATGGGCTGGGAGGGCTTTTCCAACCTCAGTGATTCTGGGATTCTTTGGATTGGCAGGATTTTCCTGCCTGTGGGAAGGCAGGGAGTTGCCTCTGTTCTTCCAAAAATTTCCATCTGAAACTTTCTAACATTTTAATTCTACAATTAAGGTGAAAAAAACAAAAAAAGTTACAATATGGCAGCTGCATTCACTTCTGTGCACAGCTTCTGTTTCCAACCTTCAATAATGCTGAGTGAAAAACAGATGCCACATTTCAAAACATGAGCCAACACCTGAACAGAAACCATTGTTAGACAAAAGTGGCAGCCAAGAGCCTTACTGGAGACCATGGTCCAGGATCAGTGGTTATTTGGAGCTTTGAGAGTCTGTCCATCTGTGAAAGGAAGGCAAAAACCAGCAGTCCTCAAGAAAAGTACAATTTGTGACCTCAGGCAGACTTTCACATCTTTAGGGAGTTCACTGAGAGGGCACAACAGTGGTGTGTCTGCTCTTCTCAGGGATGTAGAACTTGAAGTTCATTCTCTTATAAATACAGACATGTTTAGATATTTTTTATTAGCCCACTTTGCTTCCAGGTAGAAACAACTTAGTGTAGCCCCCAGTACTGGATAACTTATGAGTCCAGGAGATTCTAAAATGTGATTTTTAGAATAAAACATCTCAGTACTCTCTGCCCCTTGAGTTCTGTGTTGAGTTTTGGGCCTTCCACATCACAAAGGGACCTTGAAGTGGTGGAGTGTGTCCTGGGAAGGGGCTGGAAAACAAGTCTTAGGAGCAGCAGCTGAGGGAACTGAGGTTCTTCAGTCTGGAGAAAAGAAGGTTCAGGAGGGACCTCCTTGTTCTCTACAACTCCCTGAAAGGAGGTTTTAGCAAGGGTTGGTCTCTTCTTCCATGTCCAAAGTGAAAGGATGAGCAGAAATGGCCCGAAGTTGCACCTGAGGAGGTTTAGATTGGACATTGGAAATGGAAATTTCACTGAGAGAGTGGTCAGGCCTTGAAATTATCTACCCAGGGAGGTTTGGAGTCACTGTCTGTGGGAGTGTTCTGGAGGAGCCTGGATGTGGCCCTTAGGGACAGGGTTTGGTGCTGGGTGATGGTGAGACTTGAAGTTCTCCTCCAGCCTTGATGATTCTGTGATTTCCAGGAGCAGCAATGCCTGAGGAAGGGCAAGGTAGACAATTCTGTGATGGAGTTGTACAAAAAGATGGAGATTATTATGGTTTTACCACGTAGAATTGAAGACTTACTGCAATTATTCATGAGGCTCAGTGCCTGTTCTAGGCCTCATGTGTAGCAGTGATTAAACAGGGCCCAAGGAGCAGCACCTGGCCCCAGCCGGGTGTGGTGGTGGCTGATGTCAGCCTACACTGCTTATCATGAGCCCCTCCAAAGCAGAATTAAAAAGAGCTATTTAGAGCAGCACAAAACTGAGCTAGACACCAAGTTAAAAATCAGTGTGGATCACTGGCATGGAGTGCTCCACTCACCCACCGCCTGAGTGGAGCTGAGCCCAGAGGAGGGATGTTTGTTGAGGGAGACCCAGCTATGCAAACATCCTTTCACTGATTTAACTCAGGCCAGATAGAACAAACTCAGTGCTGTTCTGTGGCTAAAAAAAAAAAAAAAAAAAAAAAAAAAAAAAAAAAAAAAAAAAAAAAAAAAACCCAGTGGCTCATTGTTGTGGGCAGGAGGGAGCGGCCTCAGTGTCTCTCCTGAGCCCACTTCTGTTCAGTGGCTCCATTACTGACCTGGCTAATGAAATAGAGAGGCTGCCTATTAAATGAGCAGGGGATACCAGGCTGGGAGGGATTGCATGTACACAGGAGACAGAAGCAGAATTCAGGCAGGTCTTGAATGAACTGGGAAATTTGTCTGGAAAAAGCTGGGTAAAGTTTAGGAAGAAAATGGGTACCCTGAATAACCAACTGCAAAAGTACTGTGTAGAGAGCAATTCTCTTGATTCTTCAGAAGAGGATTTTGAGGTTATTGTGCATCCCAAGATGAACATTAAAAGCCTTTATAACCCTGTCCTGAAAAGGCAAATGAGAATCCCTGGAATTGTTGAGTGCAGGTTTGGAAACAGTGAGAAAGCTATGGACCATCTTTAGACAGTCTGAAGGATAACAGAAGATATTATTAGAGAAACTGATAGAGAAAATGGGATTTCTGGACAATGTTGAAAGCAACAGAGTTATTTAGTTGTAAAAAGATAAGGGTACTGGTGGGGAAAGAAACGATAAAACTTCATGTAGATTAAAGACTGGTGCAAAGATCAAGGTAATAATCTATTCTTCATGTTCCTAATAGACTGGAAAAGAAGCTGTGGGTTGAAACTGCAGCAGGAAACTCAAGCTAGATAAAAAAGAAAAACTATTTCTAATCATGAGATTAGTTAAGCAGTGGAATAGATTGTGCAGCCTAGGGAGTTGCAAAATCTCCTTTTATTGTAAGTCTTCAAAATCAGGTTGGGGAAACATCTGTTTGAAATTGTGCAGACACAGATGAACCTGGTTTAAAGAAGAAATATAGACTCAGGTGATCTCTCAGAGTCCTTTCAGCTCCATTTTTAGAAGATGTCATATTTTCTACCTAAAATTGGAGTGAAAACACACCCCCCACCCTAGGTAGTATATTTATATTTATATTTATATTTATATTTATATTTATATTTATATTTATATTTATATTTATATTTTACAGTTGTAGTTATACTTTTATATTTATATTTAATTTTCAGCATGAGGCAACCAATACACAGGTAACCAACCAATATTTTCTTACTTCACAACACACCACAAGCCTGGGCTGTTTTTTTCTTTTCACTCATGTCCTTAAAGTCTTTATATGGCTTTCCCAGTTCTCTTCCAGGTTTCCTGCAACTTGCAGAGAACAGAGATAGAGATCTGTAGCTCACTTACCTCATCAGAAGTTGTGTGGAACCAGCTGTAAGCAAGGTGCAGGCTACCTTTCACTAAATAACCTTCCAGCCCACAGTAAATGCTATCTCTTGTCTTAACTCCTTACTTGGGAAACTCCCTGACTGCTTGGAAAACTGTTAGAAATGTATTTTTTTTTTTCTATAGCACTCTTCTGAATCTTTCCCAGGTTGTGTTAAGAACAGGCAATTAAAAACAGAAGCCAGAGGGATCAGAGTTTATGCACAGTACCTATTAAATTGTGCTTTAAAGGAGTCAGAAATGCCAGGAGATGGCATGCTGCTTCCAAGTGTACAAAGAAATGCACACCAATAGGGCTCGAGTTGCAGAGGAAAATGATGTTCCCTGCACCAGCTCTTCCTCAGCATCTCTTGCCATTGCCTGGTTGGGGAAGTAGATTGACTGCATCCTCATAAAGGACTTAGATTTCATTTTATTCTTCACAGCCCTTGCTGGCTTTCAGAGACTGATCTCTGTATCTCCTTCTTAGACTGTGAGCTAAAGGCAGAAGAAAAATTAACCCATCATGTATAAGCTGAAGAAAAATAGCAGTTAGGAAAAGAAATCCCTTGAGCAAGCATGTTACTGCTTCTAAGATTGAACAGCAGTTTATGTTTTATACTGGCACATGCACGGGCCAATATGTGACAAGGTGACATTCCTTTAAATATTTCTTATTTCAATTGTTTAATCTTCTCTTTGCTGACAAAGCTGCCTTTTTTCCTTCTTGTGTAATCAAAGTCTCTGGCATGTTAGGCTAATTGAAATGACAGGCAAAAGTTTAAAGTAAAATCGATTCTTTGTCACTGAAGCATCCCCGAGTGTTTAAAAGGGAATGTGAGCTGAGGAAAAACAAGATGTGTGTTAACCGGTTAGAAACCAAAATCTTTTGCTATAGCAGCTTGTTTTAAGAAAATGAGAGTCATTAATTTAGTGAAGATGCATTTAGCAGATTCAATTAATAAATTAATTCTGAGAATAATTAACTTTACATTTAAAATAGCCACAGATGCAAATGGATGAATGATGCTGGGAGGAAGAAAGGAATTGAAAACAAAGCATTTTAAAAGCCTTACAGCAGAAAATCCTGCTGTTTGTCCATCTTTGGAGTTCCAGTGAGAAAGAGCTGATGGTTGCTGGAATGAAAGTTAGCCCTAAGGAATTCTGTGATGTTTAGCTGTTCCTAAGTGCTGTATCCATGTCTCATGGCAGCTGGTGGTTTAGAAGGAACCTGTGCTAGGTAACTGCAATAATGTGTGGAGCCAGAGACAGCCTGGCCTTTTTGACTTTCAAATTAACCGTAGGAAATGCTGCCTCATGAATATTAAATTTCAGCTTCCTCTGCCGTGATCAATACATTAATTTTTATGTATGACCTCACAAAGATCCAGCCTGTCAAGCTACGGGCATTTGTCCAATATTCTTGTGTAAATGTCAAGGCAGATGGTTCTCAAAACCTGCTGCAATATTTCACGTAATAATAAAGGTGTCTGGCTGCATTGACCTCTTCATATCAGAAGTGGGAGCCCAGGCAAACTCTGGCTAAATGGGACAAACTAGTTTGGCATTTTGACAAGCAAAGAGGCAATGAGTTTGGCTAGAAAATATGGCATGTTCCCCCTCTGGGCTTGTTCTGAGCCTGGGGAACTTCACTGGAGCAAGCCAGTCTTCCCAGAAAAATCACTGTCCGTGGAAGGAACAAAGTGTGTTCTTGTAGAAGCCTTTGCATGGTCTCTGAAGGGAGTTGAGGTGCCTGGCTTAGAGACAGATGTCTTCACTCTGGATTTCAAATGTGAGAGGAGATGAACGCCCCTCTTCCCTAGGCTGTAGGAGAGGCCAGCTCAAGAGCAGAGAAGTGCAGTGACCCATTCAGCAGCTGAAACTGCCAGTTCACATGGAGAGGTGTTTAATGATATCTCAGAAACATCTCTTATTTATTTGGAATTCACTTTGAAGGACTACATATTCCAATGTTTTCAGGTCAATGTGCCTTTTGAAATGCTAATCAGGTGGAATTGGTCTTTACCACAAGCAGATATTTGTATATCAAAGAGATTCCTTGCACACTTTGTCAGTCTGAACCAAGTTTAGATTACATTGATGCATTATTTTTAATGCTGATTCCTGCTAAAATCTTCTTTTCTACGTCATTAACCCTCTAATTATTTTTAGCCTAGTGTTAGTTAGCCATTACCAGGCTCAGCACTGCACAGGGAAGTGAGTATTATTCATTCCACCGGTTCATTACCCCTCTATTTTTACGTGCAGGCATCACAAAGCCTGTGTCAGAAATAAAAGTGGCAATATTGAGCACTGTGACACTGTTCAGAGCTGAGATTTCCCTCCCCACACTTCCTGTGGAGGATATGCTGAGGCTCTCCAAGCCCCCTGGAGGGATCTCTGTGTTCCTCCACACCTTTCCCTGCACAGGTTGCTGCAAGCAGGATGCAGAAGCTCTCATGGATGAGCAGGGACTGCAGAGCAGCTGGTTGGCTCTGCTGCAGCCCTTGGGCCGAGGCACTTGAGTGACAGAGGAGAGACTGAACTGGCATTTCTTCCAGCACTTGTCCTTCTCTGCTAATGCAGCCAACTGGCTGAGATGACCTTCAGCTGAGAGTCTCTGAATGGAAGTAATTTGGTGATTAAACAAAACTAGACTTGGGGGAAGTTTGAACAGTCTGTTGCAGAGCACAGTTTTATTCCATGCTTCACTCCACTGCTGAAGGGATAAGCCACCAAAACCCAGGAATAAGGAACATCAAAGGTTCTAGGTGACAGAAATAGTAAACCCCAGATTTCACAGCAGATGCAGCACTGAATCCTCCATTGGGAAAGTTTTCTGTAGAGATAAATCACTTTGTCAGAACTACTGATGGTAAAATTTAGCCATATTTATCCACTTCCATTGTTTATCCAACCCTGTAAAAATAAATGGCACATAAAAGTCCTGATCTGAATAAAACCAATCTGTAAACAAGGCACAGGCACAAATGCACTGAATATGAATGGATTGCAACAAGTTACTGTGTCTGCTCTGTTTATTGCCATCTGCCATCTGTTTGGAGCAATCGATACCCATCCGAAGAGCCCTGAAGTAACAGGCTTTGTAGCACTCACATTTTACATTCTCCAAATACTGCTTATTTTAGCCTGGAAACATTTGTCTCTCCCACCACAGGTGATCAGCGAGTTTGAAGCCTCTCCCGACTCATTTTCCTACAGAATCCCCAACCTGAGCCGGAATCGCCAGTACAGCGTGTGGGTGGTGGCCGTGACGGCTGCGGGGAGAGGCAACAGCAGCGAGATCATCACCGTGGAGCCGCTGGCCAAAGGTACGGGGACAGCTGCCCAGAGCCAGCCAGGCTTCTGTGCTGCCAGTTACTGCCAGAATTGGCCACTCGTGTGGCCTCTCCGTGCCTCACCGAGGGTGGGGTTTGTCACCTTGCAAAAGGCGAGGTGACAACTTGCAGGTAATTGCTCAGGTTTTGCTGGAGTCAGCAGAGAGGGGATGACGTGCTCCTCCAGGGGGTAACTCATCCAGCCTACCTTAGAAGGGAATAGATGGCTTTTTGGAGCCATTTTTATCTTCACTTGTTGGGAATAGATTGCTTTTTGAAGCCATTTTTATCCTCACTTGTTGGGTACAGGGTGTTTGCAGATGATGCCTCTCCCCCTCTGAATATATTTCTTTTCTTTGCTGTACAAGGTAACTTCTTTATCATTCCTTTCCTTAGTAATATCTCTTGTGTACTCCACAAGTACCATCTTCTGTATAAAATGGTCTGATTAACATATCTAAACTCTGAACAATTGTTCTCTACTTGCATTAGCTTTGAAGTTTGCTGCTTCTATTTCAGATATGATGAAAGGATAATGTGCCTCAAATCTTGAATATTTATTTCCAGCTGTATTAGTTGTTCTATTAAAAGATATTGCTAGGGCCTGTGGATTCTGCCTTTTGAGATGTGATGCTTGCAACATTAGAGCACCTTGGCTTGGAAATGGAGGCCTAACATTTTGAACAGCAAAGTGAGAAGAGTCCCATCCCACTCAATCTCTACATGGGGTCTTGAAATTGATTTTTTTTTTTTACTACTCAACTTGGTACCATTACAGCCTGTGCCAGGATGGGCAGAGAAATGCACAGATCCCTAGAGCTGCAAAATGAGATACATTTAATTGGCTTTACAGTTTTACAAGCCTGCTAATTCTTCACTTGGGTGTTTAATGATGTAAAGATGTAAAATAAAGTGTCTAGTGCATTATGATGACAGGTTCTTTCTGAAAAGGCTTTGCTGAACTTCAGCCTAGTGCCACCAACATGAAAGCACTTTCTGCATGGCAGAGCAAACTCCATCATCATGGGAAATCTCCCTGTTCCTACCTGTCTAGCTGGTAGATCATAATTTTAATGCTGGTAGATTAACATCAGAGCTGTTACCCTGGGCTGCATCAAAAGCAGTTTAAGCAGAGGGTTGAGGGAGGTGATTCTGTCCCTGTGCCCTGCTCAGGTGAGAGCTCACCTGCAGAGCTGCCCCAGCCCTGTCCCAGCCCAGGGAGGAGCTGGAGCTGCTGCAGAGAGCCCAGAGGAGGCTCCAGGATGAGCAGAGGGCTGGAGCAGCTCTGCTGGCAGGAAAGGCTGGCACAGCTGGCATTGTTCACCTGCACAGGAGAAGCTTTGGGCTGAGCTCAGGGTGGCCTTGCAGGGCCTGAAGGAGCCCCAGGAAAGCTGGAGAGAGACAATTTCCAGGGGATGCAGGGACAGGACACAGTGGCTGCCCCTGGATCCCTGGAAGTGTCCAAGGCCAGGTTGGACACTGGGACTTGGAGCAGTCTGGGACAGTGGCCCATGGCAGGCACTTGGAACTGTTTGATCTTCAACCTTCTTTCCAACCCAACCCTTCTAGAATTCAGTGATTATGGTGGATGGTATTGCTGATTTTGGAGGTTACTGTTTGAACACATGACAGTTTCCCAGTGTGGAGAAGCTGCAAACAGAGTTCTTCAGATCTGAAAAATCTGGAGCTTTTCCATTGTAGCATTAGTGCACATTGCATTATGGACATCAGTGAGACCAAAGCTGAGATCCTAAAAGGGGGATGAGGAGTGTAAAGGACACTAGGGAAGGAAGATCATGTAAGAACAACTCAGGAAAAAAGGCAAAACTGTCAGTGTGTTCCTCCTTTGCTGTCACCTGTGTGTAATCAATGTGTGGTGATGAAAAGAAAAAAAGCAAACAAATATAAGCATAAAAATAGATGCTCAAATAAGGGCAAAAATTATTAGATGTGGTGCAATTCTAATAGATTGAGGCTGCAGGCAAACCCTGCACAAAATGCACTGGAAGTTCTCTTTTGCTATGCCCTATGCATTTTAAAAAGAGGGAAATGTTCAAAGATGAACAAGAGGGAAATGTTCAAAGATGAACGCAGATCAATTCAGGCTTTGCAGGCACCAATATTCATGACCTCAAGTTATGAGGAATTGCAGTGTGCAGTTTCTCTCTGTTTGCCAAAAACTGAGGAGTTGCAACTTGACCCACATGTACTTAAACTGATCCAGCTTACCAGAATTAATTCTGCTCCTCTGAAGCTTATATAACATAATCCATGATGACAAATAAGTGAACTTAAAAATAACTTTTATGAAAAGGCAAGATGACTTAAAAGAAAAAATAATTAATTACTTCAATATAGACAGGTCAGTCTGAAGAAGACTTTATTTCAAAGGACAGTAGAATGCATCCAGTCAACCTCAGAGTTTGTAGTGATGCTCCAATATAAAGTCTGCATTAGATGATGCTCAGGAAAAGCCTCTTACATGCATTTAGGACTGTAAAAGTAATGAATAATCCATTTGTGGAGGGTTTGATGGGCACCAGGAATACTGATAGCAATTTTATGAACTTTGGATGTGGCTATGTTAGAAATTACTGTATCACATACAAAATTTCCTTTATGAATGCATCACAGAGCTTTTTAGGGAGCTGGGAGAAAGTGGTGATCAGTGCTGAGGGCAGTGGATGCTCAGTGAGGAAGGATGGGCAGAGCTCAACGCTTCGAAGACCTTTTTCACCCCCCACTGTATCTGTAGCAAGCAGCACATCCCGGGGTTAGAAGCAGTTAAAGCCTGGTTTTGCCATAAGTTCCCAATGCAAAAACATCCTGTAGGCCGTTATTTTGTAGTTGTTTGCTTCCTTTTTTTGTTCCTCTTACTGCACAGTAACTGTCCAAGTAATGATACCATCACGACAGCTAATAAGAGTTAACTTTGAATTGAATTATGTCAACTTAATTATAACCCCTTTAAGAACTCCTTTGAGAACAATGAGAATGTCTAGATAGGGGTTTGATGTGAAATGGATAGTCCAATTTAAATGAAAGCTTAATTCAAGTTAACATTTCTTTCTTTCTTTAGTGTCTTCATTTCTCAGAACAGATTGTTATTCTCTGTAATTAACTGACAGAAATAATAAAAAAAAATCCCCAACAAACAGAAAATAATCACGGCAATGAAAGTTCAGCTTCCACGTAAGCAAGCTGTGCTTCTGCCCCTCAAATTACTCTTCACTGCTGACTTGAAAGAAGTGGGTTTAGCCTTTCAAATATACTCAGAAGACAAAAAACTTTGCATGCACTTGTCCCTCTGATTTACTGACCATGGCTGATGGGGAATGGCATTTGCTGCCAGTGTGACAGTAACAGATCCAGACCCCTGGCAATCCGATCCTCTGGGGACAACTCTCTGACTTTTGAGTTTCCCTTTTTGAGTTTCCCCTTTTGAGTATTTCTGAACTACCTGAGCATTAATTTTGAACAGATTTCCCCCCTAGTCTGCATTGCTTTGTGTGTTTAATGTTTTTAAGTAACATTTACTTATGTAAATGCGGGGTTCACATGATACACACTGCTCTGTTTCTTTGATCAGACTGGAGTACAGGGGATATTAGAAACAGAGAACCATGGAATGGGTTGGGTTGAAAGGACCCTTAAAAATTATCCAGTTCCACCCCCTGCCATGGGCAAGGACACTTTCCACTGTCCCAGGCTGCTCCAAGCCCCAGTGTCCAACCTGGCCTTGGGCACTGCCAGGGATCCAGGGACAGCCCCAGCTGCTCTGGGCACCCTGTGCCAGGGCCTGCCCACCCTCTTCTGTGAGAAAGTAAATGAAAGAATCTCCTGACCCCGGGTATTCACTGTTGGAGCTTTTATTTTTTTTTAAAGCTGAACTGCAGTGAAATGTCATAGCTCTTGTTTCCTTCTGAAGTTCACCTTTAAAACACAGTTGTGTCCTCTAGAGGAAGAAAAACCCGTGTGTGTTACATCGTCTTACAAAGAATTTCTACCCATTTCTATTTCTGTGGCAGTAAATTTAGGTTAGAGGATTTGTAATTTAAACAAACAAACATGCAGAAAAGTGCGTTATCATAAGGGAGTGCACTGTTCTGTGAAGGAACCTCTTTATCTTCAATTAATAATTGGGTAATTTGTAAAAATAATAGGAACAGACACAGCCCTAATCCAGTGCCACGCCATCAAATGTAAGGCTAGAGGGAGGTGTGTAGGCATGTGGGTAGCTTTGATAACAAAGAAGTAACCCTGCAGCTTACCCATATGATTCCAAAAATTCCCCTGGCTCAAAAGAAAGAGGTCTGTGAGATTCCAGGCTTTTTTACCTCATGAATGCCTGCTAGAATTTCAAACCTATTGCTCTGATGTGGATTTCACTTGACATTTATTTTGTTTCTAGTTTTCTTTGTGCACCTTTTAGCAGTCTCAGGACATCATTTGAAGTTCAGCTATAAAGAAAATTGGTCTTGAAAAATTTCCTGCTGTTTTACCATTTCTTTTAAAAGCACTCAGTACATGGAAGGAATAAGAAAATCCATAGAAAGCTGTGGATGTTTTCACAGAAATAGTGCACTGTGCTTTTCTGATGATTTTCTGAGTCATAGTCTATCATCTTACCAGTGCCTTAGGCTCCTGTGAGATTTATGTTACTTCCACACATCTCAGTAAAATGAGGGATACAGGATACTGAAAACCAGGAGCTACAACATTAATGTTGCACTTTCAACATCTGCTCTCCAGCCTATGATTTCTTAAGGAAGAATTCACATTGAAATAACTATTAAAAACAAAGGGAGAGCACGGAAAGTTTGCTGACAGTGGTGCCATGCCATGCTGAAGGCTTCAGCAGGATTCCTGTGTTCCACGTGTTTTGTCCTGCAGGAACTGGCAACAGTTGGGAGTAGCTGGATGTTTCAAGAAACACTGGAAATGTGGGAAGGCCACGGAGAAAATGATTAATAGTGAGTTTTAAATGAGTTTTCAGACTTCATGTTGCAGAGGGAATTTTGCACAGAACAGGAATCAGAGCAGTGCAGATGCTCACAGATGTTTTGCAGATAGAGCTGACAGCATCTCCTGCTGCTTTTCAAAGATGGCATGAGAGCCACGAGGCACCTCCTGCAGCAAAACCTGGCACCACTGAAGACAAATGTGACTTCTAACACCAACTTCAGCAGAGTCAGCATTTCACTCTGTGTCTCTGGGTACTCTGAGCATTTTGAGTTACTTTGGTTAATTAGCCCAACCCTGGGTGTGGTGGGTTGACCCAGGCTGGGTGCCAGACACCCACCAGAACTTCTCCATCACTCCTCTCTGCAGCTATACAGGGGAGGGAAAATATAACAAAGGTTCATGAGTTGAGATGAGGATGGAGAGAGACCACTCAAAAAATACCATCACGGGCAAAACAGACTCAAATTAGAGATACTAATTGAATTTACTACCAACAAAATCAGAGCACGATAATGAGAAGAAAAATAAATCTTAAAACCCCCTTACCCACACCCCTCCCTCCTTCCCAGCTCTACCTCCTCCTCCCCAGCAGCCCAGGAAGATGAGCATAGTGGTCACAAGCAGCTCATCACATCTGCTGAACATGAGGGAAGCTTCTGGCAAGCTGTGACCTCCCCACTACCAAAACCTGACCATACAAACTCAACACAGATGGCCTCTGGGAGTACAGCCCTGTGCAAGTCTTTTCTAGAAAATGTTATCTTAGGAGTGCCCAGGTGGAAAACCAGCCTGATCCATCAGGGCTTCTGAGTGCCCAGTGTCTTTGCAGCACTCTGGTGTCCGACCTCCCCAGGGCAGCACAGGCCACGGCTCTGTCCTGGAAGGGTTAAACCTCAGAGCTCTGCAGGGAGGGAGCCAGGGATCTCCAGCTGCTCTTCAGCCAGGACAGGACATGTTAAGAAAGCAGTGCTGGCCAATTACCCGACCTTCACTTTGTCTGTTACCTGAATCTTCAGCTTGTGTTTTAGTTAAAATTTTGACCAGAGGAAAAAAAAAACCTCTTAAGAATCTTGGCCTTCAACAGTGCTTGAAGAGAACATAGGCAACACAGTCCAAATTGATTGTATAATCTGTGAAATCTTTTCTTTTTATGAATATCTCAAGTCCCATTGCAGCCTACTCAAGTAATTTTGCTTAATTTTTCAAGGCCTGTTCTTTTATGCATGAATCTTTTTCCAGATTAACTGTCCCAGTTATATTTGATGCTGGGTCTCATTTTCATGTTTTCCTAATTGGTGCAAAATGGATTATTAAGTATAAGTGCTGATCTGTGTGCACGATTGAAGTAGATCAGGACTAAAAATACAGTATTTTGTCTACCTGTATTCAGTATGTGCTTTTAAAATGTATAATTTAGAGGCCAACAGCAAGTGTATTTCTATCAAGGGTCATTCTTGAGGAATAACAAATGAAGTTTAACATAATCTATAAACTGAAAATACACAAGTAATATTTTTAGGTGATCTGAGAGCTGATAAGAACTGATTTCAGTTTGTTCACATTTGTGGATTTTAGATAGACTCTACAATGTAGTAATATACATGAAGGTTTGTTTCGCTTAATATCAAAATTGTTGTAGAAGAAATGTATCAATAATTTGGTTTTTATGAGACACCTATCTGCTGTGGACAATTATTGTTGGAAGTGTTGAGAAAAGCATCCCTTGGACATAATTTTCATCCATAATTTCTATTCCAAAATACATAAAAGTTAGTAAAGATGATAAATAACTGGGTTTGCACTCTTTCTCTACAAAGATTCTTCAATGCCATGCCTCATCTCTCTTTTAGTTACTTGTCTTCCAGGTACTGAAACTGATATTCTGCTTGAATAAGTAGCTAATATTACAAGTTAAATGGAATTAGTACCCTAAAAACATCATTTTTGGATTGGTTTGGTTTTCCCCCTTTAATTGTGGGTGTCTCCATTTCCCTTCCAAGGGCTATATGAATGGACACCTCACTTCAGTCTCTCTTGCTGTCTCCCTCCCAGCTCCTGCCAGGATTCTGACGTTCAGCGGGACGGTGACAACGCCCTGGATGAAGGACATTGTCCTCCCTTGCAAAGCCGTGGGGGACCCTGCTCCAACAGTCAAGTGGATGAAGGATAGGTAACCAGCAACTAAATGTACAGCTCAGATAAAGCCCATTTCCTTAAAATCCTGAGGGTTGTGGGGAGGCTGATCCTGGGTCACTGGCAGGAAGGAGAAGGACCATTGGTGGTGATTTGGTCACAGTAGATAAGGAGTTTAGAAATTCCTTCAACTAATTGGCTGTGGTGATTACAGGGCATCAAAGGGAGAAAAAATAATGAAGAAAGACTAAAGGTAAACATTCAAAATGTAAAGGATGTGTTTTTGTTTTATCCTCAGGCAGACAGAAAGGTTTTATTCTGAGAGAGCAAAAGTGCCTGATACAGTGATTTGTGCTGAGGTGGGCAGTAAATGTCTTGCACATATTTAATTTTCCATTATTCTGTTCTCAGCTTTAGTTTCACAGTCTGACAGAGCCACTTGGAAACACACATGGACAATAATTTTCATCCAAGCACTGTGTAAGCAGGGAAATTACAGTGCTATCAAACCATCTTGTGCACTGATATAAATATCTATGATTTCATAAGGATGAACTTCATAGCCAGGAACTGCCTATACCCTCAGTTCAGCATTTTTATGAAATAACAAGTTAAGGAGTGAATTTCTGTTTTCACTACACTGGGTCCAGGAAAAGTGCATTTTTAAGCGAATGATAGATGTTTCCCAACAAAAATCACTCCTTTGCTGCCTTATTGAAGGGACACACCTCACCTCACACCTTTTCCGCTCTTTCCATTCTTAGCTGCTTCAAAAAAAAATCCACTTTTGAGTAATTTTGATTGTAACTTCTTTAATGTATGCACTTTGTTTCCTGTGAGGCAGTAACGGGACACCCAGTCTAGTGATGATTGATGGGCGAAGGAGCATCTTCAGCAATGGCAGCTTCGTCATCAGGACTGTGAAAGCAGAAGACTCTGGCTACTACAGCTGTGTGGCCAGCAACAACTGGGGCTCAGATGAGATCATTTTGAATTTGCAGGTACAAGGTAAGGCTGTTGGATCTGCCTCAGAATCGTTAACACTGCTTTTACTGGTAATGCAGAGGTGTGTCTGTTTGAAATGCAAAATATCCATATTTATGTGTATTAGTGCAAATCTAATTCTTCCAGATTCACACATAAGCCATTCTGACTCAGCCACGGGCATTTTATGATCTAGAAAATGGTGCTTTAGGTGAAACAATTCACACACTCAGTTAAGTCTCTATGTGAGTTTTTGTAAGATTGACAACTGTGTGTTTGCATTCAGTTATCTTCTAGTTCTTCACACAGAAAGTATCAGCTTCTGCCTTCTCCTTACAAATATCACATGTATCATTTCAATATTACAAAATTCAGAAAGACGTGAAGGCCTTTAATTTAGCTCCTGAAAAGCTATCAGCAGAAATTTACCTCCATGCTGAGACCTTGCACAAAAACTTCATGATGCAGGTACAGAATTTTATTATGAGGTGAATATGAGGAAGCTTTGGAAATGAAACATCAGCTAATGCATTTTTCCAGCTACATTTTATATTTGTGCTGAAAAGCACAAAGTGCATCCAGGATGGTGTTGATATGTACAAAAGCAGGGACAATATAAGAATATAAACTAAGAGAAAAGTGAAGCACAGCCTGTGTATTCACATGCCAAGAATTCCCTGTGCAGATTTCCTTGCTCATTTGCGCAAAAGCAGATCCTTCAAATGCTTCAATTGATGCAAGTTTTTGTACCAGATTGGACCATCCCTCTCCTGGATGTGGAATTTAAGCTTCAAGTGCAAACACATGAGAGCTCAGAGAAGTTGTTTCCACTGCAGTCCCCCTCTCTCCCTGCCTAAACCATTCCACTAAGCCTTGGAACAAACATCATGGCAGATATTGGCATATATCAGCTTCCCTACAATCCAACAGAAACTAAAGATGCTCTTCTGTGGTGTTTGAAGCATGACCACAACAGGAAGTAGGGAGAGAAAACACCAGCAAATGGAAACCTTATATTTATATTTCACTAAGTACTTCTGTAATTGCATATATTTGCTGTTATTGGACTGCAGCAACTAAAAGCAAATCAATATTACTTCCCTAAGGGACAGACAAAGAGTGGCTTTTAATATGTGGGACCACCATTTTTTGTAGATAGGGTGAAGCTGTGATGAAAGCTTTTGCAGTAAATCTTTCCCAGTGTAGTGTGTTCAGTCTCTCCCCATGGAATCAGCCAAGTCACTCAGAATAACAGAACAAATCCATCTCACTGAGGGAATTTTCCTTCAGAGCATAAACTGTCTCTTTTGTTTTCTTCAGCCCTGTTTGGCCCTGTGAGGGCAAAAAAAATCAACTTCTCTTTGAAGTAATCCATAGCTGGAAACCAGCAGACTCTGCCTTACATCAGGACCCATTATTCTGCAATCTGATGACTCGAACATGAACTGCAGTGAGGAGCTTTCCCTGGAGTTTCACTCTGCAGGAGGGGCTGCCCCTTAAGCATAGGCAAAGCAGCAATGTTCTCTGGCAGCAGAATGCTGGACACAGCAGAGCATTTTGGACTTCTGTCCTGCCTGGTCATGGCACTGTGTCAGGACAAGGGCAGCTCCTTCCAGCACGGGTCACTGACACCACCACCCTCTTCTGTCCCGGGCCA
Organism: Vidua macroura; assembly: GCF_024509145.1. Classification (NCBI taxonomy): domain Eukaryota; kingdom Metazoa; phylum Chordata; class Aves; order Passeriformes; family Viduidae; genus Vidua; species Vidua macroura. Next base: position 3,853,447 of record NC_071572.1, on the reverse strand, counting down.
GAGGAGCTGGGGCCGTCCTGTTGTGTCTCCTCCCCAGACTTCCATCCCATCTTTGCTGCTGTTTCTTGATCCTTTGCAAGCATGGACACTGTCCATACCTCACTCCTTATTCTCCGTATGAGGCAGCAAACCTTGATTTTGTCTACATTTCTGACAGTTGAACATTCCCAGTCTGTTTCCAGTCCCAATTCCCTGTGTCAGTTCCTAGTCCCAGTTTGCCCTATCCAGTCCAACTTTTTGAGATGTGGCAGGACTCCTTCTCTGCCCTTTAATGCTGGAAGAAATTCCTCCAGCAAGGGTGGTGAGAGCCTGGCACAGGGTGCCCAGAGGAGCTGTGGATATCCCTGGATCCCTGGAAACCTCCAAGGCCAGGCTGGACAGGGCTTGGAGCAGTCTGGTCTAGTGGGAGGTGTCCCTGCCATGGCAGTGGATTGGAATGAGATGATCTTTAAGGTCTTTTCCAACCCAAACCTTTCCATGATTTTCCTCTAAAGGAAGCTGGGAACTGGGAAGTGGATGAGAGTTGAGACCTCTGTTTTACTCCTGCACTCAGCCAGCAGCTGGTCTTTGGAACCTTGATCTTCCATCCCCCATAATGTTTATGGGGAGCAGCAGAACAGAAGTGTTTCCAGGCTTTGCTGACAGGGTTGGGAATTCTTTATACCAAAAGCCTCAGTGGCTGGGAAGAGGACTGGATCTGCCTCCAGTCACAAATCCATCTATGATACCTAATTAACTCTCACATTTGCACTGGCAGAAGCCCTTGATTTGCACCTTTTTTTTCATTTTTGCCATAATAGCCTGCAAACACAGGAATGAGTGGGGCATCATTTTCAACAGCACATGTTTCCTGTCACTAAAATTTTATCTTCTCCTCAAAACAGATATCAAAAACAATGAAAATTAATGGCTGGGTAGCTCATGAGCCATTGAGGTCTAACAGGACAGATGCAAAAAAAATTCAGAGAAAAACAAAGGTTAAGAATTGAAAGACAAAATTGTGCATAAAATTAAATTAAAAAATGTGAGCTCATCTGTTCTCATCTTAACCAAGGATGTCAGCTAAACAGGCACTTTGACAGAAATCATTTGCATTTTTTGCAACTCAAAACAGCTATTTGATAAATGACTGTTAGAAGTGATTAACATGGTGTCAAACCATTTGATTGCATTTTCTATTTTTAACTATTTCCCATCTAGTTCCTCCAGACCAGCCAAGACTCACTGTATCCAAAACTACATCTTCCTCTATCACTCTTTCCTGGATACCTGGAGACAATGGTGGCAGTTCTATCCGAGGTAATGTAATTCAGATTAATTGCTGCTTCTTACTAAATTATCATATGTTGATAGGATTAGTATAAGATTATGAATGGCTCAAAAAAAAAAAAAAAACCAAAGAAAAAAACCCCAATCTGTATTGCTGTCAACCCTTAATGTGCACTATCATGGCGATAACAGCTTTCAATAAATTGCAGTTTGTCTTTGTGGTGGTTTATTCACACATTTAATCACTTTCTCCTCAGGTGTTATGACAGTTGCTCTATCTGATTTTCCAAATGTGTAATCTCTAACCACTCATTTTGGAGGTGCGTGTTCGTCATCTGGTTGTTGCTGATTGAAGGGTCCTTAGAAATATCCATCCTTTTTTTTTCCCCCTTGAAGCCATCATAAAAAAATTGTATTTAAGCCGTTGTCAGGGCGGGCAAAATGCATTGCCTGGTATCTTTCAGTCAGGGGAGAGCTGTATGTTTCCCTGCACATGGGATTTTTTTTTTTCAGTTTTGTTAGGTCTTTAAAATGCCTACTTGTGTTACCTGAAGGATTTGTGATACCGTTGCCCTCCGCGCTTTCCCTCCAGGTTATATCCTGCAGTACTCAGAGGATAACAGTGAGCAGTGGGGCAGTTTCCCCATCAGCCCCAGTGAGAGGTCCTACAGGCTGGAAACCCTGAAATGTGGCACCTGGTACAAGTTCACCCTGACTGCTCAGAACGGGGTGGGGCCGGGGCGCATCAGCGAGATCATCGAGGCCAAGACGCTCGGCAAAGGTGCGTTGGTTCCATCCCCTGCTCCCTCCTAAAGCTCCTGCACTCCGCTGGGGACCTTGGTTTGATGAGAAAACAGGCTTGGGTATTTTAATATTACTGGCTTTGGAAACATTTAAATGGCTGGGATAAAAAAAGCTGTGGCTGTGGGACTTGAAGCCCACACAGGCTGATGTTCCGTCCTTTTATCTCTAATAATTTTTTTCTAAGATGGGTTGGCAGATACTTGGTAAGAGGGTGTCTCCACTGTCACAGACTATAGCAATTCCAAGTATTTCATTGCCATGAGGAAATTGCCTCTTCTCTTATAAAAAATCAGGGGTTTATTTGTCTTGATGTTGAAGGAAGACAGGGAGTATATTTATGTATAAAGGAAATGGAGCCAGTGTCTGATTTCTGCTCCAAGACAGTATTGCAGGAGTGTGCAAGCAACATCCTCTGAACTGGATAAGTGTTAAAAATAAAGGAAAAGTTTGTGTCAAGTTCTGCAAGGCAAAACAAACCAAATTTTTTGAATGGATGTTTGGATATTTTTTCCACATTCTGATTTGAAAATCTGGATTCGTGAGTCTGGCACAAAATGGGAAAAAACATTTAAGAAGGAGGAGAGGGGAGGGAAGTTGAATAAATAGAAACTGAGTTTAAGCTAGAATCAAGATTGCCCTAGAAATTATCCTCAAGATTTTATATTTTGTGAGGCGTTATCTGCAATATTTAAGCATTTTGTCTGGAATATCCCACTGCCTCTAGAGCCACAGTTTTCCAAGGAGCAAGAGCTCTTTGCCAGCATCAACACCACGCGGGTGAGGCTGAACCTGATCGGCTGGAACGATGGTGGCTGCCCCATCACCTCCTTCACCCTGGAGTACCGGCCCTTTGGGACCACGGTCTGGACAACAGCCCAGAGGACATCCCTGTCCAAGTCCTACATCCTCTACGACCTCCAGGAGGCCACCTGGTACGAGCTGCAAATGAGAGTGTGCAACAGTGCTGGCTGTGCAGAGAAACAAGCGAAATTTGCCACGCTCAATTATGATGGCAGTAAGTATTTCCTTTAATTTACACCTCAGATGCTGTTTTACTTGGGTTTCAGGTGTGATTTTTTTTTTTCTTTTTGCTCATCTTCCCCTCAAAAACCCCATTTTGAATTTGCCAACCATGCTGTCAGAGAGGTTAAAGTCTCAAAGATGTAAAATAACTCCTGATTTCCTGACAGAAGGCTGTCAGGCAGAAAAGAGGAATTGTTTATTTGTCCTCATTTTGGAAAAATTCCGAAGTCAATCAGCCATGAGACACATAATCATAGGACATTAAAAGTCATTAGTTCCAGTGGTTACAGGGGCCTTTCCTAGTATTTCATGCATCTTTTCCATGAAATTTTAGTCTTCCATGGAATTTGTTCCTGCAGCCATTCACGGGGGTGTCTGGCTTAATTGCTATTCCCTGTGACACAGCCCAAAACCCATGATGGGACACAGTGGAGCAGCCAAGCAGGTTGTCCTCCGGGAAAGCCCCTGGATAACATCCTCCAAGGGCAGAGCAATGGCACTGCAATCATCCTCGTTCACAGACAGGGGACAGTGAAACTAATGGCCATGACAGATGGCTCTGTCAAATGGCCATGACAGATGGCTCTGTCATGCCCAGCAGCAGGACACAGCCCATGAAGGAGTTGTTGCATCCTGCCCTTCTGCCAGGGGTTACTGCCCACCCTGCAAAACCCAGGACACAAGGGCAGGAGCAAACATGCCAGATTGTCACTCAGTGCAGCTCAGGTCCTGCCAGGCTGAGTGAGAGCACTTGTGGCTCCACAGTGGGGAACGACTGTGTTCCTGGCAAAAAGGCAGCACAGATGGCTCCAGATGGCAGCTCTGGATTGCTCCAGTGGGAATTGCCAGAGCTTTTCTGGAGACATCCAGTGCAGAACCTTGCTGTGTTGCCAGGGATGTTGTGCTGCATTGTGCAACCACTTGGCAACATCTGTAGTGTTAAATTAAGCTACAGCACTGGTGAGCAAGTTCAGACAAGAGCTGATGGTTGTGACAGCGCCAAATTGGTAGTTGTTTGTAACTCTGTGTTGGTAACACGCCTCCACACAAACATCACCACTCATGTGCAGCTCAGGGGTCATTCCCAGGCAGAAATGTGGGATATGACTTAGGCAGGGTTTAAACCTCAGCACCTGACACATCCTCTACTGCTGTACCAGCCTTTGTGCAGGGTACTCAGCAGCTCTTGCAGATAATTAATTACACGTGCCCTCACCCTTTGGAAAAATATCATCTTTGGTAAGCTGCCACACAAGTCCTCATGTTATTTCAGACAGTCTGGAAAATTAAGAGAGAGATCTTGCTTCAGCACTCCAGAGGCCCACAGGAAACCAGGATCTAAGCAGTTACTACACAAATGTTCCAGGTTTTTCCAGGCATGTGAAGGATTTGTTTTACTGAGAAGTGTAGCTGTTGTCAATAATAACAACTCTTTCAAGTATTATGAGTTAATTTCTTCTCATTTTACTTAACCTATCCTGGTTTTGTTTTGTTTTCCAATATCTTTCCACTGGCATCATCCAACTTCCAGTTGATCTGCTATCATCACTTTTATTTAATTGGGGCAAACAGTCTTAAGCCATGCCTTAAAATGAATTTATATCAAAATGCAGATCCAGAGCTTTAAATTTCCACTTGTAGCACTCAAATCAAAACTATTCTTACAGTGATCTGATCTGAAATGTTGTCAGGCTCTGCTCTTTGATTGGGTGATGATACTTACCCTGGTGTCACACATTGTGACCTGCATACCCTTTGATTTTTTATGTTGCTGTATAGCATCTTTAAAAGGGATAAAATGAAACAGTAAAAAATATTTGCAGCATTAAATTTCCTGGGCCACTGCTTCTGGTCAGCTAGAAAATTTCCTATTTGTGATATTGCTGGTTTTGTTTGTGAAGTGTGCTTTGCCAGGACTGTATTGTGCCTTAGAGAGGCAGAGCGAGCTCAAATACTGACCCCGAGGTTATGAGAAGAAAACATGGATGGAAAAGCAAATTTCAGTTTTCAGATTTTCTAGATTTGCTATGTTCGACTCAGAACCGAAATTTTAAATGATGATGATGATGATTATCATTCTTACAAGTATTTGATGCAGAAATTTTTGCTTCCTTAGACAGGGAATTTTTTGTTTGCAGAAAACATGCCAGTGGAAATCTCTTGGCCAGCTCCACTTTTGAGTGCTGTCCCTGCCTCTACCTTTGATTCACTCTGTGATGTGAGATTAGCCCCTTCCAGCTTCCAGGGGTCACAGCTGCCCCTCCGATAAAGCAGATACAAGAGCAGCACTTTGAAGATTAGATAATACAGTGTATGAAAGTTGTGGGATGCCAAACGCTAAGAACAAGCTTAGAAGCTTTAGCAGCTTTAAGATAAAGCCTTTGTAAAGTTTGCAGAAATCCCAGAGTTACATGGTTTTGGGTCACTTTGCTGCGTGTGGGAGAGCTGCTGAGGAATATCATGGCTCAGCATCCTTCCCCTCAAATCTCCCCGTGCTGAATCAGGTCAGAAGGTTAATGACAAACCTACGTGCAGCTTTTTGCTCTCTGTTCGTGGGCATTTCAGCAACGATTTCCAGCTTACAGGTTTGCTGACCTCCCTGCCCCTGGTTTTTTCAGAAGCACGCAATCCATAAGGAGATATTTTTAGCCTCGTGCAGCTGCAGTTGTGGAGAGCTGCAAAGGAGCTTCCCAGCTCGGGGATCAGCTACTCGGTAGCCCTGGCGTTAAATCGGATCAGCTCTAAACTCTGCTAATTGATTCTGACCCACCCAGGCACTCCCTGCCCCGAAGGACACAGGAAAGCACTCCTGAATTCACGGGGTGCAGTGGGAGATGCTGCAACCAGGGGGGAAGAGGAGTCAGAGACATTCAGATGACAACTTCTGTGAGGCACCAATCAGGCTAACAAAGGGTGATGGTGAACCGACCTGGAAAACAAAACAAAGCCTCCCCGTTTGTCTGGCACTGAGTCCTGAAAAAAGCTTTGAGCATCCCGCTCCCAGCAGGCACCTAGAATGACAACAAACGTTGAAGTGGTGTTTTCTCCATGCATGGCAGGATTAATTTTTTGGTAATTTCTAATGCAATTGCTGAAAAGCAACAAAGGGGTGATGTGAAAACGTGCAGTATGTTTTTTTAATTAAGCTCCAACTGCCTGTTTATAATGTTGTGAGGTTTACATTTGCCTAGGGAGAGGTATGGATAGTGATAATCACATATCTAAACACTTCAGGTTTAAATGAAATAAAGGCCACTCATCATTTGATTTTCATCAAAGTGTTAAGGAAAGCATGAAATAATTTTAGGCAATCTTGAACCTAATGGTGTCTGTGTCTGTAATTCAGAGAAAACTTTGTCCCTTTAGTATCCAGAAGAGTTTAGGAGGATGTAGAGACAGTTATTAGTATTACCTCCAGGAGCTTGAAGTTTTTTCCATTTCTTCATGTAATAATTTTATTTGCCATTAAAGTAATGCAAAATGTGCATCTCAGGGCAAGATGAAAATATCCTGCTGTGTGTTAAAGAAACAGAAAATTACAAAAAAAAAAAAATTAAATTATGGCAAAGAACTGCAGTGGAACGTTAGAAAAATATTCCAAATGCAATTGTAAGAAAACAAATTTTCCAAAGTACCTAATATAGGTTTGGATGGTTGTAGCTTTTCTTCTTATCTTTGTCCCTTTAGGGAGCTGCTTTTCTCTTTACATGCAGCTGAAATAGCTCTTCTGAAAAAAACAAGACTTGGGATTCTACGTTTTTTCTGTGGTTATGGCACTCACACTGTACTGCATCAGATCTCAGTTCTGATTCTGATACTGTATAGCACATAATGAGATATAACTATATCACTTAATGCAGCAATTAAAATGTAAAAAAGGATGTGCTTGTTTTTCTCTCTCACCCTCCTTTCCTTTTAGCAAGTAAGTAGCCACTTTTATGTTTCAGTAGCTGGTTAAAATTTAATAGCTTCCATCCAAAGTCATCACAGTTCACAATACTTATGTGTTTCTACGCATTTCAAGCAAATCTGCATTTTATAGCCTCATTTGTGGTTGCATTCAGCAGTTTAATAATAATCAGGAAACGAGTGAGAAGTCTTCCATGACTAAACAGCCTTCCACAGAAGGTGCTGCATTCTTCTCACGTCCCTTAGAGGTAAAGAAGAAAAGAATTGAAAAGTTCAAGTATTATATATCACCAGGAAGCCAGGTATATTCAAAATGCAAATATGTCCCAGAATGAAAAAGTGAGCTGCCTGCCAGTAGCTGGTAGATTCATTTCCCTCGTTTCCCTCTCAAAATTTGATTGTTTCTATCCAGCATTACTCTCCTGTTTTACTGATGAGTATAATGTCAGACAGTCTTTAGCAGATTAGTATCAGGTTGGCTGTCTGAATTTCAGATCACTATCACTGCTGCACCCTCAGAACTGATAGCAGAATGTCTGTGTGCAAAGGATTAATCTGATGTATGTGACACAAAATGAGCTTTGTCAAATGAGTTCCTTGCACAGCAAAGCCCGGCAGAAATGTCACAGCAGTGCTATTTCCCCATAATAAGGAATAATAGACATAGGGAAGAATTCTGAGCTCTCTTACAGCTTTTTAATAATTTAATAGGACTCAAAATTAATCATAGTGTTTGACTGTATATCAGGCATGGTTTTCCTTTAATCAATGAATGCAGTTCTTCTGGATTCCTGATAATCTCTGTCTCTGCAGTCAGTCCCTCATTACCATGAGCCTGGTTATGTGTTCGTGGCCATTAGACACACAAATGTAGCCTCCACCCCAAACAGAAAAATCCTGCTGAGGATTCTGCCTGCAGCTGAAGCAACAACATGCCTTATTCCCTGAGAACTCAATGTTTTGTCCTCGTTAAGAGGCCTCTAATGCCATGACCCTGTTTCCAGGTACAATCCCTCCTCTCATCAAGTCGGTTGTGCAAAGTGAGGAAGGGCTGGGAACCAACGAAGGGCTAAAGATGCTGGTGACCATCTCCTGTATCTTGGTTGGGGTCTTGCTGCTCTTTGTGATGCTGCTGATCGTGAGGAGGAGGAGGAGGGAGCAGAGGCTGAAGAGGCTGCGAGGTAAGGGGGTGTCTGTGGAACTTCTCTCTGCCTGGACATGAAAATAGGAGTGGGGCTGCACGTGACCAAAGTGTGCAATCCCCAGCTGGGATCATTTTCCTGCAATACAGAACAAAGTGTCTGTGTTTCCTATAGAAATTCCTTCTTTTTCATTTGGTCATAAGTTTCTAAAAAAATTATTAATATATACATTGCTATTATTTTGCATGGGGGAAAGGAAGATATTTCTCATTGATTTGCTTTCCTTCTTTTGTCATTTGTTTGCTTCCCTTGATGACCTTTTTTTGAAGGATGAAATCAGATGTTCTGAAGATGAGGGAATCTCAGTTTTCCAGCAGATGCTAACCATTATTTCCAAATTATAAAATGAAAGTAGTAAGATTTTAGTGGGATAGAACACACAACCAGATACTCTCAGATTTGTTACCACATTTTCCCCATTATTTTTTATAATAGAACATACACAACGCTTCATTGTTCACTGACTTTTCATTGTTGCTGATCTGTATTTTCCTCTAATCCTTATTCAAATTCAGTTGTTTGTTATGTGAATAAGATTTAGATCTGTGAATTCATTCAGCTTTATCATTTTTCTAGCAAAAAACCCCTGGCTGAGCCGCAGCCAAGTTTTTGACCCTTTCAGTCTGACACTGCTGCCCTTTAGCTTTTGCACTGGCAAAAGGTATTTTGGGAAGGTATTCCCTGAAGGTATTTGGGAAAAAAACATTCAAATCCAAACTCGAATTAAGAGTAAAACAATTTGTCATCAGCAAAAAATAAGCCAAATCTCTTCCAGAAGCTACCTAAATAATTAGTTATTTGTATTTTAACCAAAATGTGATCATGGTACCTATTAAAACCAGGCTCAGCTCTATGTTTTCCTTCTGACCTTCCTACTTCTCTCTCTTTTGGTTCTAATTTTGTCCTTTGCAACACTATTTTGGAATTAAAAAAACAAAACAACAACAACAAAAAAAAAAGATAGAGAGCATGGGCAAATTCATATATAAAGAAGGACAACCGACCTTATGGTTCATACACAGTCCTGGAAACCAGGACATCTGGATGCTTTAGCTTGTGTAATCACTTTTTCTTCAAAACCTTATAAGCCCTTTACCTTGCTAGTTTTAGGGTTTTTTTCATTTAAAAAAAAATATGGTAAAGAAGAAGAAAGTGTTATCTTATCTTATCTTCTTAGAAATACTGTGGAATTCAATCCAGTAATGAGCAGGACATCTCAAGCCCTTTGGCTCTAGAAAATGATATTTCTACACATTATTTTTTCATGGTTAATTTGCAACTATTATAGAATCTTGAGTTACAGTCCCTTGAGGAAGGCTGATGATCACTGACCAGGGTGGCTTTTGCATAAAATAAAATAAAATAAAATTTCTCTGAACTATTTCCTCTCAGAAATGAGAAATTTAGAAAAATATTGGAGCTTCACTTAAACACCGATTTCATCAGTACTTCTGATAAAAGAAATCAGTATTTAACTACCATTTCTGCAAAAGTTGGGTCTCACTTAGCTGAATTTATCCCACTACAGCTCGACATCCCATCTGGTCCTGTCTTACTTTACAGTACAGAAGTTCTTTTTTGTATCATTTTCAGTCTCCAAGGATATCCTTTCCACATAGTGGTAAAAAAGTCATTTCTTAATGCTTTAATTGGTAAATGAAAGAGATTCATATATTTAAATTTTCTTCTGTAGTTTTCCCATCATTTACATCCTTAACATTTTATCCATTGAGATCATTTACCAGTTCTCTGATTGCTCTGCAACAGGAAAATATTCCCTGTTGTACAGCCCTGGTTTGTGTTCTTGATGTATGACCTTATGATCCAGATTATTTTCTTAGTGATCTGGCACTTTCCTTATATTTTAGCTACCAAATTCTTGTTTCATTTTCAAACTTTTATCAGATATTATTATATTTACTCCAGACCACTGATAAATGTCCCGGATAAAAAATACTGAATAATGATTCTCTGCTTCAAATTGGGGTCTGAATACGTTGAAATCCATTTTAAATAGCTGCTGTGTTAATTTTTGCATCATGCTACTTCCTGTTAAAATACTTTGAGTTACTGAAACTTTGTTTTAGGGAAACATAAATATGATCATTTACTGTTATTTAATCATATCCCAGTGAGAGTTTTTTTTTCAATGTCATTAATTCTCAGCAAATTTTAATCTCATTTAAAAAAATCCATTTTGTTTGACATGGCTGCTTGACCACAAATCTGTATTGATTGGTCTCAAGTCTCCTTTTAATTCATTTCATTAAACTTCACTCAATTTTTTTTATTATTTTGTGCATTGCCAGGATCAGACTGATAGGACTTAAGTAATTCAGAAAGTTTTTTGCTCATTCTTTTTGAAGACTGATCCCATGTTTGACATTTTCTGCTCTTCTTGAAGTTACTTCATGTTCTAAAAGCTTTCCTGACAATAAGTATTGCTGTTCCAGAGAACTACTTACTAAGTTTTTCTGATGTCCTAACTAAAAAATAAATGGTTTACTCCAGTAATTGTTGTGATTAACATTTATACAATTTTTGAAAGGGAAATATCTCAGTATAACTTGGTTTGTATGACCTAGTGGGGTTTCTTTGAGGCACAATATTCTTTTTTCCTAAATCAGGATTTCCTGTAGCCTACATCAGAAAAATAATCTCCACAGTGCGACCTTCTAAAATAATTAGTGCAAATTACAGATGTAACTCTTGCTTTTGTGGCTGCAGATGTAGGGTTTTTTTAACCTGTTTGACAAAGAGGAGAGGGAATTGCAGATTTATTTGCAGTGTGCTCTGCATGCAAACATCTGTACCCCTGCTTATGGACCATGGGTTTGACTTCCCATTTCTGTTGAAGAACAGCAGCCTCTCCATTCTTGATCCTCTTACCACTTGTCTGGATGTAGGAACAGTTAAACATTTTTCTTCCTCCTTTATAAAGAAAACAGATTTCTCAGCAAAGTCCTGATTTTTGCCCAGTTTAGTTGTTCCACCAGCCAACTCACACAAAAAGGTCACTTGGCTGCTGGAGTTCATGCAGCCATTCAGGAGTTCAGCAGATATTCTCAAAGAGAAGCCTGATGGTTTAATGCTCCTTCTGGCTATTAAACCAGCTCTGCTACTCCTGGAATGGTTTTCCCTTTGTTTTTGAATCCAATTCACCTTAACACAAGCAGAAAGGATCAGCGTGGCTTGATAGTTCAGGAGTGGCAGGATGCAATTTAAAACTCTATCACTGTCCCTGATTTCCCATGGGGCAAACCTGATTGTGTTAAGAATTTTAAAGGTGGCTGTGCCAGCAAAGAAAAGTGATGGCTGTGGCTTTTTCACTGAAGAGATGCTTGGCTGGAGCAGAGATCATCCCCTTCCCTCTGTCATCAGTGCCCCCTTCCCAAGCCCTGCTTTCACCACCTCAAAACTGGGAGGTGATAGGACACAGCCAGGGATGCTGGTTTATTTTAGAAAGTATTATCAATCTGCTGATCAAAAGGGTACTGCAGGAAAAGCACAATAAAATCTCTGGTCATTGGCGTGTGACAATGACATTTCTCCTGGAGATGATGTTTTGGACACATGATGTTGTGGTGGAGGGGTCCAGCCCAGGGAGGAGCTGGAGCTGCTGCAGAGAGCCCAGAGGAGGCTCCAGGATGAGCAGAGGGCTGGAGCAGCTCTGCTGGGAGGAAAGGCTGGCACAGCTGGCATTGTTCACCTGCACAGGAGAAGCTTTGGGCTGAGCTCAGGGTGGCCTTGCAGGGCCTGAAGGAGCCCCAGGAAAGCTGGAGAGAGACAATTTCCAGGGCATGCAGGGACAGGACACAGGGAATGGCTCCCAGTGCCAGAGGGCAGGGCTGGATGGGAGATTGGGAATTGGGAATTGTTCCCTGGCAGGGTGGGCAGGGGCTGGGATGGAATTCCCAGAGCAGCTGTGGCTGCCCCTGGATCCCTGGCAGTGCCCAAGGCCAGGTTGGACACTGGGGCTTGGAGCAGCCTGGGACAGTGGGAGGTGTCCCTGCCATGGCAGGGGTGGCACTGGATGGGCTTTAAGGTGCCTTCCATCCAAACCCACTCCATGATTCTGTGATATTCAGTTAATTTTAGGCTTCTAGATTTTGGTTTGATGGATAGAGAGGAGCCCTTTATATTCCTGCCAGCTTTGTTTTTGTCCCATCCCACACCAACCTGAGTGCCCATCATTAACTCCAGCAGTTCTGCTCACCATATGAACAATCTGCTTGGATAATTAACAAATTTAAAATCCGCTGATGGAGTTTTTTCCTTTCAGTGCTTCATTATTCAGCTTTTGGCACATTACATGGTCTTGTTGATGCCTCATGTTATTTCTTACTGCAGGTGCACAACCTCCTGTGCATCTCTTTAACCAAGAATCAAGATGTGTTAAGGAGCCCTTATGTGCCACGTACATTAATTGGTGTGAATTTTTTTCCAGATGCAGCATGGAAATCATCTGTGTGCTGGGCAGCACCTGAGAACATGTGAGGGAAATTGTTTGCCATTTAAACCTGATAAAAAAAAATATGAAAAGGAAACTGAAGTACATTGTAATAAGTTTCACCTTTGTCCCTTCTGCTTTTCTTGAGTTGTGAATTCCTTGCACAAATACAGACTTCACTTAATGAGGCAGCAATTGCTTCAAAAAGCAATTTTTGAATGAAAATGAAAGAAATATTTGCATATTAAACCACCCTGATTATGTATGCCAGAGGGGGAATGTGTGCACAGGGTCTTCATGATGCTGGTGCTGCTAGAATAGCAAGAAGCATCATAAAATTTGCTAAAAACAACCCCATTACTTGCAACCAGTGTCATTATTATTGTTGTGTTGGGTTTGCTTGGCTTTTTTGTATTCTTCTGAGGAAATTTGTCCCTTCCTGGGTTTTTGCAAGTCAGAAACAAAACTCCTTTGGGAGCAGCAGTGTTGGTCTTTTGGTTTATGACTGATGGCAAAGATATTATCATCAGCTAGGCACTGTCACTTCCAGGTGTTAATGGCAAAGACAATCTCATTCCAGATGAAAAATAGGAATTCTGAGTGCCCAAAATGAATGTTTGGCTTAGATGAGACACCTCAGATGAACCATCCTTCCCTCCACCAGGAATCTTCCATGCTTTGTGCTGGAAAGGGATGGAGGAAGGTTCAAACAGACCTAGAGGGAGCACGGAATTCCAGCTTCTCCAGTGGTATGTGAGGAATAAAGCTTAAGAGAGGCAAGCTGGCACTGTGTCAGATAAATACAATTCAGAAAAGTGGTAAAAGGGGTTTTGCTGAGATTTTTTTAACGAATAAAAAGAGCCCTCTGTCCATTCCTTTTAAAAATTAGTACAACACAAGCTATAGAGATGTGTTTAAGATGGTGGCTTGTTTCTGTCTGCATCCTTGGAATTTTAAAAGCACGATATTTAATAGGATCACAAGTAAGGAAATTGTTGTAGGTGTTGGAGACCCAAGAGGTGATTGAGGAATAAAAAAGGTTGAATGGAGAAAACAGAGACAAATTCAGTAAATGTCTTGGCAGGTGCTGGTAGATTTACAAGAAGCAGATAAAAGAAGAAATGTAAACTTCCATATAAGAATTGTTTGAAGACTTAGAACTTGGAATTGCTTTCTTCTCAGATTTGCTTCACTTGGTTGCACAAAAGGCTGCTTTGTTGCTGTGTGATAAACTTAAGGACTTGGGAATCAGCATTTTAAGTGAGTTTGTTTAGCAGCAGACTGCAGGAGAACAAAGCAGAGCTGCCTGTTCTTGCTGGATGATACCACAGAAATTAGTGCATTATGTTAATAAAGTTTTACAGAAGCCTACCTGAAAAACCAAACTTCAGCTGTGCCTTTTGAACTGATAAGTACTGAAATAATTATAGCCCCAAAGGATTTTTTTCTAATAATAGCAGCAATGACAAGAACAGGGGGAATATTTTTCCTTCAGCAGTGTCTTATTTTGCAGGGCTGATCCATGTGGGAATAAACCATCCTCTGTTTCATGTGTAGACCACACTCTGAAGACCCAGCAGTAGTTTTGAATTATTGCTAGTGGGAAAATATTCATATTTGAGTGGAACCAAGCAAGTTTCTGCCAGGGGAGGCTCAGGGTGGACACCAGGAGGAATTTCTTCATGGAAAAGGTGCTCAGGCCTTGGCAGGGGCTGCCCAGGGAGGTTTGGAGTGCCCATCCCTGGAAGTGTCCAATGAAGGTCTGGATGTGGCACTCAGGGCTCTGGGCTGGGAACAGGGTGGGAATCAAGCACAGCCTGGACTCTTGGAGGTCTTTTCCCACCTCAGGGATTTTGTTATTCTAAATTGACTCCTTGGAGACCGCCCTTGCTCACATCTGGTGCAATTACATTTGGTTTGGAAATGACAGGTTGACAACTGCTCATCCAGCCTGGCTTTGGCTCTTGCCCAGAGATGGGTATCAAAATTCCTATTTTCTTGCCTTTTCTTCTTCCTTCACCTGTTCATTTGCTACCCACAGCATGAAAGAACTGAGATCCTCATTATTTGTTAAATTGTTCCTATTTCTAATATGTTTGTGTAGCTTTTTTCTAGTTAAGCCAATGGTAACTTCTCTTATCATTTTTGGTGCTACTGAGGAACTAAACAGGACTGTTTGGAGCAGAAATGCAATTTTAGCAAAAGTAGGGACTTTGAGACACTCTTTTATTCTTGCCATTGATCTAGAAACAACGGTGGTGTTACACATGGCTGATTCAAATCACTTGTTAATAATGCATCTCTCAAATAGATTTTCATTTGTGATGACATTTCTTCTGTTTTCTTCTAGATGCAAAGAGTTTGGCCGAAATGCTTATGAGGTAAGAACAAATTGAATTTTATTGTATTTTTTTAATTGAAAAATGTCTGTCAACTACAGCATCATATTTAAGAATTGTTGTAGGGACAAATGGAGAAGTAAACTTTTTATTCCTAAACTCTTTTCCAAAACACACCATTTGTCTGTCTGTTAAGAACTGTGATGCACTGGTTGTTAGACATGAGAGAAAGAAGTCACTTTGTGGACAGTGTGAGGGGCTACAATGATAAAAAAACTGGCAACTTGTGTTAGATTAAATAGTAGAAGCTATGTAGGTCCATTTGGACATTTTACCTACTCTGAAAAACATTTTCCATAATATATATCAGAGTAATTGCTCTTCAGAGATCATCTGATTAAAGGCAATAAATTTCTGGCTGTGAATATCTCTAAACTTTGCAGCTCTGTTTATGTAATTCACTGTTGTGAGCTGCTTATACCCAAAGGTATAAAAGAGCAGGTAAATCCATTTATTATTTTTCACTTCTGTTCCATCAGCTCAGCATTCAGAAATCTAATTCAGTTGTTGAATTGCATCATAATGACTATTCTGGCACCACAATTCTTTCAAAGATGGAAATTTCATAACTTCAATGTTTATTGTTTTGTCTAGGGAAAATATTGAACTTTAGAACCGCTGCATATATTTGAAACTGGGATCAGCAAGGGATTATTTTTGAGTTCAAATGAATTTTGGGTTGCTAGAAAATATTTTTTATATTCCAGCAACAAATTTGAGAATGTCATAGGTATTTCACCACATGAACCACACTCCAAACTTCCTCACCCGTGATAAACTTCACTTCAATTGTAAGAATAAACTCAGCAAAGACATGGTGACAGATGGGTTTGGTGTAAATTCAGCTCTATGCCATCATATCTGTATAAGCCCAGTGATATTAACAGGACTGGTCATGCAGTCCAGGTCATCTCCTCCCTGGCTGCCCGTGGCAGCAAATTGTGGGGCTCAGCAGCTTCAGGAACGTTTGCCCTGATGGTTTCTGGTGTCACAGAAGACAGAACAGATCAGCACATGCAGCAAGTCTGTTCCCTTGATGCCTTGTGAAGTCTGATCTAGAGCAGAGGCTGGACAGAGCTAAAGAATAAAGCAGGGATTTATGAAAAGGATCTCCTCCATGGATCCACCTTGGGCAGCACCAGAGCCCAGCCAGGGCTGCACCCAAGAGGAACCAAAATGGTCCCAAAATGCACGAGCGCTCCCGGGGGCTCTCACTGGGATCAGCTCTGCTCCATTTGCACCTTGCAGTTCATTGTCCCATTCCAGCTTTAGCCCATGCACTCCCATCCTGCTTGTTTTTCTCTCTCCAGCCCACGCTGTTTGTGCTCTTGGGCCTGAGCTTTGGATCATTTGTCCTTGGTGCCCAGCTGGAGAAGGAATTTTTTGTCTCCCTGCTCTGTGAAGAGAGCTCACCATCCCCTCATATGAAGCTCAGAACTGCACACTAAAGCAGCACAAAACCTGAAACATAGAGAAGCTAAAAGTTAAGGCATCATCCTGAAGAAACCCAGCAGGGAAGCCCTGCATGGAGACTTTCAGTCCCAGTGACAACCACACAGAGCCCCTCTGCAAATCTGGTAATGCTCTGCCCTAACCCTGGCTGGCTTCACAAGCCTTGCCACCACTTCTGCAAGGCCATTTCAGGGTCTCACTCCTCTGACACTTAGAAAACTTCACCAAACTTCCCTCAGAAGTGCCCAGGTTTTACCCACTTTTTCCTTTGCTGATGGTTACCAAATTAAGGAATTTTTGTCCTCCCTGCCTGATGTTCTCAGAGAGCAGCCAGGTCCCCACTCAGTTCTTAGTTCAGACCTGTTTTTCCAGGTAACTCACCTGCCACCATTTCATTTGGCTTTTCCTTTCACCAGCATTGAAACATGGCCATCAATCTCTCATCTCATTTATTAACAAATAATCTTGGTTTTATCACATAAGCATATTTTATATTTCTTTTCTAAAAGTTTGAACAAAGGCAAATGGCTGTTAAATCAGAACCTCAGAGGAAATAGGGGATATAGGCTTACATTTACAGACATGCCAGAACTGGGAACTCTCATTTGTGACAAATCTGTGAAATACCTTCAACCAAAAGCTGAGCTACCCACAAACAACAGATGTTCCTGAAGGTGTAGCATGTGAATAATCAAAGGATAATAAGCCCTCTCCAAAACAACAATCATATATGATAAAGCCCCTGATATAGTTTATCTTTATGACTTTATCAAAATCTGCTATGATAAAAATATCAAGAAAGGGGGTACTTGGGGAGAGGGCAGAAAAGATGATTTCCTGCTTGGTAGGAAGGGTGAGGCCTGGAGAGAGCTCTGTGTATCTTTCCCTTTGAGGAGATTTTTGAGTGTGTGTAAATCGGATTAAAAATGGAGCTTTAGTCTTTGCTTTGAGAGTCACTGGCTTTGGCTGTGTAAGGCAAATGTCTGTGGAGCAGGGTAAGTCAGCAGTTTAATGGGAGCTGCACAACTCATTGCTGATGCCTTTCACACACAAATAAAAATCCCTGCTGTTGGATAAGCACAGCTTTTTAATGTTTCTTTTGGGTGAAAGCATCAGTCCAGCCATGCTTTTTGTAACAGTTCACTGTGAATCAGTTTAGCAATTCACTGAATTTTCAAATTTTGAACACAAGGTGAAGAATCCTTCATCCCCAAATATTCTGATTTAGTTTCCCATATGTTTTTACAACAAACTGTGGACTCTTTCAAAATGCCCTATACAATGTACTTGCTCTGGAAAAGGCCTTTTTATCCACAGACTCAACATAAAAGCTGTACTCAGACCAAAGGACCACCTGCCCAAATACCTGTTTTAAATAATGACAAAAGCAGGAACTTTAGTAGAGTAAAAGAATACAGCAAAGTACTGAGAATACTGAGGGATTCTTCAGAATGGAGAAATCTTTGTGGAGAACTCATTGAGGCATTTTCAGTTCCTGGAAGGATCTTAGGGAAAGGAGAGGGACATTTAATATGGGCAGACAGTGACAGGAAAAGGGGCAAGGATTTTAATCTGAAAGGGGGCAGGTTTAATTAAATATTAGGAAGAAATTCTTTACTCAGAGGGCAATCAGGCACTGGAACATGTTGTGCAGAGAAGTTGTGGATTCTTCATGCCTGGAAGTGTCCAAGGCCAGGCTGGACAGGGCTTGGAGCAACCTGGGATAGTGGAAGGTGTCGGTGCATGGTGTTGGAATGAGATGATCTTTAAGGTCTTTTCCAACCCAAGACATGATTCTGTGAGTCTGTGACCCAGCCTCCTGACAGGCTCCCAGTGCCTAATGATTTGGAGCTCAGAGATTCTTTGAACCAAAGGGAATTAATTATATTATACACACATCCGTACAAGGTCTGATAAGTAAAGAAAAGCACTTGCTTATGTTTGAGAATCTTATGTCTGTAAATATTAAAAAAATAAAGATAGATACATTTTATCCCTTTAAAGAATTAATCATTGTACTCCTCGTCCACCAGACCATTAAAATATGTTGACCTGAATTTAGTTTAGGAAATACTTCTAACCAAGCTTCAAAACTGAAACCTTCTTTGCCCTATTTCCAAGCCCTAGAGGCTCTTCATTGCTGTTGGCACTTTAGGATTTTATAACTTGAAAGCTGAGCTGTTGTGGTCTGCAAAAAAGAATTCAAAATTCCCTGAGCCAGAATGAGAGAGCATCCTAATCAGCAACAACCCCCTTGCTTCTGCCAACTGCCTGTGCTGTGTTTGGACACCCCATGTCACTGCTGCATGCAGGGGAATTAATTAGCTCAGCAAGGAGGAGGAGACACAGCCCACAAACCAAGGAATAACTCTCAAGAATAGCAGGGAACATTCCTGAATGTGGAAAGGTCTGGATTCCAGTTCTGGCTTGAAAAACCTCCCACATATTTTGCATGAAACTATCCCTGGAGCCAAGGTTGGGATTGGGAATTCTCTCTTGTCAGGTGAGACTGCAAATCTGGGGACAATTCTGCTCCTGCTCCCTGTGATCCAAACAATGCTTCCTGTGTTGGTTGAGTACTTTCCAATAATGGAAATACAGAGCATTCATCCTGCTGAAGAGCTCCAGCTCTGGGATTCTGGGATCTGCATTCTCTGAGCAGGAGTCTGATCCCATCCCTTTGTCCCCTGCATCCCCAGTGAGTGCAGAGGGGTGCAGTGTTGCATTTCCCAGACTCAGTCATGTACTGCACAGACTCTAGATGTATGACTATGTGTATCCTGCAACTATTGGATTATTGAAATTGGACATAAAAATAATCAGTTTCCTTCTGATTCTGAACTGAAAGAGGGCAGGTTTAGACTAAATATTAGGAAAAAATTCTTTACTCAGAGGGCAGTGAGGCACTGGAACAGGTGCTCTACATTTGCTCTACAACTTTGGGCAAGTCTCGAGCAGTCCAACATTCCAAGGGCCTGTATCCAAGCATATTTGGCATGCAGATAAAATATTCCTGTCTGATTCTCTTAACATTCCAGCAACCTGAGTGGCACCCACTCCATGCAGAGACTTAGAGAACACCAGTGTGGAATTTATCTCCATTTGACAATACTACATGTCTTTGAAAATGTATGTGTTAGTAAGACCCTGTGACGACCATTCTCCCCTCATTATATACGGAGAAAAGTCTGGAGGCCCTTGGGAGGTTCTCCTGATACTTTGCTTCCATGGTGATTGGATGAGGCACCAGTTGTGGCCTGTTTGAATGCATTTCAACTATCCATGTGTATGTTATGGGAACAGCACCATCTAATCACCCAGGAGAAGAGAGAGATATTAAATTTAGGATGCATAGATGGTGCTAATGCTGGGGACCACAACAGCGGGGAAAGCCAGGAGGTGAAAATCAGAGAGGTGCTCCCAGGTGCCTTGTGGATCTCACCCTTGGATTTGGAGCAGAACCACTGACCACAGGGCTAGAAAATTCCTCCAAAAAAGGACTCCAGGAGAACCTCCAAACCTGAGGTTACTGACGTGGAGACACAGCAGGAGGTTAACACAAATTTCCCGGAGATGTGGGCTCACCACACGTGGATTAATCTCCCGTGCTCACAGAAGAGCTGAGCTTATCCCTTTAAGAGTCCTCTGCTGATTCCATTAACCACAATAATTCACTGCCAAAGCAGAATTAAACTGAGTGATCTGCAGCCATTTTATACTAGAAAATGAACCTCCACTTGGATCATACAGCTCTTTGAAGCCTGAGCACCTGGATCACACTGCTGGCTGATTTGTCTCAACTCTCCACAGCCTCCCTGCGTGAAGTATTTGCAAATATTTCATTTCATCCAGAGAGTAATTACATCTAAAAGGGCAAAATGTTTCTGTTTAGTGCAATCTGAAGGTTTCTTGGTGCAGGTTCTGTGCTAGAAATGACTGTGGCACTTGGTTTTACCATCCATTTTCATTTGCTTTTGGTAGACAGCTCATTTAAGAAGTCATTTTCTGGTACACAAACTTCAAAATGAAATAGTTTCAATTTGCATGATGATAAAATAATTGGTTTATGTTCTTTTTTAGATTATTGCATCAATCAATTAGACATAATCCACAAATGTAAACAAGATTTGCAATTTTTGTCTTGGAACATCAATGGGGCTAAAGCCTTTATTTATTTTATGCAATCTATGAATATTATGCTTAGCTATTAATTTGCTTTTTCATTTATCAGTCAAAGTGATATTTGAAACGTAGCTAATTAAAACTAATGAAAAGATAAAAAAACAATTAGAAATTACTCAAGACATCATTTTCCTACCAACCTGTTTGATCAGCTGTGTGTTGCTTTACTCAGATTCATGAGGAGTGAAAGAAAAGGTCCATCTTCCAAAGTGTTTTTATTCATTTCATTATGACAACACTTGAAGAAAACTGTGTGAAATTCTCAGGTTCCTGCTGATAGAGGACAGACCACATCCCTCCACACTGTGCATTCATCTAATGCCTTGGCATGTGCAATAAATTAATACCATGCACTTGTTCTGAAGAGGGCAAAATCAAATGTATGAGTGGTTTTTGCTGATTATGGTCACATTGGTTTTTTTGAGCTGGACAGATTGAAAATTAGGAAGTTTGCAAATATCTTTTCATTTGGGCTGAATGTTAACATCTTCATTTCTCTTTTGTTTTCAGCAAGAACACCAGGACATCAGACACACTTAATAAGCAGCAGCAAACACTGAGGATGCACATAGACATTCCCAGAGCACAGCTGCTGATAGAGGAGAGGGACACCATGGAGACCATTGGTAAATTGAGCTTTTTCCCCCTGGTTAATGTAACAGGTCCTTTTAGGTGGAATTCCTTTACTCCACACCTTTTCCCTGCTGCACACATCAAGAGAAAAGAGCTACAAAGTAATTTGAAAACCGGACTGGGGTTTATTTTCCCTCCCCTTTGAGTCATTTCCCACTAAAAGTAATCTCAGTATAGGATCTAAAATAATGCAGGACATTAGGAAAATGAAATTGTTGGAAAGAGTTTCTTGAAGAAAATGTAATTGAGGATTGGCAGTTTTATGATTTTCATTCTGATTTCTCATTTGGCTCTGAATAGGCAGTTGGATCACTGACATTACTTAAAGGGAAAATGAAATTCTGAAACTGCACTCTCAGTATCTGAAGATTTGCTACAGCTAACTTTTAAAACTTACATGTTGCATATTGTATCTACCTGTTCATAGCACATGATATTTCAACATTTTGATCAGTTTTCAGCTTCTGTGTATCCACGCAAAATTCAAATCTAAACTGTTTGATGCTACAGAAAACAAGATTTCTCATGGGGCTGGTACTTAACCGAAGTGTCACAAGAAATAAAATAGTTTGGTGTTGGGGTTTTTTTCCCAAATAATTAAAAAATATCCAGAAACACAAAATAGAAATGCAGCCTGATGCCGTGACTGTATGAGCACACACTGTGGCAAGACACTCCTGACCTTGTTAGGCTTCTGACTTTACATTTTTTGGATAAAAATCTGTATAAAAGAAGCTGACAATGCAACAGCATCCAGCAATGGTGTGGCCAGAGAGGAAAGTCAGCAAACTGTGAGCAGCATCTCTGCACCTCCTGTTTATGCCCATTCCAGGTTTGAAAAGGAGACTTTCAGACTTTCTAAAATCATTATCTAAGCTCCCCAAAATCTGCCCTTTGTGCCAGGCTTCATCCTAAAGACAGCTTTAACTTTTGAGTGGCAGCTGCTGAGCACTGGGGGGTTCCAGTGAAAATACTCTTAGAGCCTGAACTGCAGCAATGTGATCAGGGCCTTGCTAAGAGGCAGCTTTCCACCCAGAATAAGCAGGGATTTTGGCAGGGTTTGACAGAGTTTGCTGCCAAGAAGCTTTATTCCCAACCTGAATAAGAGCTCATCTTTTGCCAGAGACGGAGTGATTTGATTCCTAATGTTATTCTATTTATAGCCATCTTTGGGTAAAAAATGTGTGTTCTGTTATTGAGCAGAACTGTTCATCCTAATGGTGTCTTGTCAAGTTAAAAAAAAAAAAATCCAAAACAAAAGCCAGGAATGCTTACAAGAAGTGGATCAACCTCTGCTGACTAGTAAATACCCAGAAGTCCAGCTGCTGCCAGTTCCTTAGAACACATTACAAAACTATATAGCACAGCACAGCAGGAAATCCTTGAGGCTTTTCTTGCAATTCTGAATGGATAAAAAGACTGTAAAGAATGCAAAAGAAAGTGTGATAGCACACCAAATTGTTGTTCTGCAAGCACAAAGCAGTGAAAGATTTATTGCTGTTAAACCATCCATAATCAAGTGGGCCAGATTCCTCCTTGGAGCAAAAAAAAAATTTGATACAGAGATCACAACTGGAAAAAAAAAATTAAAAAGGAAGCAAGTGCTGTGTAGCACTGCAATGATCAAGGTCTGTGTAGAAATTTGGAGAATATATCCTACCAGACAGGGAAGAAATAGAAGCAGAACCACACAGCAGGAAAGGTTAGTGCTCACCTTTTTCTTCCTTCCCATGGTCAGGCTTAACCTCACACCTTTATCTGAAGCTACAGAAAAAAACAGTCCTGGGTCAGGGTCATCCCTTCTGCAATATTCTGTTTCTGCAAAAATGGGGAGAGGGGGTTGGTTAACAACACCCCCTAACGACCTCCTTTTGGGAAGACAGGGGTGGTTTCTCTGAGGATATTTCTAATCATGCTAATAAAGAGAAATCAGTGGAATATGTTTTTGAAAAGCTCGTCTGAGCTCTCTGAAAGTGGAGGGGAAGAGGGCAGTGTTCAAAGGATGGGAAGGAAGGAATTGGGGCCACAAATGACAACACACAAATCAGCTCTTTGTGAGCATGTTTAACAGTCTGCCCCAGTTGCATGTCTCTAAGGTGAAATCACCAGGAAAAATGAAAGTTATTCTTTAGTTTTATATGGGATTTGAGTTTAAACCCAGAGGTTTAAACTTCCCTTCAAAGCCACCTGGGCCCTGCAGAGAGCAGGGAGCTGCTCTGCCCGCCGTGTCGCTGGGCTGTGGACGCTTGGGGACTCACTGCAAAGCTCTAACGAAGGCAAAGCCAGCACTCTGTGCTCATTATCTGATTATTTCCCACTTACAGACGACAGATCCACGGTTCTGCTCACTGATGCTGACTTTGGAGAGACGTCCAAGCAGAAGTCCCTGACTGTCACCCACACGGTCCATTACCAGTCGGTGTCACAAGCCACAGGGCCACTGGTGGATGTCTCTGATGCCCGGCCAGGAACAAGTAAGAACATCAGAAAACAGGGGTTGTTTTAGAGGGGAGAAAGCTGTAACAAAATAAATACTCTGTTCCTGTATTTGTATCCTCATCCTTCTGTCTGAGAGTGGAGAGAAATCTATTTAGGTCAGCAGAGGACATTGTTTAAGCTATTGCACTTAGTGATTCAGTATGGGGAAAATTGCATCTGCATCTGAAATGGAGGTGTAATTTGAAATAATTCATACCTGGCCTTCATTAAACCAAATGCATGCTAGATTTTAATTACCAGAATTTATTGGGTAAATTACCTTAATGGATTTTAGTATGTAATACACTTTTTTTTTCCCTCTGTGATCAATCTTTATTGTATTTCAAAAGCAACTTTCCTCCTACCTCTCCATCAGGCAAAAAAAAAAAAAAGCAATTCTCATTATTACTTTTTCTGAAAAAGTTGTATTTTGGGCTTTAGTTATTATGGTAAATTACTTTTCTCAGATATATTCATGCCAAGTTGTTCTTATAGTGATTAAAATACTATCATAAATTTATATACTGATGCAATCCATTCTTCTCATTCCTGTCATGAATATATTCTCTATCTATGTAAATGGATAAAAAAAATACTAGGTTGAATGATTAGTTATGAGTTAGAAATTTTACCAAAATGTATTTCACTACAGTGTGCAATTTCTGAAATCTCTTAGGTTATCTGTGCCTTGATTGTTTCAGAATTTCCTTGTTGAGTTTGGTGAACATAAATGCTGAAAGCTCAGTTGCTAGAATGCAGATAATTCAAAAAATCCATTTCCACCACAATCTTTTAAATAAGAGGTGTTCTAGTCCAGGCCTTGGTGCTTTTTTAGCTCTTTCATCTTTTTTCAGGTCATTCCTCGAAGACTAGATTTTCTAATAAGGAAAGAGGCATCACCCCAAAACCTTAGGCCTGTGTCATGCCACAGAACTTTATAGCACCTTCCTTTCTAATGCCTCTTTGTGTGCTGTTCTGTGCTCGATTCCTCTGCAGCCAGGGAGAGAATTCCTTCAAATTAAATGTGGATTTAACGCGTGTGTAAGAATATGATCAGTGTCCAGCCCTGCTTGGAAATAAAAACCCACCAGCACTTTTATTAAGCAGTACAGATCTGACTGCAGCAGTGCACAGGGCTGGGTCAAAGACTTCCAGCTAATGTTCTCTGGATTTAAGACACTAATCCAGCTTTGCTGCGGGCTGGGTGATGGGATTTTGTCTAGAGCCACCACTTGTGCTGTGAAGAGGAGAGCAGAGCCCAGCTGGGTGGCTCAGAGGTTATGGACCCTCCTGTCTGAGCCCACTCACCTTCACTGAGTGACAAATATTCCTTTACAGCATATTTGAAGTTCTTCTCTCGTCCTTATTTATTTATTTATGGAAGAGTTGTTCTGTGAACCTTTGCCTTGCTGACCTCAGCTCTCTCCAGTTGTGTTTGACGGCACAGCTGGCACAACCAGGGTACCAGCTGTGTTTCCATCCCACTGCCAGCTCTGGAATTGCTCTGCCTGTGCTGCACAGCCCCTCACAAAGGCACAGCACGGCTGGAGCTGACCTCCTGCTCATCAGGACGAGGACTGAGCTCCTGTGGGCTGGCAGAGGCTCTCCCAGCTCATTCCCATTGCTGACAGGATCCTCCCGAGCCACAGGATCAGAGGTTGGGGTCCAGAGGGACATCAGGGCACTGCTCAGTCCAGCCCCTCTGCTGAAAGCAGGGTCAGCAAGGGCTGGCTGCTCAGGAACATCCCCAAATGACTTCTGAATGTCCCCAAGGTGGGAACTCCACCTCCTGTGCCAGGGCTCAGTCTCTCTCACATTAAACTGTTTCCTGATGCTCAGGACGAAGCTCCCAAGTTTCTCCTTGTGGCCATTGCCCCTGGTCTTCTCACTGGGCACCTCTGACAGAAACTTGGCTCTTGTCCTCTTGCCCCTCAGGTATTTCTGTACATCGACAGCATTCCCCCAAACCTTCTCTTGTCCAGAGCAGGCAGCCCCAGCACTGTGCCAGGAGCTGTTCCCACCAGCACTCTCCTCCTGTTCTCCACGTTGTCCCCTGAATGAGGCTCACTCCTGGCCACACCACAGCCACGTGCCACTTTCCCAAGTGTTGGTTTGTGCCACACTGAGCACGGATTTGCATGTTGTCCATGTGAGGCAGCTCTGTGCTGCACTACCAGGAGGATCAATTATCAGTGGCACCAGGTTCTGATTTTTCCACTGCTGTAGGGAAAAAAAAGGAGACGGATCAGACCTTTATTTGTAAATAAATGCCTTGTTTCTTTGAAGCAGCAGGATACAAATTCTCACTGGGAATGCTTAGGCAGGAGCAGTGCTCAGAGTCATTATCTGGGTATTGCTTTTTCTTTCAATTTCTTCTGCTAAAGTCTCTTACCTCAAAGACTGACAACTTCATCATTTGAATGTCAAAGAACATTTTGAATAGATTTGAATTTTTCATTTCTAATACCCTTTCTATTGTTAGTGATATCCTTTCAGAAGCTTTGAAGAGAAATCCTTCCGTGCTGATGTAGTCACTCTCTGTTTGCCACATAATGACTTTTTCTCTTGCCCTTGCTTTTAGACTCACTTTTAGGGCAGAACTCTTTATTAATAAGTTCAAGGAGGTCAATTTTGGCACATTGTTTGCTTTTATAGTCTTGGTCACTATATTATCTCTAAGTTAATTTAAAAAGTACAACACTGATGACCTTAAACCGGTAGCATATGATTTTTTAAAGTTTGAGAAATTGTATTAATTTACTAACTGTTCCAAAGCAGCCAAATCTTTATGAACCTGTTCCCCCTGAAACTCTGATGGCACTATTACATCTTATGATTTATGTCTTGGCCACTTGTTAAAATAGGAAATCTGTAGCTGATCAATACTGTAATATAGTGACAGTATGTCCAGAAGAGGGAATTACAGCCCCACATTTCTGAGCACATCTGTTTCAAAACTGACAGCAGGTGCCTGGTGCAGGCTGCTTCTGTGGGCACATCCATGCTGATAATTTACCTTGCACTTCACTTGAGGTGTGGTGTGAAATCCCTGACCAGATCTATTTGCCTTGTGCTCTTCCAGTTCTCAGAGTGGTTTTGGTGCTGCAGAACTGCTTGTCTTGGAGTAAAGGGATAATGAATGTGTCAATGGAAGAATGATGGGGCCTTCAGCTCTTCAGTTCTGCCCTTGATAAAATGTAGAGTTTCATTAGAAAGAGAGTAGTTCTAGAAAAGCATCAGCAGTTTGGTAATGATCAGCATTAACACTGTTCATTTTTTTTTCCCCAAAAAAGAATGTCTTGATTTTGGGGTTTTTTAACAAAGATGATTTCAGTGGCCATCCCCTTCTGGAAGGGGAAAGTGAAGGGCTGGGCACCAATCTCTCTGCTGACCAGGGACAGGACACATGGAAATGTTTGGAGCTGTGTCAGGGGAGGATTGGGTAGGATTTTAGATAAAGGTTCTTCACCCCCGAGGCTGCCAGAGCTCCAGGAGTGTTTGGACACCGCTCCAGGGATGCCCAGGGTGGGATTGTTGGGGGGTCTGGGCAGGGCCAGGGCTTGGACTGGGTCATCCCTGTGGGTCCCTTCCAGCTCAGGACATTCTAGGACTCTGTGATTCTGACAGGGCTGCTTTCCTTCCCAACCCTTCTCTGCCATCCCTCACAGATCCCACCACGAGGAGGAGTGCCAAAACCGGACCCACCGCGCGCAACCGCTACGCCAGCCAGTGGACCCTCAACAGACCCCACCCCACCATATCAGCCCACACCCTCACCACAGACTGGAGGCTCCCCACACCCAGGCCAGCAGGATCAGTGGACAAGGAAAGTGACAGCTACAGCGTCAGCCCCTCGCAGGACACAGGTACGGACAGGGCTCCCCACAGGACACTGGGACAGCAGCAGCTGCTGCCATCCTATTGCTGACAGGATCCCAACAGCTCCTGATATCCCATTGCTGACAGGATCCCATTGCTGACAGGATCCCAGCAGCTCCTGATATCCCATTGCTGACAGGATCCCATTGCTGACAGGATCCCAGCAGCTCCTGATATCCCATTGCTGACAGGATCCCATTGCTGACAGGATCCCAGCAGCTGCTGCCATCCCATTGCTGACAGGATCCCAGCAGCTGCTGACATTCCCATTGCTGACAGGATCCCAACAGCTCCTGATATCCCATTGCTGACAGGATCCCAGCAGCTGCTGCCATCCCATTGCTGACAGGATCCCAACAGCTCCTGATATCCCATTGCTGACAGGATCCCATTGCTGACAGGATCCCAGCAGCTCCTGATATCCCATTGCTGACAGGATCCCAACAGCTCCTGATATCCCATTGCTGACAGGATCCCATTGCTGACAGGATCCCAGCAGCTCCTGATATCCCATTGCTGACAGGATCCCAGCAGCTCCTGATATCCCATTGCTGACAGGATCCCAGCAGCTGCTGCCATCCCATTGCTGACAGGATCCCAGCAGCTCCTGATATCCCATTGCTGACAGGATCCCAGCTCCTGCTGCATCCCATTGCTGACAGGATCCTCCCAAGTCACAGGATCAGAGGTTGAGGTCCAGAGGGACATCTGGGCACTGGTCAGTCCAGCCCCTCTGCTGAAAGGGTGAGCTAGGGCTGGCTGCTCAGGAACATCCCCAGATGACTTCTGAATGTCCCCAAGGGTGGGAACTCCACCTCCTGTGTGGACAGCCTGTGCCACCTGTTCTGTTCCTGGGTGTGCCTTGTTTGGAGCTCAGGTGTTGTTGTTCTTCCCTTGCCAGGGTGGTTTTTCTGTAGGTTATTTATGAGGGGTGCCAAAAATGCTTGTAGAGATAATGACAACAAATATTGTGCCTCTGGTTCCTCATTCCACACACATCCTTTGAAAGACATCCTTCCTTTGAAAGACAAGGTCGTAAATTTTCCTGTAGCTTCCTGCACCAAAAAGCAAAAGTAGGAGAATTTGACTAGGAATGGACAATATTAGTCAGCAAGAATATCCTTGAGTCATATTTCTTATGATTTTAGGATCTGAATAACCTTCAGGTTAGTATTTTTATTTTCCTATTCCTGTAATATGTTCATTCTCAGTGGGAAAGAGAAGAGGAAAAAAAAAAAAAGGAAAACTCTTGAATTAGAGTCCAACTAAAAATCCATTCATAGCACTGAATTCTGCATCAGCTGGCCAGGATTTTCCTGAGAAATAGCATGGGGTTTATTCCTCTAGATGACAAGTGGGGAGACACTGAACACACAGTCTACCCGCAGCCCTCATCTCTTCTTGATGCCTTCACATCATAAATGCAACTGGAAAAAAAAGCTTTTTCCACTGTCCTATGCTGAAAAAGCAAGCAAAAAAAGACAAATAAATGAATAAATTATTAACTAGAAGAACAATCATGAAGTAAATCTAATAAAGGTTAAAAAGGAAGAAATGTAAAATATTTCTCAAAGGGAAGTCTGACCAAAGTGAAGCCAGGCTTCCTCAGAAGGAATTGCCAACTATCTCTCCTGATTTTAGGAGAAAGGTGTTCATGATGTGTTAGGGCTACCAAGCAGTGGATGTGAGTGGCCTTTCACCATAAAAAGCAGTATGACTGGTTTGTTTTCTGTATGAGAACAAATATCTGACTTCACTCATATTTAGTAATTTACAGCCTGGAGTTCTCAGTGTTTCATAATTCACCCTCTTAAACCCCCATGTTTTCTCCATGGGGTAATGGCAGTCAATAGATTCCTCCAGCCAGCTGGCAATCTTCAGGTAGAATGATCATAAATTTTTAAGATTATTAAATATACAAATCTAAATATAAATAGAAAACCTCCTCTCAGAAACCCTTTCTGTAGACACTCCATATTTCAGGTGCATTTGGGTGTGTTCCAACCTGTTGTCACCAAAGGATATTTTCCAGTGTGTGTGGCAAAGGGCAGAAATTAAATTTACTGTGCGGTTTAGTAGATAAACTACATCCAATTATGTAAACAGACTTTATAATCTATATTTTACCAAGCCTACTTTTCTACTCTGTGTCTACCTTTGAGCTCACGGTGATTTATGTGAGGGATAGCAAGCTTTAAATCAAGAAAGCTTTTCTTGTGCCAAAAAAGATGTTCTATTACACCATTTGGTTTCTGGGAAAAGAGTAGAGCCCATTTAATTTAAGTGCTTCAGAAGTTTAAAACTTTCAAATAAACATATGTAGCCAAATTATGTGTTCAAGAATCAATTGAGCTAATGTGCACATTTGATCACTTCTCCAATCTGGGGTTCAGATTTCAGGAGCTGGTTGATGCAGTTGATATTTGGCAGAATTTAGCACTTATCAAAACAATTCCAGGCTTACAAAGCAGTAGCTTTTGAGCTTAGGAGAAATGCCTGGCAGCAGTTCATAGCTGTGACCGAGTTCTAATGTTCTAACTAGAGGCCATTAGAAATTTCCTGATCAATCTGTATTCATGAAGTTCAAGAAGTTTCATACAGTTCACCCTAGGCTTGGATAAACTTCCATCAAATCTAAAATAGGTGTTCAGGCAGATTGGTTCTGGAATATTCTCCCTCTTGGCATGGGATATGGGAAGCTGAAGCTGCAGGTCCTGAGCTCCAATGGACCAAGCTGTGACCTTTGCATGACCACGATATTCACACACACTGCTCCATGGCACTGGTCAACTGCTGCCTCCTGGGAGTTTCCAGCTGACCAGAAAGATGGGAAGACATCACTGAGGCCTGATGTACAAATCAAATGTGAAAAACAGAATGATGTTTCCTGTGGGTGGAAAGGAAAAAAGAAAAATCAAAAGAAACCCTGTTAAGTTCTAGTCAGCTCCAAATCTTAAGCAAGTTACAGCATCTTGCAGAAGTACTTGTCATTTTAAATAATGGATGGTCGTGTTTAAAAGTGGCAGGAGTATCATTCTTTGTGCACAATGAAAACTGATGCAGGGGTGCAGGCACACAATAAAAAAGATAAAGATTTGCAATAATGACACGCTTGCCTGCCTCTGGCTGCTGCAGGAGGTCCATTTTTATGAATTAGCTATTACACTGTGCCTGTTTATTGAACATCACCAACAAGCATTGTCTGAAATTGCACAGATCTTGTGATGGAACACGACTTCTGCCCAAGGAACTTTTCAAAGTCCTCTGCTCTTCCAGCCCACTGGAGTAGAAACACTGTGGGTGCAACAGCCCAGCAATTCCGTCCCTGCAGAAATGAGCCCTGCATTTCCAGAGGGCTTTTTAATGTATCAGTAGCCATTTACATCTTCAATAACAGTGTTGTTTAAGAAATATTGATATTCTCAGAAATTCATCAGCAGAAAAGAACAGCTTGTAGGTCATAATAACCTGTGTGTCAAATATGAATTCCCCCATTAGCTTCAGCAGCACTGAAAAAAGGCAACTGAATGACTGTAGGCTGTAGTTGCCAAATATTGCTTTCTGAAGACCTTTGTTCCGAATGAAATGAGTTAGTGTTTTACCTGGTGTCCAGAGAGATAATATCTGAGAGCTACTGCCTTCCTATCTGACCTTTGTTCTCAGCACTTTCCAGAAAAAAGAAAAAAAAAAAAAAATATATATATATATGATGGAAACAGGACAAAAATACTTTCCTTTCTCACCTGTACATAGCCCCAGTGAAATATTTCTGAGACGCATTAAAAAGATAATGTAAAAGAGCTGTTTCTTATCTTGCAAAATCTGGTTTGTGGGTTCGTAACCTTTTGAAGGCTTAGATTTAGAGAAATCATTTTTTGTTGAAAAAGTAATATTTTCCATGTAGTAAAGGTTGTTTTTTATAAAAGAAACATGAATTTAATGCTAAGGCACCTAATGCTGCTCACAGGAGAAGGCTTCACTTTAGATTATCTGTAATTGTCGAGTTTCTGACTAAACTAACACTTGTGCAGGCATTTGAAGCAGATTCATGTAAATCACCTTGATAATTTCAAATGCTCTTTGCTTTGCGCTGAAGTATCGTGCTCGTGGCTTTCCTCCTAAAAAAAAAGGACTGTGCAGATGTTTTCTCTCTCCCATTGCTCCCATTCCTGGCGCTCAGATCGGGCGAGGAGCAGCATGGTCTCCACAGAAAGTGCCTCCTCCACGTACGAAGAGCTGGCCAGGGCCTACGAGCACGCCAAGATGGAAGAGCAGCTGAGGCACGCCAAGTTCACCATCACGGAGTGCTTCATATCAGACACGTCCTCGGAGCAGCTCACGGCAGGGACCAACGACTACACGGACAGCCTGACGTCCAGCACGCCGTCCGAGTCGGGCATCTGCAGGTTCACCGCGTCCCCGCCCAAGCCTCAGGACGGAGGGCGGGTGACGAACATGGCAGTTCCCAAGGCACACCGCCCAGGTGAGGCAGCGGGGAGAAACGTTTGGGTCACCCCACTCCAGGGAGGGTTTCACACCACGCCCAGGCTGGGAAGCAGGAGAGGGTGGGTCATGAGATCGCCTGGTAGATGTAACTGGGGTTTGTCCTGTGCGGATGCCAGCCTGGTCAGGGAGAGAGAAACGGCGATTGTTTCTCACGGCGGCTTGTGAGAATTTTTAGGGAGTTGTAGGAATGTGATAACTTGTTAGTCTAAACAATCTGCAGGTGCTTTTTTTTTGCTTTTCCATTCCTCTCAAGGATGGTGTGTGAGAAAGGTGTTTTTATTAATTAACGAATCAAATAGAATGCATCGTACCAGTCGATTTAAGCCAAAGTGTCCTTTCCATAAAGGCCTTCTTTTCTTCCTTTTTACAATGCATCCTCATCTGTTCTTGTGTCATTCTTGGCACAAGGGTGACAGTCTTGATGCCTTTTTGGGGCTACCTAATAACAGAGGACGGACAAAATTATGGAATAAAAAGCAGATATATTTATTGAAGAGCCTTCAGGTACATTTTGGGTAGACAAAGCCTCCCCAGGGGCTACACCAAAATGGATTAAATGGGTTTTCACACTTTTATAAGTTTGGTCCATTTGAATATTGGAGGTTAATCTTCCAATTACAGCTTCGGGTAATGAAGTCATTTACCCCAAATTTGCTCCCCACAAACTCAGTTTTGTTTCCATCTCTCAAGGCCTGAGCCAGTGAGGTGTCCTTGATCCCCAGGCCTGAAGAGGAATTGTATTGTCTGACCAAACTGGGAAAGCAGCAGCTCACACTCTGTATGGAGTTTAGAGCTGTACACTAAAAAACTGCAGGATTACAAATACATGAAAAATAGAAAAGCTAAAATCCTAATCCCAGCTAATGAAACACATGAGCATATTCTCCCACGTACAGAAAACGTGGGAATTTAGGAGCAGAAAGAGGCTGGCTGAGCCATCAAATCCACTCCTCACACTTGCAGCCATCAGGCCATTGACCCTTCTGGGATAAATAAGACCATATGTGGGTGCATCTGCCCATCTCCAGCTCAAACCAGCCTCTAATAAACCCTGTCTCACTGCACTGCTTCGTGCTTGGGAGCAAAAGCTGGCTCTCATTAACTGCTCATAAAGACAGATTGCAGGAGATGTGCTTGTCCCTTCTGCCTTGTGGCTTGTCAGACATGTAACAGCCCTTTGGTGATGTCCTGGAGCTGTTCCACTCTCTCTCTCTTTGACATCACCTAATATCAAACTCGGGATATCTAAATCAGCAGGGAACAAAAAAAAAAAAAGGAGAAAATTAAGACTTCAGCTCCTTGCTGCCTGAAGGTATGTTGCAATGTATTTACAAGGGTTAAGCCATAGTGTGCACCAGCCAGCCTGCTTCTAAGTTTGTTATCAAAGCCTCAAGAATTCATCAAAGCTACTGAAACATAAATTGTACTGAATTGAAAAAGAAGTGACTAAAAAACCAAATACCAAGACCATAAAAACTAAATAACAAAAAACTATAAAACACCTAAACTATAATCAATCATATTCTCCAAAAATACAAACAAAACACAAATCAACAAAACAAAAACACCAATCAAAAAATGTATACTTAATAATTTATAAAATCTGTAAATATTTATATTACATAAACAATAAACAACATTTACTTAATCACGTTAATCAGTTATACAGAAATCCTAAATTTCCCACAAAGGTACTTAAGGTACATCCAACTCTTGGACTCAATCACATTTCCAGACCACAAACATGGTGTTTCTACTGATACTTTAGTTCCCAACAGCACAAACAGGTTATTTGTGGTACTCTGAGATCAAGCAGGTTATAAAATCTGAGAAGATTTGTCAGTCTTTGTTACAGGATATAGGATGTGACACAGCAGAGTAGGATTCAAATGGGGAAAAGACATAATTATATTTGTTTGCTTTCTGAAAACATGATTTGTTTTATTTTATTTTATTTTGTATTTTTATTTCATTTTATTTTATTTTAGTATCTAATTTTGCCAGTGTGAGTGCTGCTACTCAGATCCACAGAAAGCAATCAGTGATGCTCATCTACGTGAAAAAGAGTAATGGATAATCTCTGGAGGGTCTTTTGTTCAATATTCACCATAACAAGCAGTGGTTGGGAGGACAGAGGAATGGAAGGGAGACAGCAGGATCAGGAAGGGTCATTCAAAAGCAAGAACATTGAACAGAAAGCATCAAGGATTTGGCTGGAGAAAGCTAGAAGAAAAATGTGGGAAGAAAAAGCCCAAGCAGAAGGTAGACAGTTATAATACTCAAGGCAGGAAATTAGTGTGTCACAAAGATAGATAAGAGGGAAAATAAGTAAGAAATAAAGTACTGGGAGAAATTGCTGATTTCTGTGTAGTCACAGCGTAGAACCTCAAACCCAGGAGCTGTAGAAATAGATAAAGATAGAAATATTTTTCATTTCTAACTCCAAAGAAGTAAGATAAATATTTGTCCCTGCTCTGCTAAAGGGAAGCAGCTGCATTCACAGCTAAGTCAAAACTGAACTCTTTCCTTCCAAGCAGTCAACAGATATTTTTTATCATTTCTTTAACAGATAATTTGCCCTCTTTCCTTTCATGTTCCAAATACATTACTTTTGCATATATAGTATTTGGAAATATTCTAATATATTCCATATAAAGCTGATTTTCTTGAGGGCAGATAGAACCAAAATTTGGTCCCTGTGCTTGAGTAAAAAATCTTCCAGGGCTGGAACAACCCTAGAGCCCCTCCAGTGATTTACAGACTTGTAGTCATGTTTAGCTCTGTTATTTTTAATGGCTTTATTTTTTTTTTCCTACTTTTCTTGCTTAGCTTTAGCTTTACTTTGCAACAAGGAAATTTAATATATTATAAAATTAATAGTTAGCTTCATTACCTTGAAAGAATAATTGAGTGTTCCAGTGGGGCAATTTGAATGTTGGCCCATAAATATTGAATAATGCATTATTAAAGGTCACTTTATGAAGGGTTTTAAACAAAACATATGGATAGAAAGAACTTTCACCAGTAGCAGACAGACCAATATTTTTATTTTTAAGTCAGTGAGGAAACACTTACTGGGCATCTTTCTTCTTTTACCCACCACTTCAGAAATTTGCCAGAGGTAATTTGTAATTCAAATAGAATTAATCATTCTCCATTTAAGGACGTGGCGAAGAAATAAAAAAAAAAACTTCAGGTATTTGGTTCCAGTAGACGAGAACATTTGAGATAAATCACTGTGCTGCTTCAGCACACCTTTATTCTTCTTTGAAGTAAATCCTTTCTTTCAAGAGAACTTTCACCTGTTTTCATGGTGCTTTGCTTTTATTCTCAGCCAATTCAATCTTCCTGGGAAAATGTCACTTTCAATCACTTCTGCCTCTTCTACCTAATTTCTGTCCTCCCTTTTCAAACAGCTGCCTGTTGCATCTTATGGGTGCAGTAAAGTTCTCAGAGTTTGCAATAAGTACTATTTGTTTTTCAAAATAATTCCCAACAATTATAAGTATGAAGAAAGACTGTGAGAAAAACTTATTTTGGTAAATGGGGCATTTGGAAATTAATCCACCCAATAGAAAAAGCTGGAAATTAACTCACAGAAGGTAATGATGGAGTTTGCTGGTGAATTCCTGGGGATGGAGATGAGGCTGAGAGGCTTCTTGGTTCCTGCATCCTCCTTTTTGTCCTTCTTGAAGACAGGAGTGGTATTTGCTTTTCTCCAGTCTTCAGGCACTTCTCCCAGTCACCATGACCAATCAAAGACTATGGACAGAGGCCTCACTGGTATCTGCCAGTTCCCTCAGCACTTGTTAGGCACATTCCATCAAAGCCCATGGATTTACATTTATCCAGTTTGCTTAAGCATTCCCTGACCTGGTCCTTGTCCACCAGGGCTGAGTCTCTTGCTCCAGACTGTTCCACTGATCTCTTGCACCTGGGATTCCTGAAGGCTGCTCTGGCCATGAAGAGTGAGGCCAGTAAGGCATTCAGGGTCTCAGCCT
Organism: Vidua macroura; assembly: GCF_024509145.1. Lineage (NCBI taxonomy): Eukaryota > Metazoa > Chordata > Aves > Passeriformes > Viduidae > Vidua > Vidua macroura. The sequence goes on along the minus strand of NC_071572.1, from coordinate 3,817,260 downwards.
TTTCCATGTCCTGTGTCACCAGGTTCTACTCAGCAGTGGGGCCACAATTTCCCTGGCCTTCCTGTTGTCACCATAAACTTACTGAAGCCTTTCCTTTCCTTTCCTTTCCTTTCCTTTCCTTTCCTTTCCTTTCCTTTCCTTTCCTTTCCTTTCCTTTCCTTTCCTTTCCTTTCCTTTCCTTTCCTTTCCTTTCCTTTCCTTTCCTTTCCTTTCCTTTCCTTTCCTTGCCTTTCCTTGCCTTTCCTTGCCTTTCCTTGCCTTTCCTTGCCTTTCCTTGCCTTTCCTTGCCTTTCCTTGCCTTTCCTTGCCTTTCCTTGCCTTTCCTTGCCTTTCCTTGCCTTTCCTTGCCTTTCCTTGCCTTTCCTTGCCTTTCCTTTCCTTTCCTTTCCTTTCCTTTCCTTTCCTTTCCTTTCCTTTCCTTTCCTTTCCTTTCCTTTCCTTTCCTTTCCTTTCCTTTCCTTTCCTTTCCTTTCCTTTCCTTTCCTTTCCTTTCCTTTCCTTTCCTTTCCTTTCCTTTCCTTTCCTTTCCTTTCCTTTCCTTCCCCTCCCCTTCCCCTCCCCTTCCCCTTCCCCTTTCCCCTTTCCCCTTTCCCCTTTCCCCTTTCCCCCTTCCCCTTTCCCCTTTCCCCTTTCCCCTTTCCCCTTTCCCCTTTCCCCTTTCCTTCTCCTTTTCCCTTTTCCCTTTTCCCTTTTCCCTTTTCCCTTTTCCCTTTCCCTTTATTCCCTTTCCCTTTTTCACCTTTCCCTTTCCCTTTCCTTTTCCCTTTCCCTTTCCCTTTATTCCCTTTCCCTTTTTCACCTTTCCCTTTCCCTTTCCTTTTCCCTTTCCCTTTCCCTTTATTCCCTTTCCCTTTTTCCCTTTCCTTTTCCCTTTTTTCACTTTCCCTCTCCCTTTTTTTGCTTTCCCTTTCCCCTTCCCTGAACTTTCCTTTCCTGAACTTTCCTGAACTTTCCCCATTCCCCTTTCCTATCCCCTTTCCTTTCCCCTTTCCTTTCCCCTTTCTGTTCCCCTTTCCTTTCTCCTTTCCTTTTTCCTTTCCTTTTTTCCCCTTTCCTTTTTCCTTTCCTGTTGTCTTTCACATCCCTGAACAGGTGCAACTTTAGCTGGGCTTGGGCTTTCCTAACCACATTTCTGAATGTTTGGACAGTGTCTCTGTATTCCCACTGGGTTCTTCATGCCTACTTCCACCCTCTTGGGTGCTCCCTCTCTGTGTCTGAGTTTTGCCAGGAGCTTTTTGTTCATCCATGGAGGGCTCCTAGAATTTTTGTCTGAGTTTCTGCTCACTTAGCTTGGAGAAGGTGATCCTTGAATATCAACCAGCTCTTCTAGACAGGAGGACACTTTAGCTGATGGTACAAACAGCTGTTGATGTTTTGTGTATCATTGTTCTCACACCAGGCCAAAAGTTTCAAGTATATGGAAAACATTTTTTTAAGCAGTCTTCAATTAAAAAAAAAAAACTTCAGGAGTTTCTCTGAGTTTTCAAAAGTCCTAGCTACAGGAAATGGAACATGGAAGATATTTTTAAAATTAATTCCTACATTTGATGTTTTGAAAGCATGTCCCACACATCCTTGTGTTCTGATCTTCACAGCACCCCAAGCAGATTTTTGGGAAAAGATAAGATTAGAACAGATTGGTGGCTGCCCCTGGATCCCTGGCAGTGCCCAAGGCCAGGTTGGACACTGGGGCTTGGAGCAGCCTGGGACAGTGGGAGGTGTCCCTGCCATGGCAGGGGTGGCACTGGATGATTTTTAAGGTCCTTCCAACCCAAACCATTCTGAAATTCTGTGATTATTTGTAGTTCATGCTTCATCATCAACAACACCACCATTATTCTCCCTTTTAGAGTATCACATTACAAACTTCCCAGCAAACTGGAATTCCTGCTTAACAACAGCCTCTGCACAGCTTCCAAAAAGTGCAGGGATGGATGCAGACCTGCACATGAGGTTTTGTGGACTGCACAGAGCTGTCAGCCCTCATCTGCCCAGACCTTGAAAGTGACCCCCTGTAGATGGTGACATTTTTCAGGAAGCCATCAGAATAGTCATGTGTCCCAGGAGGCACCTTAAAAGAGAAAATTGAAGCAGTAAAACCAGCACAGCAGGATTTTAAAGCTGTGGGATAAATCCCATCCTTTACAAAGGTGGATCTTCTCAGCTCCTGTGCAGTGTTAAAATCCTTCAAGCTGTAAAAATGGTGGCAACATGTTGTTTTCATTGCATCTTTCTCAGCATCAAAACTCCCAGAAGTTTGGGATTTGGATTATTGTTCTCCTCCCCACAGCTGTCCTTAACTACCAGTTTGGTTAGTAAGATCAGGCCTTCAAGGAATCATTTAAGCACAGCAAAACTGAGGCAATTTTTCATATAAATATTCATAAATTTCAACAATTGTAACCCCAAGTTTACCTGTGAGGTTGACAAATGAGTCAGTCCCTCATCCTCCAAAAAAGGGACAGAAACTGGAAAGAAATGCACTCTCTTCCCACCTCCCACTGTGCCATCAAAAAGCCTGTAATGTAGAAAAATGGAATATAATTGTAGAGGTTCAAAGAGTTTCATAATAATGTTCCCTTTTTTCTGTTTTAAGAATAATATTCACAAATTGAGTTATCATAACAATTATTCTTCACTGCAATAAACATTGCTGGAGCAGTTTATTAAAAATAGATTCCCATTATTATAATTTTAAATCTCAGTAATAGCCTCAGCCAAGAAGCCTGTTGGGTTTTTTCTTCTCTTTACTCCTAAATTATTGTGCTGGAGAAAAGAACTGCTATTAACTGGGAAATATTTTGATATTTTTGCATCCCAAGTACTATTTATGTCTGGGTTTTTTTTTGTGGACAGACCACTTACTTGTATCCCCTGGCAATGGAGTTCATGCTTGGAAGGAATAACATCAGACGAGGGCTTGAATGGGAAATATCTAGAAAATTTTCATTTCTTTCAATTTGCAGAAACTTCCTTTCCCACAGGGGTGCTGCAAAATCAGACCCCCAATTATATTTTTGTCTCTTGCTAATCAGCAGTAAAAAGAACCTTTGCTTATGTTTGACATTGCCCTTAAGGGTTTGTTTGACTTGGACCAGCAATTTCTCTACCTGATGTCCGAAAACAAGTTCAAGGTCATTTTTGACCATCCCACCTCCTCTAAAGTGGGGAGACATCCCATGAATGTAAAACCCCTGAAGGACTAAAGCATCCCAAATGTGATCCCAGGGAATAAATCTCTCTCAGGGATCTCTAGTAGATTTGGAAATCCACTTAAAGCATCCCAAGATTTTATATCTCAGAACTTCCTCCACAAACTTTCAGCTGGTGAAAGGAACCACTTTGGAAAGAAACCTGCTTGTGAGTGGGGACAAATGGCATTTTTGGAGAGGCAAACTCTGAAAAAAAGATTTTCCAGGGACTGATTTCACAGCCATGAAGATGTCAGGGACACCCCACTCTCCATAGGGAACCTGAGTGCATTCTGGGTCCTTCCACCTGCACAAAGCAGGGGCTCCCCTTCTCCCAGCCCCTGCTCCCCTGGAAGCACTTTCCTCCTGCTGTCCTTGTGTTTTTGGCTGGTGGGCAAAGAACATTTCTCTCCTCTCCATTTCCCAGCCCTTCCCCTTGGCCCCCATGTCCCAGAGGAGATTTGGCCAGCTGACATTGCCTTTCAACATCAGCTCAAGGCCAGGCCTGCTCTCAACCAAGCCCTCACCATGCAGATTTGGATGCTTTTTTGGGTTTTTACAGCTGGGTACCTCAGTCCAGCAGCCCGAGTCTAGCCCTTAAACCTACTGCATATTAACTAGGAAAAAATACTGATTTAACCTCTCCAGCTTTGCTGAATGATCAGGTTCTCTCAGGTTTTAAAATGTCTTAATTAGCATTCTTGACCCAATTTAGAAGTTTCTCACTGTTTTGACTAATCCTGATGATTGAACAGCAAAGCCTTAACATGTAGACAAGCCTTGAGCTAAAGAATGCAAGTAATTTATTAAAAGATTTACAAGGGTCCCTTAAATGCAGTCTGATATCACCTGCAGTGCCTAAATGGTGTTTTAAACACCCAAGTCAAGAAACAAATCTTTTCCAGAATTCAGTCACTGCAGCTAAAAATAAGCTGCTTAGCGTAATGAGAAAAATCAGAACCAGGCAGCAGTGGAACGCACAGTATTTTTCCAATGTCAGCCCCATAACCTGAGATGTGAACTCTTCAGCACTGCCCTGTGAGTTCAGGGGTGAAGGAGTCCCTTCCCTCTGACACAGTGACTGGAGTCTATTTAGGGACTGGATTTTTGTTGGAAAGCTGCTGACAGAGCTCCACCGGCGTGGCCATCACTGAATCCGATACCAATCCGGCCATGGGGGATTCAGCAAAGGCTGGGACTCTTGACAGCTCACCTTTAGCCTCCTTTCCCCATGCCTGTTATATTAACCTGACTGAAAATGGGGAATAATTCCACTAATTCCATGGTTTCCAGATCCAAAACTGAATTTCTTGAAGATGCAGAGGAATCTATGTACCTTTCTGTTGTTGTTGTTGTTGTTGTTCAGAAATCATGAAGCAAAGTACACAAAGGCTGAGATATGGGTTGTTTTCTGTTCTGGTTTTATATTTGCACTGTCTGGCTTCAAATACAATAGAATATATATGAAAAAAATATGAATAGATGTACACACACTGTATATAATGTGTATACAGAACAAAGAAATCACCATCCTGACTCTACAGTGGGAGACCAAGATCCAGTTTAAAGAGAAGTACATAAGGAGACAAATCAAAATAAGCAGCTGGAAAAACAGAAGGACAAGCACAGAGTGGGGGGGAAAAAAACCTTCTTGCCTACACTTTGAACAGCAGTAAATACTCTTAGCATGACTGTTAATTGTATATACACTTCTGTGGTGTATCCTGAAATTACTCCCCTAGATGAGCATCTCTAATGTTTCCATATTAAATCCTTTTGTGTATGGAACACCTCTTGATTTTCTGCTGCACTGTTGGAAAAGCAGGAGGATGTCACAAAAGATAGACTGTGCCATTTGCGGCTTATCCTAGAAATGGCACATCAGTGATGAGAGGAAATTGCCTTTATCTTGTCTCAGGTTTTATTTCTGTGCAGTATCAGGAGCTTTTTCTCCTTCAGCTGAGAAAAGCTGAATGTTCTGCAGGGATGAAAACCATTTAATTCTGCATTTAATTTGACGTGACTACATACTTGATATCGTTGGCTTTCGTTTTTATTCTGGTGGATTTGCAGACAGGAAGGATCAGAGTGCAAGTTTTTAACCATGCCAGTACAATAAAAATGAACTTAAACAGGTTCAGATCAGAAGCTGAAATATTCTGGGTTCAGAAAGGAAAATGGTATCGGTGTGAATCTTGAGTTTAAATAGGGCAGCTGATCAGTTATAAGGTTTCTGTGCAATTGTGATGTGGAAGTTCCATTTTAGGCACTATAGGAGATGTCTGCAATGTAAATTCAAGTCATTGATGGCTCTGGAACAGGTTTTCCAGAGAATCTGTGGCTGCCTCATCCCTGGATGTGTTCAGAGCCAGGCTGGACTGGGCTTGGAACAACCTGGGATAGTGGAAGGATTTGAAACTAAATGATCTTTAACTCAAACCCTTCTGTGAGTCTGTGATTAAAGTAATCTAAATTATTTTTTAAATTATCACCAATGAATCAGTGATACTTGTGTTAGGAAGAGACTTTTTAATTAGAGGAGAGAAACAAGTGGTACCAATTCCTCAAAGACTCTGTGACAAGTGTGTAGCAGCAAAATTACCTTTTCCTGTTGCTTCCTAATTTATTCTTTATTTTGATCCCAAACTGTGCTGGTTCAGGATAGTCTTGGGGGTTTTATCCCATTTCTACCAAACTAAAATTTGCACTTTAAGGAAACCTTTAATTTTAGTTTTCTAAAGTGGCTTATTTGCTTTGTGGTCCATATATATACATATATATATATATGTAAAGGCTGCAGCTCTTAGACTACCCATCCCATGTTGTCTGCAGCTTTAAACACATTTGACTGAGCTGTAGTTACTGAAGGGTTTTATGCCTTAAGCACGGATTACATTTATGAGTAAATTTTCAGCTACTTTCTTGTTCTTACAGCTGTAACTTCAATATTAAATTGTTAAAACTACCAGCAAAAGTTCCAAGTCAAACCAAAGATGCTGTGTCCACTTCAATTAACACAACAGATATTTTAGAACATTTCTAAGTGTCCCTAACTTGAACCTCACTTCTACAAAAACCAGATTTTTAATTTTGAAAACACCAAATAATTTCACCTTCACAGTGTTGGGACACAGTATGTGTGATTTTTGCTGTCAGCCAGCCCAAGGCAACCAGCAGCAGGGGTTTCCATCCAGATATGAACAGATCCAGCCCTGCTTTAAGGTCCTGGCAGACATTTACAGGCATTCCTGATTTAATTAAGTCAGGCTCTGTCATTTCCCTGTGCCAAGAGGACCTGAGTGTAATCTGAGCTCTACAGGAGAGCTGGCACTACCACACCTGAAAATGGAAACCAAATCTTACCTGCAAGAAAGGTCATGCTTGTGCTCTTCTTGGAAATTAAAGCAGGAAATCATGTCACTAGAGAAAAAAACTTTAGTTTTTAACAGTCCTAACCTGACTGTAGTGATGGTCTGTGCCATCCATGGAAGAGCTGTATGTGCTTTACAGCACAGCTCTGCAGATGGATTTCAGTATTGAAATATTCAGCATCCCTAATTTAAATGTGAGAGCTGTGAGAACCCCTGGTCCCAGGGGATTAATTAACAAAAATGCGGTGCTGCACCTCGTCAGCACCACTCGGGGGATTCAGACTTATGCACCTGGGGAGACTGAGTCACAGAAATTCCCCCCCAACTCAGCAGAGAGCAGGGCAGTGCTGATGTTGGTTTTCCTGCTGTAGCCAGACCTGCCCTGCTCTATGAGCAGCATTTTTGCTCTCCTGTTGTTGTGGCATGGTCAGGTTTATCCCTGAGTTCACAGGAATGGCTCAGAGCCTGGATGTTGGAAAATCCCAGCTCTACAGAGACACGGCAAGTAAGAGGCATTTTAAAAGATTTTATTCCATTATCAGTCTTGTGGAAGGGTGAGACACAAGAGATGTAAAACTCAACGCCATTCTAGCAGAAGCCAACCTATTTTCTGGTTACAATACCTTAGAAATGTTTTGCAGTCTATTGGCTTTTGCCACACAGTGCTGCTAATACTTCTAACACCACCTATTATTTTGAAAATGCCAAATGATATCACCTTCACAGTGCTGGGACACAGTGTGTGTGATTTTTGCTGTCAGTAGTCAGCAGCAGGGGTTTCCATCCAGACAAGAACAGATCCAGGCCTGCTTTAAGGTCCTGTTACTAGGACCTTATAAATAATTATTATTTACCTATTATTTTGCCCCACATGATCTTGCTACAATGCATCTTTCACAGTTCTAATTCTCCAAAATATCTGGTCTTTTTGCAAGGCCATCTTTTGAAACTTGTTTTCAGTTCAACCTCTCTCTCAACCATGGCATCTCTATTCCACAGCCTTCCTAAATCAATACACCTTATCTCAGATTTTTCATACAGATGTGCAAGGCTGTGTCAGTTTTCAGTCAGGTTTTGAGAGTCCTTTACAAATCCATTTCTCACACCTGGAGAGGTCAACAGAGCAGCTCCTGCTGATTCCAGTGAACTCTGAAAACACCTCACCTCTCCAGCCTCTGTGCTGACTCCAGGCTCAAAGCATATCTCAGGAATAAACCTGTTTCCATGGAGCCACCATCGATTTAACTCCCAGCTGAAAGGGATGTGCAATTGAACAGCTTCTGTTCACTGCACCCAGGACCAGCAAATGAGTTCTAAAAGTCCAGCCTTGCTAACCAGGGGCACTTTACTGAGGTTTTCAGCATGGTTTTCCAAGTTTTCCCAGCCACTGGGCAGGAGAGTGCTGTCTCAGAACGTCCTTAAAAATGCATGAAGCCGCTTGCGTGACAAGGCGCAGACGGAAAGGGAGCACTCCTGGCCTTACCTTTTCTGTCACCATTTCATTATTTATTGACAGATTTGCTGACTTTAGTCCTGGAGTGGGTATTGATTTACATGGTGAGGCCTCTTTTACATGTTTTTATAACTTAGACACCTCATTAAATCCAAGCAGGAAGGGATCAGTTGTGCAGGTGCACCAGCCCTGTGAGGCTGGACATCCACATGGCTTATCCATAGGGTCTAAATATATCAGACCCCTGGAGTTAATAAATTTTTCCTTCCTTACTCAGCTCAGTGTCAGAGAAGCCCTTAAAAATCCATCAGTTCTCCTTAAAGTTACTGCTGGAAAGGACAAAGCATCTGGCAGGCCTTTTGAAAGTGCAGCACTGTGTAAGAGACCCAGGTTCTGCTTAGAGAAATGCAAACCAAAAACGTGCTTCAATTCCTGTTCCATTAGATCTTCCAGGAAGAGGTAACAATGTGATAATCAAGGTTCTTGCCATCCTCTCAGGCAGCTGCACAGTCTGTTATGTCAATGGAGTTCAGATGGATGATCTCAGTTCAACTAAATCAGTCATGCTTTTGCTTTAAGACATCTTGATCAAAGGCTTTTTCTTGGAATCAGAAGGCTTAAATCTAAATAACAAAATGAATCACCTTTTAAAAAAGAGAAAAAAAAATCCACATTAGTTGGAATCCTCATTTTCAGTCACTTAAACCTAATCTCCAGTAAGTAGAAATCAATTTAAAGTCTTGCTGAAATCAATAAAGCCAGTGATTTATAGCAGTAGCAAATTTGGCTCTTGAACTACAGATTTCCTGATAGCCTAAAGTTCCTTAAGAGATAACTCCAACGATTGTAGTCAACAGCAACTGTTGTTTTTATTTTGCTCTGTGAATCACAGCTGGTATTTTGAGTATTTTTATGAAAATGCCGGTTCTAGCAGACTGCAACATGAAACATTTACCTAGGTGTTATGGATCTCCAAACCATCCATGAGGGTGCAGTTTTTGTGTAGAAAGTTATAAAGCACAGCCCCGCAGGGGTGACAGGGAATTCTGATTCCTCCAGCTAAAAATAGGAACATTTTTCACCTAAACATTTTTCACCTAAATAGGTGAAAAATGTAAACAGCATAAGGGTGGGGTGGTTTTCTGCCTGCTGAAACACAGAGAGAAGCACAAGAGGATGTGATGCTGTGGGTCAGAGAGCCAGGAAGGGCAGGCTGGCAGCTGAAATGAGTCCTGCATTCAGTCATTTTAAAAGTACCCCCCCCAGATGCTGAGCACTTTAATCATTTTTCCTGGGCACCTGAGCAGAGGTTGAAGCTGCTCTGGAGAAGGGAAGGGCACGTGCCTGCTCTCACAGCAGCTTTTTCACTAATGAGGAAGCTGTGCCCTGTCTCCTCCTTCCTTCCCCTTCTGCTGCTTGGCTGTTCTCAGACCTTCTGCCATTTATTCTGGGTCACCTCAGAGGATTGTTAAATCCAGTTTTTGTCTTGAAAAAGTGGCCTCAGCAGGAGCCTGTGAGCTCCTGAATGTGCTGATAATGGTGTGCTCCTGTCGACAGAGAGTGAACTGATATTCTCACTCATATGGCCAGTCAGAAATTTGCACATGGGAATTCCATCTCCATTTCCATTACTGATCAACACTGGCTCTAGAGAGAGGACCCCTGGCATTCAAAGCACTCTTCAGAAATTTTTAATCTCTACTTGTGGCGTTTTGCTGCAAGAAAATAAAAATTATCCACGGAATTGGGAAGGCAGCTCCACACTGGGCAGATCCTGGGACCTGTATCAGCCAAGCAAGGAGGTGCAGGACTGATCCTCTTCACCCCACCCTTCCTGGCTGAGCAGGACACAGGACCAAGCTGAGCAAATAATTGGCTTTATTGCTCATTAAGTGTGCTTATCCCTGGTGCTGCAGAGCCCTGCAGGTGAGGGGATGGTTGCGGCGCAGTGCGGACACGAGATGGACGGGGAGGGAGCACCAGCAGGTTTCCAACACTGACAGCAGCAATTGTGAGAAATGTTACTGCTGCTATCAGCCTGGCTTCAGACCAAGCTGCTGCTGTCCAAGAAAGCTTTGCCTGCTAAGTTTTTAATGGTGTGTCAGTTCTGGATGTGACAAAGGCCTCTGAGCATCACTTACACTCTTTTTTTCCAGCAAACCTCTCACCTTGTCCTTGCAAACCCTCCACTCTTTCCTCATTTCTAATGCAAGTTTTCCCTTATAGGCAGTCTTTGTCCTCAAAAACAGCCTGTGAGTAGCAGCAAGGGCTTCACTGATTTATTTACTGTGCTAGTGAGCTGGAAAAACCAACTCTAATTTTTTAATCAGCATAAACCTGAGCTTGGAACTACATCAGCAGCTCTGTCTCCTTTGCTTCCTTTCAAAGGAAAACACAACATCCCATCAGTGCTTCCCCTTCCAAAGTCAGCACAAGCCAAGAGGTGCCCAACAGAGTGGGACTCCATCTGCACAGCACTTTTACACCCCCAGCACTGCACAAGGTCATAATTTTCTCCTAAATCAACATAATTCCATCAGCACCTTGCCTGAGATAACAGGGCTGTAGGGACTCAACCCTGGCATGGTTTCTGATCCCATGGAATCATCCCAGAGAAATCTCTGAGAACTTTTTTCAGCCCACTCACCTCTTGAAGCAGGATGTGTGAATGCCCTATTCAAGCAGTCTCATCCTTTACCTTTGTTAAATAAAACACCCTGTCATGGTCACCAGCTCTGCTTCTCAAAACTTTCTGAGATAATCTCTCAAATAGCACAGAATTTCCTCCACATGGCAACCAAAACTTGAAAACCCTCAGGCTGTCACCCTCACTGATGGTATCTCTTTTGGAGTGTTGTGAAGACAAATTGCTTTTGCTTTAGTGGAGGTTCTCATTCATGAGAAAATGCATAGACCTCTAATGTAAAAGCCTGGTAAGAGCATCCTTTTTTTGCAGTCTGTGATGATCCTTATATTGAAAATAGCACAAATCCTTAGAATTTTGTTTTTTCTGGAGTAGATGAAAGCAAAAAGAAAAACACCATGCAAGCTCTCTGGCATTTGGAAGAAGAATGAGGTAAATCTTTTCGGAGAAAGGAGTGCTTCTCAGCTTGGTTTAGTTCTGCAGATGAGACAGCTATCTTGAATAAAATCCAAGAAAAATTCAGCCCTGCATGTAGCCTGTCAAATTCATCCAAGCCCTTCCCACACCTGAAGCTGACCTCTGGAATATGGCTAAAAATGTCTGTTGTTTTTATTGCCAAGTGTTTTATATCAGCTCAGTTGTACTGAAATAAGGATAAATTATTTTTATTCAGTGTCGCATTAACTCAGAAAATACTCCCTTTTTGGTAGAATGTGTTGCTTATCGTAAATATCACAGTAAGTGATTTTTAGCATTTGTTTACAAATATTTATTTGAACTAACATTTTTTCAATGTACTATCCTAAATAATTCATTAGAGGGCTGGCCATTAAGGAAAAAAAAAAAAAAAAGACTGAGGTAGCTCTGGCTTAAATTGCAGCATTCAGATTTGACTGGTTGTTTATTATTTCTGTACAAACTCAAGGTTCTTATACAGCAAATTCTCCTTTCTTAAAAAAATGCAGAATCACTGGAAGGTCAGGGTGGGAAGGGACCTCTGAAGATCATCTAGTCCAAACCCCATTTTTAAAAATGCATCAGAAAACTGCAGTTTTAGAATGTCTTTTGTACTAATTAAGCCAAAATGCATGAATTATTAAACATGCTCATTTACAGTGCTCATGCACTTGAAAGGTTTGCTTTCATTACTAATAAGGCACAAACATAGCTGAAAAGAGGTAATTAGAGCATCAAAGGCAATGAACCGTCCTGAAACTTCATGATGTTTTGCCCAAAAAAACATCATTCAGCTGAATAGCAAGAAACCAAAAAATGCCTATACTGTTGTGTCCAGAGGACAAGAACCAAAGTCTTCCCAAGCAGCTCCAGAGATAGAGCAAGGAGCTTTTTTTCTGCTCACAAATACATTCAGAATTGATGTAGGAATGGCAAAGGTGAACCCCTGTGGTTACATTTCAGAGATTGTGTTTTCAAGTCAGAAACCCATTAGTTCTTCTAAATCAAAGACTTTTTTTTTTCCATCCTGTGAGACCGCTTCAACCCCAGCACAGAAGAAAAAGTTCCATGCTCAAAATTTTTCTTTGCCAGTGATTTTAATAATGTGCCCTGTTTTACAAGCAGTTGCAGGGAGAGATGCTTCTTGCAGATGAGAAGGAGCACTGACGCTTTTTATGATGGGAAAATGTGTACATCACATCAAATAATGAGGGCTCTGCATAAGCTGTGTCAGAGATTGTGCTTTGAGTACCCAGCTTTGGAGAACAAGTTACACTCTGTGGTTTCTCATTACTGAAATCCTGCTGGAACTTTGCCCCCAGACATTTAGAAAATTGCAGTAAAATGACTGCATATTGTTTACACAGATTATTGACTATGCTTTCTTATGTAGATTTAAGGAGGGGGGGAAAAAGGTCTTTTTTACATAGCTCGGAGCTCCTAAATACACTTGAGAAATGTCTAGACAGCAGCTTGAAAACCAGCCTCCATCTCTGCAAGGTTCAATGCTCATCTATTTTGTAGTCCACTGATACCCGTGGCTCTCAAGAAGCAGCAAGGGCACAGAAGCAGCACCGTGAGGTACCCACGGGGAGCTGCCAATGAGCCACGCTCCAGCTGCTGCTCCACACCAGCTCCTTCCTGGAAAGTCATCCGAAAAAAAGCAGAAAATGCAGTAGAAAGAGGGAGTGGGTGTAAAATGTCCTGGCTGGTGTTGACAAAGCAGTGGCAGATCCTCACAGGCAGTGTTGGGTGTCAGACACCTCTGAGAGAAGGCCAACTGTTGTGGGAAATAGAAACATGGAGTGGTTTGGGTTGGAAGGGAGGGCAAAGATCATCCAGTGCCACCCCTGCCATGGCAGGGACACCTCTCACTGTCCCAGGCTGCTCCAAGCCCCAGTGTCCAACCTGGCCTTGGGCACTGCCAGGGATCCAGGGGCAGCCACAGCTGCTCTGGGCACCCTGTGCCAGGGCCTGCCCACCCTGCCAGGGAACAATTCCTAATTCCCAATCTCCCATCTAACCCTACTCTCTTTTAGTTTAAAGCCATTATTCCTTATCCTATCACCCCATGCCCTTGTCTGAAGTTCTTCTCCAGCTGTCTTGGAGCCCCTTTAGGCACTGGAGGGGGCTCTGAGGTCTTCTCCAGTATGACCAACCCCAGCTCTCCCCTCCTATCTCCACAGCAGAGGTGCTCCAGGACTGGGTTCAACATAGAACATTTTTCCTCTTCTGCTGGGGCTGAGGGACCCCAATGGAGCATGGGAGTGGGAGAAAAACCCCCCTTTCTGACCCCAGCAGTCTCTAAACATTCCTGGCAAGAGAAGTCATCACTTTGGCATTAGAATTAGTCCCAAAGCTCTCACACCTGCTGTTGCCATCTCCGAGGTGCATTTTGCTGGCCCTGACAGTGAAACCCCCACACCTGAGGCAGCCAAACCCAGCTCCTCCATTAGACAGAGGGCAGAGGCAGATGTGGGGAGCATCACTCTCACTCCTACACTCCTACCTCTCTCCCACTGGGGAGGAGTGGGGTAGGAACAGAACATCATTTTCCGGGATTTCGCAGTGCTGCACAAGGCACAGCCACGGGGAACAAGTGACACAAGAACTTCCCATCCTGGCTGTCTCCTCCCCTCGTGGGGAATGCTCTTTGGAGCAAACCAACCCCACTACTGCATTTTGGAAGGACCTGGACTACAGGAGCAGAAGAACTGATGTGACCAAGGGGTCTGGGTGCCAAGGGGACAGGGCAGGCATTGGACAGCACGGCTGTGCCCACGGGCAGCTTGGCTCAATGCCTGGGGAGAAGTGCAGTGAGTTGGTGCCTCCCTGCTCCCATGTCCATGTCCTGCTGTCCTTCACCCCAGCAGCAGCAGCAGCAACACTGCTGTCTCAGCTGAAACAGGTCTGACATGCTTGAATTGTGCTTGGCATGAAAGGTACTGTAGGAGAATCAGGCAAACCAAGGAGTAAAACCAATTAAAGTTAACACCACTCCTTTCTCAAGAGGCAATCAGTGTGATTATCATGACAAACCTCCCCCTCTCCCTCCAACTCCACGGTGTGTGTCAGACTCATCTTGAGATACTCCCATCTTACTCCACGGGGGTAAAACACCACGTGCTGCGAGCCTGTGCTGGAGATGCATCCAGAAAAAAACATATGGTGTTAGACAGTGCCTGAGGGATTTCTATAGGAATAAACACAGGTTCTGGCCAAATGCAACTCCTCAGCAATTCTCTGTCTGTAACCTGGAATTACAAATAGACAGATGCTGTTGGTCTTTTACTAAGACTTACAGTGCCTTGACTTACGTGGGAAAGCAGAGGGCCTGTTTTATTTTAGGTCATTGAACAGCTTTTAGCTGGGCTAGAAAGAACAAAATTGTTACACATTGTTTTGTTATGAAGAACTGCTTTCCTGGTCTGTTGTTTATGCCACTGGCACAGGTCAGCCTTAATTTCTCCTGCTGTAAATAGCTCATGGAGAGCTACACAGGTGGTGTGGTGCCAAGAGTCTCCTACTTTAAACATTCAGGATGCATCCCATCTGTAGATGAGGCTCTGGGTTTGATATCAGCCATTAAGAAAAAGCAGGTCCATACCTGCAGAGATCTGTAAAGAAAGGAAAATACTGTTCTGAATGCTCCTGTTACTGTGCTTTTTTTTTCATACATAGGTGACATTACACCATCAAATATTTTTAGAAGGGAATGTCATTATGTGCCTGATTGCTTCTCATTTCCTTGAAGGAACATCATGAATGCCTAACAGTCCCAGGAGTCAGGGGAAATAATGAATAAGAGGTTTTCATGACAATACAAAGCAGAAAGTTGATGCAAGAGCTCAGGTGCCAGTCCCAGTGGATTTTGTTACCACAAAACCAGCAGCATCTTGGTGCTCACAGTGGTAAAAAATTATTAGTGAATTAAGCACAGTTATAGTGGTTGGCAGTTAAATTTTGTTATATGAGGACAAGAATGTTTCTGTTTTATTCAGAAATCTCTTGAAGATTACAGCCTTAATACTCTTGCTTCCATTTAAAATAGTTTAGTCATTCTACTCAAGACTGGGGCTTGTTAATTAGAATTGTGAAGGTTTCCATTTAAAGTGGAAAATAAAAATTGGAAATTTACTGAGACTCCACATTTTCCAAGTTGTTGACAAAGGAAAACCAAAACCTTTTCAGATTTTGAGAAAAAGCTCCTGGTCTTTTCATTTTATCTCCTTCATGCCGTGAGTGCATGTAAAGAACACTGCGCTTCTCATTCCATTGTGAAAACAAATATTTGGAGTGAATTCTTGTGGATCTGCCCAAAAGGAATTTGTTGCACAATTCTGTAAATCATAGCACAGTAAATAGCTGACAAATAATCTATCAATCATAAATTCTGATCACAGATCCTCCCCTTTGGGGGCCAAACCAGCTCGAGTCGCTCCCGCCAGGTGAGCGCCACACAACGCGCGACCCGAAATAAAGACTCACTTCTCCCTTTTGCCTCCCCAGGTGATCTCATGCATTTGCCACCCTACCTTAGGATGGACTTTTTATTGAACCGTGGCGTGCAGGGCACGAGCAGAGACCTGGGTTTGGGGCAAGCCTGCTTGGAGCCACAGAAAAGCCGAACCTTGAAGCGTCCCACCGTGCTGGAGCCGATCCCCATGGAGACATCCTCCACGAGAGATGTCCAGTCATGGCAACCTGGTGCTGTGGCAACGTTACCTCAGCGAGAAGGAGCTGAGCTAGGACAGGCTCAAGCAAAAATGAGCAGCTCCCAAGAATCCCTGCTGGACTCGCGGGGCCACTTGAAAGGAAACAATCCCTACGCAAAATCTTACACCCTGGTATAACGAAAAGAGCATGGCTGGACAGTGGCTGTAAATATTTACACTGAAAAACAAAACAAAACAAAAAAAAAAAAAAAAGTCCAATGAAAGCTACCTTTTTTTTATTGAATTCCAATATTTATAATTAAAGAAGAAGATTGCCAAAATATTTGACAAAAAAAAATAATAATATGAACGACAGACAGTGCAAAGACTCTCTTGCTTTTTTTCTGTCTGAGTGTGAGCTTCATCTGACTGGACATCTGAATTTTTGGGTAAAAGAGTCCAGTTTTCTGATCTTCACAAGCGTTTGTGTTTTTACTGATTTTCTACGAAGTGCATGGAGACTTAACAAAAACATTTTAACTGGAAGTTCCATCAGACAAGATTTAAAAGGGAAAAAAAATCACAAAAAAAAAAAAAAAAGAAAATCACCCTCTTTGTGAATTCAACAGGAACATTGATTTGGAAAAACAAAGTCTTTTGTCATGTTTGCACTTTTTTTTTCTAATTAGAAAATGGGTCCTTGATTGTTCTTTTTTTGTTGTTAATTAGGATGAGTGATGTCAGTGGAGTGAGGAGATTGATTTGGGTTTTTTTTTTAAATATTAATTTAATGAGACACTCTTTGCATTTTGTCTATGCGAAATAAAAGGGTCTTCTGCCTTTATTTGTGATGTCTGCTTCCATCACCTTTTGCTGTGGTTTTCCCAAAGTGTGATAATCATGTCAGTGCCATCCACTGAGTAATGTCTTCTGTGCCTTGGGAAAAAGGAAAAGGAACTCAGGGGCCACATTTTTGGAAAAAAAATGGGGTTTACTAAACTTTTATTGTTACCATGGGGCAAAGAGGCAGAAGGGTGCAAGCACTGAGTGCTCTGAACCAAACCCACCCAGGACTCTGAGCAGTTGGTCCATCTCACACCAGGAGGCTTTGGTTCAGCTTCAATATTTTTTGGATCAGAAGAAATGCGTTGACGCTACTTTACTTCCTCCTTAGAAATGGATCTTTAGTCCATTTGGGAGCAGCTCTTATGGAAATTCTTTGCTTACGTAAGGACTGAGGTGGAAAAAAACCGACAACTTTTCCCATAATAGGAAAAATGGGAGGAAAAAAGTTATTCCAGGTCTTTCTCTAGAGGAAAAAAAAGCTTGTTACGTGGGAGCTGTCAGCTCGTATTACTTTGTTGCATCCTCTGACTCCATGAGAAGTGATATTGCTTGTTTTATGCAGAGCATAAATGATTGAGTACCACAGTCGGTGTTTTTAACACAACAGCCCTGCAGCCGCCTCGCTAAGCGCCTCCTTGTGTGTGTCCTGGCCACTTGTGTGTGCCCTGGCCAAGGCAACACGGAGCAGAGCATCCCAAATTGGTGCCAGCACGTTGTTCAGCACTGGCTGGAGGTACCAGCTGTGCTCTGGCAGCCTCAGAGCTCGGAGTGCTCGGGCAGGGTGGGAGCTCCCCGCGATTTCCCTGGCTGCGCACATTGCTAACGCAAACATTTCTGCACCGTGCTCAACTCAGATTGTTCTAAAACACAAAAGTGCAGCAATGCGTGGTTGTTTTGTCTCTGTTTTTAATGGGATTGTGCTGTTGAAAGGGCACAACTACTTTAAGTGTCTTGAAATTAATCAGGTTGCGTTTGCACCCGTAGCTTTGGTCTGCAGAGTTGAACAGAAGAGACCAAATGAAGAAATCCTCAAGGTATGTACTTCTTCTAGACCTGCAGATTGCTGAGATGTCAATCAGTTAAGGGATCATTTCCCATCAGTCTGCATGTCTGACCAACATGATCATAAAACATTTATTTTTTTTAAAAGTACACCAAAAAATAACCAAACCAAACCAACCCCCCCTCAAAAAAAAAAAAAACAACCCACAAAAAAAACCAAAAACAAAAAAAATAAAAAAAAATAAAAAAAAAAACAGCCAACCTTTTGCCTCCAAACCAGAAATTAAAAATGAAATGTTAAGAATTACCCATGAAGTATTTCCAGACAGAATGAGGTAACTATCTGTTAGCACTGTGTTTTAGTTGATATGGGGGTGTTTGGTCAAAGGTTGGGCTCAGATCTTGGAGGTCTTTTCCAAGCTTAACGATTCCATGAAAAGAAGATTAAGCTATTCATTTGCTTTGGTTTGATGTGTTATTTCTTTTTTTCCATAGAGAAAAATGGTGTTAATAAGAACCTAATTAAAACATGCAGAAAGAAATTTCTTTTACTATTTCCCATTGAAAAAGCACAGAAAATGGAACTTTTATAGAAGATTTTGGGGCAATTCAGTCCTATTTTATTCCCTCAAAAGTCTCTCTGCTCTGCTCAGCTTGAGGTGGATGGGGCATTAGCACGGCATGCAGAAATAAAAATTGATTTACTCAGTAGCATTCAGGACTTTTGAGTCTCCAAACACTTTCATATTCTATATTCAAAGCTTCCTCCTTGTCCTCTGTAAAAAGGTGAAAAGCTTTTGGACAAAACTGAGGTTTGGTACATTTGTTCCTGTGGCTCTTGGCTTCCTTCAGGCACAAGGGTGATGGGTCCTGTGGCTGCCCATCAAAACTTCAGTGACGGGCAAGAATGAACCAGCAATGGAGGCAGGAAATAGCCACATTTTAAACTCCTGGTGCCTGCTGATAGTGGAAACATTCCAACATCTCCCTACATCTACATTTGGCTGATGATCTGGAAAAGTGTCAACCGTCCTTGACTTAATGAGAGTTGCTCCTCATCTGTATTCAATGTGCCTGCTAATATCCATCCTCCTTATGAACTGAGGATGCCTTTGGGGAGGCCATATTCAAATAAATCCACTGCAAGTCTCCTGCTGGTTGAAATCAGAGTGGAACCGGGCTGCTGCTTCCCACAGGAGGGCGGGAGCAGCGGGGAGCCTGGCTCCATGCCCGCATCCCGGCGGATCTTCAGCGCGTGCAGCTGTAAACACAATGTCCTGGTTTGAAAAGACAGGTGTCTGCTAAGGAAGGCAGGAGCCTCCCCTGAAATGGAAAATGCAAACCCCCTCCCTCTGAATTATTATAATTTTGAAATTAAGCATCTCTCAGGCAAAGATATGGGAGTAGGAATAACAGCGCGTTACTAGGAAAACTAAAAATACAAAAGTACAAACATAAAGAAACCAGCACTGCCAGAGTCAGAGCAGGCCCTGATCCCCTGTGGGTCAGGGTGGTGGCACAGTCCCATTCCATGGGGGCTCAGCCCTCCTGCAGTGCCAGCTGTGCTTCTGCTGGAGCAGGATCCTGGACAAGGCTGGAGTTTTCCTCTGGAGCTCCAGGGCTGCTGGAGATGGGCCTGGGCTTCCTCTGGGAATGCAGTGGGGAAGAAAGCTGCTCCTCTGGGAATGCAGTGGGGAAGAAAGCTGCTCCTCTGGGAATGCAGTGGGCAAAGGCTGCTGTGGTGTTCCCCAGGTCAGATTGTATCCAGGTAGGAATGCTTGGCTCCTCCCCCTGGGCACAGCATCTCCCATGGGATGATGGAATTTTCTCAGCCATGCAGGGACACTCACTGGCCATGAACAGAAGAGATCTCCTGGAGGGAGGATTGGCTGTGGGAGAGATAAAGAAAAAACTGCCCAATGAACAGAAGAGAACTGCCCCAGCTCTGACAGATGGCGATAGAACACACACCCCCATTTCCAACCTAAAACACACGAGCACGGGCCCCTTGGCTTGAGGCTTTTATTGGCTATTTATCTTCCCAGCAGATTGATAAACATGGGGCAGGGGCTGGGAGGGGCTGCCTGTTCTACTCCCATCCAATCCATGCAGAGGAATCTCTCTGCATCAGGGCAGCCGGGAGCAGCCGAGCCCCTGTCGGATGTGCTGAGCTGCAGGACCCAAGTGACAGGAAAAGATCTGATGTGTCTCTGCCAGCACCATTTTAAACCCTGGAAGAGAACCATCAAAATCCATGGAGCCTCTATGTGATATGCTTAGAATCGTGGAACCATTAATGTGGGAAAACCCCTCCCAGCCCATGCAGTCCCAGCTGTGCCTGATGCCCACCTTGTCCCCAGCCCAGAGCTCTGAGTGTCACCTCCAGGCCTTTCTTGGACACCTGCAGGGATGGGCACTGCAAAGCTCCCTGGGCAGCCCCTGCCAAGGCCTGAGCAGCCTTTCCATGGGGAAATTCCTGCTGCTGGCCAAGCTGAGCCTGCCCTGGCCCAGCCTGAGGCCGTTCCCTCTCCTCCTGTCCCTGTTCCCTGGGAGCAGAGCCCGACCCCCCCGGCTGTCCCCTCCTGGCAGGAGCTGTGCAGAGCCACAAGGTCCCCCCTGAGCCTCCTTTTCTCCAGGCTCAGCCCCTTCCCAGCTCCCTCAGGAATTCTCCAGCCCCTTCCCAGCTCCCTTCCCTGCCCTGGACACGCTCCAGCCCCTCCAGGTCTCTCCTGCAGGACCAGAACTGGGCACAGCCCTCGAGGGGCCTCTCAGAGCCAGCCCAGAGGGACAATCCCTGCCCTGCTCCTGCTGGACACACAATTCCTCACCCAGCCCTGCTGCCAGTGGCCTCTTGCCCAGCTGGGCACACTGCTGGGCTCACCACTTCCCCCATTGCACCAAATGCCCTCTTGGAAAATATTCACAGAAGTGAAAACAGCAGCAGCATCAGCAGGGGCTCTCCGAAGAAAGCCCTGAAGGTATCAGAACATCAAGGTATCAGTGTGAGCACATCTTGCACAAAGCTGTGACTCCATCTTAGTCCCCAGGGTGACTGGAGACTTTACTTCAAAAGATGAATTTAAGAGCTAAAATTCTTCCCCGTCTTCTGTCTCCTAGAAATCATAGCTCCTGAGAGAGACTCACTCTTTTTCATGTTACACTTTTCCTCATACTCAACCTCAGCTAACCCTTTAATGACTCACAGATAGCAATTAAGTCTCCCTTTTTGTCCCAAGTGAGTTAGCAACTCCCTCACTCCTGCCTTTTCTAAGAACCCTTTTATCCTTTATTCCATTACTGTTTCATTTAAATTGTCTGATTAACACAATTGCAGTTTAACTGAGCAGAGTTTTTCCCTCTCCTTGTTTTCAGGTTGAAACTTGCTTTTCCTATCCAGAACCAAAGCAATTTTCACTCTTTAAATATTTCTCTTTTGGTCATTTAGTTTTAGCCAGGTGAGCTCCACGGCAGTGGTACCATAGCTAAGAAGAGTTAGGAGTTATGAGCAAGGTGAGGTATTATTCCACCAAATAACACAGATGAAAAACAAACAAAACCACCCTGGGCTGACATTTAGGGCAAAAGAGAGTCCAGAGGAGCTTTGTGCAACCAGATTTCCCATTTTCCCAGGTAGCTGGAGGGATGTTACCCATCCCTAGCTTCCAGGTGGGCAAGAGATCTCTTCTTGAATCCATTAATACAGTTATTAGGGGTAAAAGTCACAAGTCTTTGACACCCAACTCACTTTGGCAGCACAGCCAGGTTGGGTTTTTGCTTGGGTTTTTATTTTGGGGGGTGTCTTTTATTCTGAAGATATGAACAGCCAAGAACTGGGGGAAAAGGGGCAGCTGGACAGGTAAACTCTGCCAGCACATTTTCCTGAGCAGGCTGAAGAACTCTCCCAGGGAAGGAAGCTTTATTTTAAAAGGAAGGAAAGGTAAAAAGAAGGAAAAAAAAAAAAAAACCCATACAGCCTGCTCATAGTTTTAGTGCTAGTCAGGTTATTTTAGGTCACAGCAGTTGCTTAATGGGCTCTCTTGGTTGACTATGAAGCATTCCAGCAGGGAAAAGAGAGTGCTTTTCACCATTAATTTTCTCTGAGCTTGCCTGAGCCTCCCAGGGGAAAGCTCCCCTCCCTGCCCAGAATGAAAATGCCTTTGTAGGAAGTGCAGGAGCCCAGCACACCCTGCTCACACTGCTGGGGGGTCATTCAGAGCACCTCCCTGGGGAGGGGGTTGGACTTTCCCAACTATTCCTCCTTTTTCCACAGTGAGTGTTGTGCTCATTGGTTTCAGGATTTCAGGACAGAAGGTGCTAGAATGGACAAAAAAGGGCTCTACAACTATTTTCAGGGTTGACAAGGGCCCTGCAAATTTCCCAGCAGGAATTCAGCATGGCAGAGTTTGGCACGGGGGCTCCACACCCTGCAGCACCCTCCTCCCTGCTCTGCCCTCCCAGATTAAGGATTTTCCCCTTGACAAGCACCTGTTTTTCTGTTTTTTACCTGGTGGGCAAGGGGACAAGTGAGAGGGAGGACCCTGAGACAGAGCTGACTGTGGCAGGCACATTCTTCTCTCTCTCAGGATTTTTTCATAGAGAAGCACAGAGACAAGAAAGAGAAAAATCTCTATTTCTGCTCCTTGTTTTCCCCATGTGGAATGTGTTTGGAGAATTGTTTCCCTGGGGTGATTGCTTGGTTGGATTCTGGTGAGGATTGTTTGAGCCTGGTGGCCAATCCAACCCACCTGTGGCTGCACTCTCAGAGAGGGTCACGAGTTGTGAGTTAGAGATGGTAGTTAGAAAAAGTAGGTTTGTAGTTTTAGTATCTGCTTTACATAGTATATTAATGTATTATAGCATACTTATAATAAAGAAATCATTCAGCCTTCTGAACCAGAGTCAGACATCAGCATTTCTTCCCACCAGGTTCACCTGCATTTACAATAGCTGACCAAACACAGCCACGGTGAGAGGGGACAAACTTCCCTCCTGTTGGAGCAGCCATCTGAGCATAAAATGCAGGCCTGTGTCCCTGCAAAGTGTTTGCACGTATTTGTTCTTGTGCTGCTGGACACACACTCAGAATTTCTAGGCAGTGGTTCTTTAAATTCTTTTTTTTATTAATGGGATATAAGTGCACATGAAAGATTTTGAAATCTCTGTGACTGAGCACGAGAGAAAATGATCCCTGCCCTTGCCCACAGGACAGTAATGCCAACACCAGTTTCTCACAGTACCTAAGCTAAAAAACTTGTTTTGATAGAAATTGGCAAAGTCCCTGTTTTTACATTGGAATCACCAATATTTCATCCTCTGTGCCTGTCAGAAAGCACAAACCCCCCCCCCCACCTCAGAGCTCAAACCTTTGGACTCTTATTTAATTAGAAGTGAGAAAGATAGGTGTTTCATAAAAAAATAGCACATATTGGTGAGAGAAATCCACAACACAATGGCAAGAAAAGGTGGAAAACCTGAAGAAATGCTGTCATTAAGGCACTTTGTCATCACAGCAGTAAAACGATTTTGGAATATTGCCCAAGCTCAGTCAAGCCACATCTTTGCACCTTTTCTTTGCACCTAAAGTTTTCCTGTATGCTTTCTTCAGAGGTTCCAGTCTCAGTGGGATAGCAAAATCACCTGATTCAACACTTTGACAGAGAAAGCAGAAGTTTCAGGGCTATTTGCAGTGCAGTGGATGCTTTGGGTGGGGTGGGGAGGGAAGAGAGCCTTGCAGCAGGGGCTTGGAAATAACGAGCACATATTGAAACATTTATTGCCATCATTTTTCTATTGCCTATGGCTGATCCTGCAGATTTTCCCTGAATAAAACACACAAACAGCTTGGCAATCATCTCTCCTCCCACACCCTTCCAGGTCTCATCCTTTCTCCCCATCCCATCCTGCCCTCAATTTTCAGAGGGTTGAAGAAACTCAGTGCAGCTGCCTCTGGATCCCAGGGAACATCTTCTCTTCATCTCTGCTGGCATCTCCAGCATCTCCTGCTCCCTCTCACACCCCAGGCTGAGCTCTTGCACCCCTGGTGTCCCTTCCTCTGGCACCCACCACCCTGCTTCTGTAAAACCAGAAAAGTGGGGCCTGGGGCTCCCCTGTGGCCAGGACAAGTCTCAGTGCAGACCATTCCCAAAAACCCTGGAGCCTGAAGCACAGACAGCTCAGCTCTGATGGAGAAGGGTCTGTCCAGAGGCTGGAAATCAAACAGCCATCCTGCCTGCAGTGCCTGCCTGGCCAACAGCTCCCAGCTCTCCCAAGCAAAGCACTCCTGTTTTATTGGAGAGGATAAATAGCCTGGCAACATTAAAGACCTCACCTCTAATCCCAGGTGAGGGCAGGTTTGCTGGAGCCCTCCCAGCCCTGGGCAGGTTCCACTGTCACCTCTGGTCTGCCTGGAGAGCCAAAGATGCGCAGGAAAAGTGGGAACTCACTGGGACTCTGGTGGATTTAAATAAAATTATACCCAAAAACACAAGGCAGGGACATTTCTTCTCGTGAAGAGAAGCATTAGAGAGTTGTAAGGTTCTGCTCTGTACCAGATTTGTCACCTCTGTGTAATTACTCCAACATTAGTAATAGTAAAATTATATGCTTCCATAAGGAATTTTAAATTAAATGTAACCTAAATCTATTTAATCTTTAAAACACTGAGCACATACCACCTGTTCTTCCTATAGAACAATTTATATTGAAGCCCCAAGGTCAGCAGCAAAGGGAAAGCTTAATTAAAGTTGATAGCAGACTACATAATCACACCTGAACCTACATACAAATAGATGAAGAAGAACCAGGAGCCATTTATTTTATTCTGATACCCTTGCCTGGGCTCTAATAAGATTTTCCTTTTAAAATGGCAACAGCTTCAGTTGCATTTCATCTTACACAGTACAGGAGGGAATGGATACCTTGGCAAGCTGCTCTCCACCAACCACAAAAGCTCCTTCATTAGTGTCTGACACGTTGGGCCATAGCTCTTTGCACTTCTAATTAAAATACCATCTCTGAAGGTGAACCCTCTCCAGTATTTGTAAGCAGAATCACCTCAGGTGGAGGAGCCAACGCGATCGGGAACACAAAATTGATGAGGAGCTGCTAAAAATAACTCTGCAGCTTTCCTGCCACTTCAAAGAGAGCCAAGACAACGCTCCAGAGAGAGGGTGAAGCTCGTTTCAGGTTTTATTTGAGGGGAATTTGGGACTGAGCAGCTGGAAAAGAGTGGCTGTGACCCCACAAGGCAGTCAGCTTTGCAACACACGGGGTGGGTTTGGGATTTAGGCTGCTCTTCCCTGGCCCTGGAGTCCAGCACAGCTGGATGTGGTTTTCAGGGCAAACAGGGGGAGCTGGAGCACTGGGAAGGGGTGGGATTGAGGGTTATTTGTGGTCAATGTGGCCTTGCAGAGCCAGGTGTCACCTGGCTCATTATGGTGTGGGCACATCCCCGGAGCACTCGTGCTCTTGGCCAAGATCCGTGTCAGAGTGACCATCACAGCCCCTGTGCCCAGCAGTGGAAGGGAGCAGGGACAGATGCTGAAGCCACAGCAGCAGCTCCTTCCAGCCACATCACTCTCCAGGGTTCGTCTCAGCCCTGTGTGTGTGCACAAGCAAATCTGAATTTTTCTGGCCCCCGCTTCAGCCAGTATTGCCCTATCCAGGAGATAATGTCCCCTGCTTCGCTTTGTAAATTTTTGTTCTGTTCTTTCCCCCTCGCAGCAAAAAGTTGAGCTCCTTAATCCATTCAGCAGCAGATCACAAGTCAGGGACTTGTAGAGACAAAAGCTCAGGGCAAGGTGAAGGGAGTAATTTACACTGAGTAGAACTAGAAGAGAAGAAAAAGAATTGGTTGAAATCTAAATGCTAGAAAGCCCGTGATCTCCCCTCACAGCTGTGAACCACTTTTTAGGCCCACATGCTCCCAGCAGGGCTCTGGGAGCTGCATTAAGAGCTGTCCCATCCCTTCCAGAGCAAACAGGAACCCCACAGCCATTTCCAAAGGTGGCACATGGAAATGGTCGGTGTTTTCCACCCCAGGAAAATGCAGAAAGCTTTATGCCAGAGCTACCAGTGTCAGGAAGAACAGGTTTGGTACAAAGATTACCGCTACAAATTATGATTATTCTCAGTAGGTTTGTTCCAGCACTGATGCTTGATGATTTGTTCCAGCCTGATGTTTAGGGATCTCATTGGAAAAGTCCACACATTGGACATAAAATTTTCACGGCAGTCTCCTATTTTCAGTAACAACCAGCTTAAAAACAACCTGGTTTCCTTCCAGTTCAATCAGCAGGCCCAAGATAAATGAGGGTTATCTTCATCTGAGGTTCTGAGGTCAACAAAACCTCTCCTGGCATTCCAAGGAATGGCTACCAAAGATGCCTGTTGTTAGCCTCTTTCTTCTGGATTTGGGGTCTAGCAGAGGCTTGTGGGGTTTTAGCTTCTAGGTGGGGCCTTTGAGAGTCCCTTCCCAACACCCAGGCAAATCTCCAGCCTTTGGGTGACCTTGGACACTGCCCTCATTTTCCAGGAAGCAGCCCAAGCCACCATCTGTAGCCACAACAGGCTGGGATTGGAAAATAAACATTTGCATTTATGGTTTTGCAGGTTTTTTTCCTTATAAAATGAAGTAAGGCAAATTTCAGGGTTTCCATTCTCCTGGGAAGCTGCAGATCTCTTTTCCCTGAGAGGCAAACAAAGGATTTCCAGCACTCCCATTATCTAAGAGTGGTTTTGGCCACATCCAGTGATGAGCACACCGACAGATTTTCTCTGTGCTGCTTTGTCTGGTGTCTTGGTTTGGAAAGACAGGTGTCTGCTAAGGAAGGCAGGAGCCTCCCCTGAAATGGAAAATGCAAACCCCCTCCCTCCAAATTATTATAATTTTGAAATTAAGCATCTCTCAGGCAAAGATATGGGAGTAGGAATAACAGTTCTTTATTAGGGAAAAAATAAAAATAAATGAAGTACTACAAAACAACCCTGCCAGGGTCAGAGCAGGCCCTGGCAGCCTGTGGGTCAGGGTGGTGGCACAGTCCCATTCCATGGTGGCTCAGCCCTCCTGCAGTGCCAGCTGTGCTTCTGCTGGAGCAGGATCCTGGACAAGGCTGGAGTTTTCCTCTGGAGCTCCAGGGCTGCTGGAGATGGGCCTGGGCTCCCTCTGGGAATGCAGTGGGGAAGAAAGCTGCTCCTCTGGGAATGCAGTGGGGCAGAAAGCTGCTCCTCTGGGAATGCAGTGGGGCAGAAAGCTGCTCCTCTGGGAATGCAGTGGGGCAGAAAGCTGCTCCTCTGGGAATGCAGTGGGGCAGAAAGCTGCTCCTCTGGGAATGCAGTGGGCAAAGGCTGCTGTGGTGTTCCCCAGGTCAGATTGTATCCAGGTAGGAATGCTTGGCTCCTCCCCTGGGCAGAGCATCTCCCCATGGGATGATGGAATTTTCTCAGCCATGCAGGGACACTCACTGGCCATGAACAGAAGATAATTAATAATTAATGGCCCATGAACAGAAGAGATCTCCTGGAGGGAGGATTGGCTGTGGGAGAGATAAAGAAAAAACTGCCCAATGAGCATCAGAGAACTGCCCCACCTCTGACAGATGGTGACAGAACACACCCCCAGCCACATCTTCCAACCTAAGACCTCTGGAAACCAGAGCAGCCAGGACAAGGCTGGGCAGCACCTGGGGCTCAGCCAGTTTGGTGAAATCAGCCCTTACTGAGCCCAGGGTACCAACAGCTTTCCTGGTGCTCAGTGAGGGTTCCCAAGCAGCAGCTTTTTTTTAGCTGTCCATGCTGGGCCTGAGAGATCCTTGAAATTTTGTCATGCAAATTAACAATTGCCCAAATGGCCAGGCAGCTGAAGCAGCAGAGCTGGAGCTGGTGCTGGCATGTCTGAACTTAGCAGGGAAATTGGGATCCACAGAGCTCAGGGCACATCCCAGTCCCAGGGGTAACCTCCAAACACACTAATGAAAAGCAGAGTTTCTGGGGGAAAACAGCACTTTGTGTGCATGAGAATGAAACCATTTCCAGCCCATGAGATCTGAAGCAGTCTTTGCAGCTCAATAAAGAGCGTTAGCCTGGATCTTGTAAGAAAGGAGCAAGTCTTGCCCATTACCTAGCAATATATTGACTTGTTTCTCACGTGGTTCCATAACAGAAACTCATCTCCAAAGCCTGCATACTTCCAGTGTTATATCCCAGTAAAACACACATCTAGCTCTGACAGGGCAAGTTATTTTCACAGTCACTGAAGTCCCAAAGTCTTTAGTAGGGGTTTATGAGGAGAGAAGCAGGCAGATGAGTGGGTGATAAAGACAGAAAGCGACCCAGTTGGGGGAAAAAATGGCAGAGACCAGGAGTTAAGGCACTGGCAAAATTCACCATAACTTTAAATTCACAAAGGTGTGCACAGGTGATGTCTGTGTCAGGACAATACAGCTTTTATCTTCTGCAGTTTTAATCCAAAATTTCAGCATTTAGTAACAGGGCGGTGCTAAATATTAATGTGACCCTGAGAGTGACATGGTGCAGCCTCCGAGACAGCAAAATGTTAATGTCAGATATCTCTGGGCTTTTAATTTGGTCTTATTTGCACTAAAAAAGATGGTACTCTTCCCCCCTGTATGGGTACAACAATATTTCCTGACCTAAAGGCTTGGGAGCTGCAAACCTGAGAGGGGAAAAGCTGCAGGTAAAGGTAAAGTAAAGGTAAGGGGGTATATCCAAATAACTCAGTGCCTTACAGCCCCCCCACATGATGGTGGTGGGAGGGAAAGCTGCAGGGATCAGGTGATTTCCCCAAGGTCGTTCTGGGGACAAGAGATTTCAGCCCTCACTGCTTTGCACAGAGGGGATTTGGCTCAGCCTCAACCTGGTGGCAGGCTGCCCAAAGATGTTGTAGATCAGAGAATATCAGTATCTTGGAGTGGTTTGAGTTGGAAGGGATCTTAAAGATCATCTCTTAAATATCAACCTGGCCTTGGAGACTTCCAGGGATGAGGCAGCCACAGCTTCTCTGGGCAACCTGTGCCAGCAGTTGCTTGGTAAATGAGGGAGAGGACCAGAGGAAGGAGCCTTGAGCTGAGACAGGAGAAATTCAGATCACATATCAGGAGAAAGAAAAAAAAAAAATCACTGTTAGGGAGGCCAGGCATGGAAATAAGTTGCCCAGGGAAGTGGTGGAGTCACCATTCCTGGAGGTGTCTAAGAGGCATCAGGAGGTGTTGGGTGGTGTGATTTAGTGGTTATGGGGTCACAGTGTCACTGCTGGGTTAATGGTTGGACTCCATGATCCTAAAGGTCTCTTCCAATCTTGATGGTTTCATGATTCCATGATTCTAGGAGGAGAGGAGAGGAGAGGAGAGGAGAGGAGAGGAGAGGAGAGGAGAGGAGAGGAGAGGAGAGGAGAGGAGAGGAGAGGAGAGGAGAGGAGAGGAGAGGAGAGGAGAGGAGAGGAGAGGAGAGGAGAGGAGAGGAGAGGAGAGGAGAGGAGAGGAGAGGAGAGGAGAGGAGAGGAGAGGAGAGGAGAGGAGAGGAGAGGAGAGGAGAGGAGAGGAGAGGAGAGGAGAGGAGAGGAGAGGAGAGGAGAGGAGAGGAGAGGAGAGGAGAGGAGAGGAGAGGAGAGGAGAGGAGAGGAGAGGAGAGGAGAGGAGAGGAGAGGATGTTCCCCATGCCAGTTCTCAGGACTCTTCTTGCCTCACTGGCTGGCATGAGGTGGTCTTGGCCAGCCCTGTCTGATCTGTTACAGCCATTTACCTTGGCTTTTCACATGCAGAATGCTCCAAGTATTTCCCAGCCATGACCATAATGTGAGGTCCCAAAAGCCAAGGTGGGGTTTTGTCCTTCATGTGCAGGCATTTGCTGCTTCATCTCACCGTGACCCCGTGCAGAGAAGCTCAGGGATCTCTGTGGAACACTTGGACACCATCTGACAACGTCCATGAAATGAAATTAGAGTCAGGAAATCTCCAGGGAGACAAGGAATAATTTTATGTTCATTTCAGCCTCTGAACAGTGAATTCTGAATAAAATACAGGTAGTAGAAAAGAAAAATGTCCCTTTTCCTACGAATAGGAGTGGGCTGAGGGAGGGGGGATGGAGGGTGGTGGAGTCAAAACCTGTGTCATAACACATTTCATCATGGAAGAGCAAGAACCATTAATACTGCAGGGGTATCTAATTCTGGCCTTCCTCCACTTCAGATGGCTGCCTTTGCAACCCAGTTATTTTTGATGTGCTTTGTAGTGTGCAGAAACTTTCTGATGGGTTCCTAACCAATGACCTTGCCTGAAAAGATCATTGATGGTATTTTAATGACTTTCAGATAACTTTTATAGAGCTGAGGTTTTCAACCAGCAGGGTAGGCTTGGGTCTATACCTAAATATATTCTGTCTGAAGAAGTGTCAACTTTAAAAAAGCGGTGAAGGATGCCAATTACATCTCAACATTCCCCAGAGTGCTGGAAAATATCAATACATATATACATTTGTTAAAAAAAAAATCACAACAAAACAGCAACAAAGTATGTTATGCTGGAGAAAAACTTGCAAGCTTGATGTATTTATAAAAATTGAAATATTTTCTATACTTTTAGGAAAAGGTTGCTATTTATTCTTTTTTTTTTTTTTCTGCAGTATTTACTACATAATTTCTACAGACATTATTTGCCTTGTGGAAGTAATTTTTTATGCTGTCTGAATATATTCATTACATTCAGTGTAGGAACATACCCAGAATATCTTGTGAACATATTCAGGATATATTCAGTAGGCTTTTACTGCAGGACACCTTTATTCCAGTTTCATTACCAAAATAACATTTTCACATATACAGAAAGTCAGGATTTCTATATACAGGAGTCCAGGATTTTCAAATATTGGTCACATCAGGAGATTTCAGGTATAACTTAATTCTTCAAGCAGCTGAGCAATCGCCTTAGAAGAAGATTTAAAGGACAAAGACAGAGATTTCTTTGACACATGCAGCCCAAATGCCTTCCAGTTGCAGACACAGCTCTGTATTTATGATGGATTTCCAGCATTAAATGTCCTGGTGGGGTGGTGCTGTGGGCTGGGCTGGGCTGGGTTTTTCCTGGGCACTCAGCTCCAGGGATGGTGGATGGGACAGTGGTGCCATCCTGCTGCTGGTGGCACTGGCTGATGCCACCCTGAGGAGCTGAGGGCTGTGGTGGGGAACTCACTGAAGTCATGGAAATGCTGCTGCAGGCTGCTACAGCCACGTGCTTTGGGCTATTTTTTCCTTTAAATACAAAAACATTTTAAAGGTTACCATCTCAGTGACATTTCCATGTCTCTCCTCTTGCTGGTGGTGGTGCAGCTGACAAATTGAAGGCAAAGTGTAATTGGAATTACTGTTCTCTGGAGTGCCCTGTTCTCCCTTCTTGGCTCCCTCTGAGAGCTGGGCAGTGTTCCTGGGGCTGCTCAGAAATGCTACAGAATGCTGAATGCTGAATTGGACCCCTCACAGCCCAGAGAGCATCTGTCAAATCCCAAAAAAACAGCTCCTGACTAATGGAAGAGCAGATAAAAATCTGTTAAACACACGTGATCATATGAGAGAATATCCAACGAGGCTATTCCATGTTTTATAACCTTTAATAATTGTCATAACACTTTTGGGGGGGCTGTTCACAGCTGTTCTGTCTCAAATTTAACCTCCAAAGAAGCTATAATTTTTCCAAGAAAGCTTTCCCTGAACAGCTCCTGCAGAGAGAGATCCCTGCCTCCCTTCCCTGTGTCCCATAAAACGGGAGCTCAGGCTGCAGGCCACATCCCCAGCTGGTAAAACTGAGCACTTCTTGTCCAGCTGACGACAATTTATTGATTTTACACTACTAATAAAACCAGTTTCCTCCTTTTATTTTATTTTTTAGGGGGATCTGGCTACAGGTAAAGAAATATTTTTGTACCTCTCTGTACAACGTGCACCCTTTAAATTACAGGCACCTATGTATGCACACACATTTAAATTGATGTGTGCTTGTAACATGAACAGCAAGTCTTCAGTTCACATGCAGGTATTGGGTAATATATTACTATATACATTAAAGTAATTGAGGTAAAGTGTATGGGGAATAACTTTTGTTAGATCAAAGGCTGGAAAAACGTAGATTTAGAGGCAGGTGAGTTTTCTTCAGGTCATTTTCAGGGCTCATGTACCTCCAAACTCGTCTTTCTTCCCTTTTTGATGTTAGGTAAGCTAAAAATAATTGTATTTGTAGCCCCAGCCCGTGTTTCACCTCCATACCTTAACCCATCCTGGTTACCCAGGGCTGAGCACAATTTGGTCCTTTCTCCTGGAGACATCACAGGCCTGAAACAGCCCAAATTTCCTCTCTTTTTGACTTTTCTGGGTTTGGGTTGTTTGTCTTCTCACAATCCCAGAAGCTGCACAGCTCCTCTGTCTGGGGCCTGAGATCTGCTAATTTCTGTGGTGACTGAGGAGAGAAGGGTTAATGAAATCTGTCCATTAGGAGGTGAAAACTTCCCCTTTTTTTCCTTTTTTTCCAATGGGAAGATACACAAGTAATTGCCTGTTCCTGTGCCACCTTCTTTATTGGGAGGAATTGCCCTCTGGCAGTCAGAGAGAAAGGGGGAGAAGATGTGGGGCATTTGTCCAGTTTTGGAAAAGCTTCTGGGAACAGCCTGGGAGAAGTTCATCAGTTCTGCAAGAAGAAGCTCAGAAGCTGAAGCCTTTCTGCTTCCCTAAGAGCTGGCTAAAAGTAAACCAGATTCTGCTGCAATGAATTATTAAAAGCAGTTCATTTAACATCATTGTGATTTGGCCGAAGTACAGAGAGGGCAAAGTGTTTTCCCAAATCTTATTGACTTCCCTAAGTGTCCTATTAGAGGACAAAAATGGGAGTTTGTCAGCAAAAAAAAAAAAAAAAAAAAAAAAAAAAAAAAAAAAAAAAAAAAAAAAAAAAATCTGCTAGACAAAACAACACAGAGTAAAATGTTCTTTGGAGAAAGAAGATAATTGAATTGTAGCTCCTGGTGAACAAACAAACAAACAACAATTTTTAGAATGGCAATATTGTATTTTTAAGTGGCTTGATAAATAAAAATGTGCTCTGAGTGTTGTGTCACACATCAGATTCCCCCTCTCTTTTGCCCTTTTCTGCTCTGGTCACGGTCACCACAGGCCTTCAGCTGGGGAATAATTAGCATTGACTCCATGATTGCAGGAGGCTGATCAATTGCTTCATTATATCATCTTATACTGTATTATAGTATCCTTATTAAGAAACTCAGTAACCTTTACAGTTAGTTTGATACAGCTTTGACCTAATTGGTCAATCAATCCAAACACCATCCAGTGCCTAATTAAGAAATCACCCTTTGGTAAACAAATCTCCATGACACGTTCCACATGTGCACAACAGCAAGTGGAGGTAAGAATTGTTTCTCATTCTTTTCTCTGCTCTTCTCACAGCCTCTCCCAGGAAAATGCCTGGGAAAGTCTGTGCCTGCTCTCTGTGCCCAGAGAGCTGCTGCCACAGGTCACTATTTTAATAATTCACCATCTGACTTAAGAGCTGACTGTGTGTGAACGTGCATGGCAGAACTCAGGGAATCAGAGAATGGTTTGGGTTGGGAGGGACCACAAAGATCCCCCAGTTCCACCCCTGCCATGAGCAGGGACGTCTCCCACTAGACCAGATTGCTTTGAGTCCCATCCAGCCTGGCCTTCACTGTTTCCAGGGATGGGGCATTCACCACCTCTCTGGGCAGGATGTTCCAGAGCCTCATCCTGCCCATCATAAAAAATGTCTTCCTCCTGTCTAATCTAAACCTACCCCGAGTTAGAAACTATTGCCCCTTGTCCTATTGCAACAGGCCCTGCTGAAATGCTGCTCTGATTCTTCACAATTCTTACAGCAGATTTTTTTTTTTACTTTCTCCAATTGTTCCTTCCTTGCAGTTCAGTTTCTCCCAGCCCTATTAGCTTTGTCTGCAGGGCTTTTAACTTCAGGGCTCTGCAACCACGAGCCTCAGATCACTGAGCAAAACCAGGGTATGCCTAAAATCCAGGCTGTGAAGTTCAGCCTCCAAGGCAAAGCTCCCATTAATTCAGGATGGCCAGAACTTCTTGTAATGGATCTCACATAAAAATGTGATAGTAACTCACGTTCCTAAGTGCTTTAATAAATGGATAATGATGCAGAAAGGCTTTAGGGCTCTTCGTTTCTCTCCTTCCCTTTTTCTGTTCTTTAATATATGACAGAAAATAATAACTATCTCTAAAACAATTAATTAGAAGGAAAAAAGAACCCTGTAAATACACATTACCAACTGAGCTGTTAAATAAAGAAAATTTAAATACACAATCCCTGAAGACAGTTCCAATATGTCTTGCATTGCTGCTACTACCAGGAAATAAGTAAAATATGCAGAGAACCAGACTCAGTTTGTATCTGACTAGAGATTTAAAGGGCTCTGTCAAAAACTATTACCACAACCATTTGTTGAATTTTTGTTTCCTTCTGATTTCCAGCAGGACAGTCCAAAAAATGTCTCTGAAAACTGACATCTTCAACATGAATTGTTGTCTTCAGTAAGTTCTAACCATGGAAAATGCTCTGATGTGTAGAAATCATGATGCTTTCTCCCAGCTGAGTGAGAACAGCTGCTGGAATTCTTCATTTTCATCTCTTTCCTTCCTCATTTTCCCTCATATTTTATTAGCATTTTGTACAGCACTGAGCAGTGGCATCTGTAGTGAGGGGTCTGTCCCTGTGCCCCCACAGGTGAGAGCCCACCTGCAGAGCTGCCCCAGCCCTGTCCCAGCCCAGGGAGGAGCTGGAGCTGCTGCAGAGAGCCCAGAGGAGGCTCCAGGATGAGCAGAGGGCTGGAGCAGCTCTGCTGGGAGGAAAGGCTGGCACAGCTGGCATTGTTCACCTGCACAGGAGAAGCTTTGGGCTGAGCTCAGGGTGGCCTTGCAGGGCCTGGAGGAGCCCCAGGAAAGCTGGAGAGAGACAATTTCCAGGGGATGCAGGGACAGGACACAGGGAATGGCTTCACACTGACAGAAATTTGGTAATAGGAAGGAATTGTTCCCTGTGAGGGTGGGCAGGCCCTGGCACAGGTGCCCAGAGCAGCTGTGCCTGCCCCTGGATCCCTGGCAGTGCCCAAGGCCAGGTTGGACACTGGGGCTTGGAGCAGCCTGGGGCAGTGGGAGGTGTCCCTGCCATGGCAGGGGGTTCGAACAAAACCATCTTTAAGGTTCCTGCTAACCCAAACCATTCCATGATTCCATTCTCATATGCTCCTTTCTCAAGCAGGATGGGCAGTCAGGATTTTTAACATCCACAGGCAGGGAGATCCTTGGGAAGCACCACAGGAATGCTTTAGCACCACACTAAACCTAGGACAGGTAGAAGAAGGCATATGGTGCTTTTAATTTCTCTACTGATCCTGGTAGTTCTCTCAATCTCTTCCAGAATCAATGGAAATTAGTTTCCTAAAGAACTGCATTTCTCAGCTAATGGGAGTCCTTGGTTTTGGTTATTTCCTAAATGGAAAAAAAAAAATGCACATTAACACGAATATTCAAATGAGACTGCGAATCATTAAAGACCCATTTGTTCTACAAATAGAGCTGCAGTGGCTTTTTGAATAAATTCCTCGAGAAAAGCAATTTTCTATAGATGTGAGAGGCCAGAAATTATTTACTTACTCACAGAAAAGGGGGAGGTATCTGTTGTTTTGAAAGAGAGTAACTAAACAGACCTAGGAGATCAATCTGTTTTTCTGCCTAGGTTTTCATAATTGCTGGGTTTTGCCATTTTCAACAGGATAATCAAGTCCCTAGGTGAACTTGAATAAAATTCTGTGTTCTTTTGAGTTTGATGGACTGGTTATTTTTAGTCAGGTTTAGATGCTAGAAGCAAATTCAGGTTTTTTTAGAGAGTTTGCACAGATCCTTAAGGATTTTTATAACACTTTAGAAGCACAGGGAAAAGCATTCTACTGCACTTATGATGCTTTCAAAGTATTTTAAAAAATGCTTTCATGAAAAACTTTACAAAATCTTGCCAAGAAACAGGAAATATGCAAGAAAGGTGGAGAGAGATTATTTACAAGGGATGGAGTGACTGGACAAGGGGAATGGCTTCACACTGAGAGAAAGTGGGGTTAGGTGGGATATTGGGAAAAAATTGTTCCCTGTGAGGGTGGTGGGGCCCTGGCACAAAAATGTGGCTGCCACATCCCTGGAAGTGTCCAAGGCCAGGCTGGACAGGGCTTGGAAGACCCTGGGATAGTGGAAGGTGTCCCTGCCCATGGAATTGGATGATGTTTAAGGTCTTTTCCAACCCAAGACATTCCAGTGTTCTAAATATCTGTATATACATATATGAGTATTTGTATTCACATGTCCATGTGTACTGTAATACAAAAAAACGTTGTTAAAACAAGGGGAAAAAATGAGAGGAGCCCAGGTCAGCATCCTCAGACTACTTCAAAGTATTTTGGTCTCCAAAAATGATAAATTTGAGTTGTACCCTTGCATATCCACCAGTGTGTGTGTGTGCAGCCTAAGGCTCTGGGCATTTGTAAACCACAGCTCTCAGATAATAAACATTGCATTTGTAAACCACAGCTCTCAGATAATAAACACTGCACAGACTCCTGGTACACCCTGCAAATTTCCCTTCCTATTTCCTCCTTCTTTTCCTCCTGATTTTGCCGAGGAAGTTCACCCGTGGATGCTGAAGCACTAAAACAAGAGGTTTGCTCTTTCCTTCACCAAGGCAGGCTGGAAGTGCATGTTTTCCTCTTTAGATGGCTTTTAAGGCTTGGAAAATGGATGTTGCCATCTCAGTGCCCAACTGATGCACGGTGCACAGATGCAGAGCCTTGGAAAACATTTGCATTGACTATCATGATGCTTTCCTAATTAGATGCCTCTGAATACAGATCTATTTCCAGCTTGGTTTTTACGTCGAACTGCACAACAAATTCAGTTCAACTGGCAGTTTAGCTTATCCAAATGCCATCCACGGGAGTGAGCTGAAATAAATTAAAGAGGCAGTAATGTGCTCGTAGCGTTAACATTAGCATTTCGTGGCCTTTAGCTAGCTCAGGCAATAAACAAACCCGGATTGTGAAAAGTTTCCTGCTTATGTGGACAGAAGGGTGTCTGATGGCTGAGGGCTGAGTGCTGCTCCTCGTGGGGCCCTGCTGGCACTCCCCTCTCCTGGCAGGGCTCCTGAGAGCCCTCAGCACGCTCAGAGAGGGTTTCACCCTCCAAGAGAGGGCTCGAGGTGGGAAATCAGTGGATCCACGGGAATTTCACGTGGTTTCAAGACCTGGTGTAAGGTGCTGCAGCTGGACCTGGTAAAAACAAAGCTGGGGAGGACAAAATCGAGAGCAGCCCTGGCAGGAAGGATTTGGAGGTGCTGGAGGGTGAGAGGGTGGACATGTCCCAGCTTGGCAGCCCAGAAACCTCCGGGCTCATCTCAGTGTAGGCAGCAAGTGAAGGGGGATTCTGTCCCTGTGTCCCTGTGCTCAGGTGAGAGCCCACCTGCAGAGCTGCCCCAGCCCTGTCCCAGCCCAGGGAGGAGCTGGAGCTGCTGCAGAGAGCCCAGAGGAGGCTCCAGGATGAGCAGAGGGCTGGAGCAGCTCTGCTGGGAGGAAAGGCTGGCACAGCTGGCATTGTTCACCTGCACAGGAGAAGCTTTGGGCTGAGCTCAGGGTGACCTTGCAGGGCCTGGAGGAGCCCCAGGAAAGCTGGAGAGAGACAATTTCCAGGGGATGCAGGGACAGGACACAGGGAATGGCTCCCACTGCCAGAGGGAATGGGATGGATGGGATATTAGATAGAAATTCTTCCCTGTGGTGGTGGCAAAACACTGGATTGGGTTGCCCAGAGATTTGATGGCTGCCCCTGGATCCCTGGCAGTGCCCAAGACCAGGCTGGATGGGGCTTGGAGCCACCTTGGATAAAGGAAGGTGCCCCTGCTCATGGGAGGAATGTTAGGACAAGATGATCTTTAAGTTTCCTTCCAACCCAACCCATTCTGTGGATCCCTCATTCCATAAAATAGAACAAAGGGAGGCAATATGGGGGGTGGATATCAAAGGAGCCCTGCTAATAAGCTGATGGATGAGCAGCTCAGCAGCTGGGGATGCAGCAGGTTCCCCTCCCCGGGTGCTGCCTGCAGTGATGGAGGTTTGCTGACAGAAACCAGCCAGGGTGGATTGCAATTAAGGGTTTTTCCCTCTGGTTGTCCTTCAGCAAACAGCTCGTGTGAGACACCCGCTGCAGGGAGAGGGAGAGGACCTCTGTCAGGATTTCTGGTGAAATTCAGAAGAGGCATCTGTGTTTCTCATATCATCCTACTCCTTCCACAGCTGATGGAAGCAAAAATTGCTTTGAAGTACCTGGAGCTGCAGATATAAATTACAGATGAATTGGGATTTTAAACACTGCCTTGGGCTGGTTTCCTGGAGTCTCAAACAGGCAGGGACATATGTGGCAGAGTACTTGCTACTGATAGAAAGTGGTTTTCCTAGAAATTACCCACCATCGAGAGAAACATGATTTTGCTCAGTAATTAATGTCATGACTTTATCAAATTGTGGTACAGGAAAGGAAGGGACAGTGCAGAGCTGGCAGAAGGCACAAAAGGGATGGAGGAGCTCTCCTGGCAGGACAAAATGGTGCCAAAAGCTGAGCACAGATGGAAATTAGATGAGGAGAGAAGGAGAAAAGGAAAAATCTCACCTTTCTGAAAGTCCAAACTGTGTGGAATTGCTGTCATTTTATATCAAATTGCCTCTTTTTCTTTTTCCTCCCTGAGGAACATGGACTACCTCAAGTACTGGGACTAAAGAAGTACTGCAGCAAAGGAAAAGCTCAGAATGGAGTTATTTAAATAGGTGAGCCCTATGCTTCCCCAGGAATTGTGTGCTGGAGCCCCAGACTGGGGAAAAGAAGGAGAGCTGTTTTCTGCCATGCTTGAAGCAGATTTCCTGCCCCAGGTTTAACTTCAGATGAACAGGAATGAAGTTGGGCTCCGAGAAGGAACCCTCAGGCAAAAGGGAGCAGGGACAGGGGGGGTTTGTGGCCCCTGGGGCCCCTGCCATGCCCTGCTGCTGAGCCTGGGGCTGATGGAGCCCTGGAACAGCTCCAGAGAGGGGCAGGGACCTGGGATGAGCCAGAGAGTGATGGTGAGAGCTTCCCCAGCTCCCCTCAAATCATGGAATGGTTTGGGCTGGAAGGGACCTTAAAGCCCATCCAGTGCCACCCCTGCCATGGCAGGGACACCTCCCACTGTCCCAGGCTGCTCCCAGTGTCCAACCTGGCCTTGGGCACTGCCAGGGATCCAGGGGCAGCCACAGCTGCTCTGGGAATTCCATCCCAGCCCCTCCCCACCCTCACAGAAAATAATTTCTTCCTAATATCCCATCTAAGCCTGCCCTCTTTCAGTCTAAAGAAATGTCCCCTTGTCCTGTCACCAAATGTCCTTGCAAAATGTTTCTCTCCACCTCCTGAGTGTCTGAGCTGGCCACCACATGCTGCTTTTTTTCCCCCAAATGAGGCCATTGCTTGAGAACCAATTCTAGGATGTTATCACAAAAAATTTACATATTGCCACCAAAGGATCGTCAGTATTTCCATTAATTTATATAAATACGCCTTCAGCCACCACGAGGACTGCAACTCCAAAGAGCAAACATTTTAATCGTGTTCCAGAAGATTGCAGTTTGCTCAAGCACCTGCCAGCTTAATCCTGGCAGGCCAGGCTAGGATTGCTCTGGCATTTTACTGTGGCTTGCTGTTTGATGATCAATTTATCCCATAATTTTTTTTCTTTATTTTTCAGGCAATAAATACTCACTGTGTGTGGCAAAGCATCTGGAGCCACTTGTTAGTCCAGCACACAAGGGATGCAGAGCAGTCAGCACAGCCACTGTCTAATTTTGAAGCTAGAATTTATTTATTTATGTCAGCTGGTCAAGCTACATCCTTTCCTGTACTGTGACTGTAAAAGTAACTTTTACAGTCGTGGTGGGTGACTTTTAAAAGCAGAAATGGCCCATCAGGGAGGCAAGCAGCACAGAAAGGAAGGAGAAAGGGTTCCTGCAGTTCCTGCAGCCAGCACAGGACAGGTTTGCATGGCAGAGCAGGGAACAGCCCTGAGGTTTAGCTCAGCTCCAGCTGAAGGCATTGGCAGCTCCTGGCATGGGGCTCAGCAGCAGAGCTTGGGAGAGCAACAATTCAAAACCCACTTCTGTTGCCTAGAAATGTGGGAATACAGCAGGTAAGGTGAGTGCTGCACCATAAAAAATACAGCCTGGTGTTGTCCAGGCTTGATCTCATCTTTTAGCTGGACAACGACAAAAGGTTGTTTTCCAAGACTTTACACACCTTAAGAAATGAAAACCTTGAAGTTTATATAATAAGAAGTGCATTCCTTGCATTGTATCAGCTGAGGAAGGTGGCAAAGAGTTGTTGAAGAGAGGGGAGCTTGGTTTGGTGTGGTCACTGCTGACTTGAGTTAAATCCGTGTCAAAATGTTCCCAGAGTCTGGTGTACAATTATTTCAAAGGGGAACAGGTTTGCATGAATGTTTCCAAGACTGGAGTGGATGGTCAGCACTGTTTGCAAACACAAACACTGTGGCACCATAAAACTCTTTTCGTTGTGCAGCTGGTAGCACTAAAATCAACTTTTGAAGAGATCCCTGCGTCTTCAAATGGAAAAGGGAATTACTGAGTGCTTGTTTAGCTCAGGCACTGCAGGAACAGCAGCCACGCTCTCTCTAAGACAGGAGATCAACTTCTAAAGAAGGCAGGACAGGAGGTTTCTGTCACGTTTCCCTCCTGCCAGCAGATTGCTCCTGTCAGCCTTGACAAAGGGGAAACTTTGAGGCACAGAGGGCTCAGCTCTGCACGTTCTGCAGATACAGCACATGACTCTTTAATGTTAATTTATATTTGCTAAGTTGTGACTCTTAAGCCTCTTAAAGATGGTGAAGATGCAGATGGGCAAATGCAGATTTTTTTAATACTAAAAACTATGACAATCTTATAATTAGAACAATCTCATCTTGTACGTGCTGAAGTTTGACACAGTGCATTAGCTAAGGTTAAACAAAGTACAGCTGGAAAGTTCAGAAGAGTAAAACTTCTCTAAAAAAAACCCATAAAATTATTTAATTCACTGCCACACATTTGTTCTCCAGTAGCTGGATTCACATTTTGATTTCTGGGAGGGAAATTTTCATTCCCTGTTCGAAGTAGTTTTTGAAGGAAGGAATAAGGTCACTTTGAAAACTGTTGATGTCTGCAAACTGGGGAAAACTCCTGATTGATTTATGTTTGTTTGTACCATGTGTGATGGGAACTGAAATATTAAGCAAAGGGTGTGGGGAGGGCATCAGGAATCCTGTATTAGAGAAGGTCAGGTTCTATTTTCAAACATCTTAATTTTTCAGGACTCTGGCTTTCTCTCACACTTAATAGTTATGGCATTTGCTGTGTAAATTCCTAACTCAAATATCAGCAGAAAGATGACCTTGCCAGATTGCAGAAATATGCTAAACATTAAATCCCTTAAGGCTTAGGCTTCGCTCACACATGCAAAGAAGTTTCAAGAAATGATTATGAAATACAAATACGCATCACAGCTACACTGAACTTACATAATAACTTAGACAAGAAAGTTAAGTTCTAATAACTGACTTTTAGATGTCACTGCCACAGGAAAATTCAGGAAAAAAGATCATCTTGGGATGCTAAGGGAAACATACTCCACCAGATCCCCTATTTTTCATCCAAGAAAGGCAGAAGCTCTCTTAGTTTCCCTAAAACTTGAGCTGAATCAAAATACCAAATCAAAGTGCTTTTATCTCCCAGAATTCTTTAAATGTCCATGTGTTTGTGCCCACATGGGCAATATCTGGAGTTAACACAACAATTGGATGCCCTGGCCAAGAACTCACCTCATATCTTCATATCTCAGGGCTGCTATAATCTTTAATTGATTGATTGTCCAGAAAAAAAGAGCTGGAAATAACCTGTGCTTTGACTGACAGTTCAGTTAATGAGCTTAACTGGATAATCCTGCGAGGTCTGAAGATAAATACCACAGCTAAGGAAAGGCAATACCCCTGCTTTTCTCCTCACTCTGACTTTTCCCAGTGCACAGGTCCAAGACAAAAGACAAGGGGCACAGCCCAGTGCCCAGAAAAAAATCCCTGCTACTTCAGTTGTTTTGTTAATGAGGAACAAGGACAGCCAACTTCCACCAACATCTCAACCAAGTTTTAAAATGTGGCTTCTCTTTTTTTTTTTTTTCCTAGGAGAAATTACGTGACTCTTGAAACTACTCTAGTAAACAAAAAAAAAAAAAAAAATTAGAAAACCCCACAAACAGCAGGGGAAAAAAAGAGAGAAAAAGACCTTTTAACCCCAGAGACTGAGGCTTCTTATTTTAGTATTGTAGCTCTTATCAAGGTAAGGTAGCAGATGTGCATTTCTAAAACTTCAGCTGAATCCAGAATCTCTCATGTTGCACTAAGTGGGAGAATAACACAGTTATTCTGCTGAACAGGGTATTTAGAAAGAAATCTCTCTTAGCTCAATTAACTTGGTTGACTGTATGTAGGCGAGAAACAAATTTCTCTGAAATATTTGGCCTTAGTTAATCAGAGAATTGATCAGGCTGTGTCAGTGTCAGGCTGTAGCAGTGAGCTCTTTTCCTTTCTTTTCAGGTTAGAGGAAGAGGGATCCTGTAAAAATTGTCAATTTTCTCAATTATGATTCCCAACCAATTTTTGACTGCAGAATGAAAATCCCTAAATTGCCGTGAAGTCATAAATACCCTGGGTTATATAACCCAGCCTCACATCCTCATTAAAAGTGATGTCTTCAGCATCATTTACTAATTCCTCCTTTTTTCCCAACTTTGGTGAAAACTGCCTTGCAAGGAGCCCACCTCCAACACTTGGCCCCTGTCCTTGAGGGGTTTTTTGGATGAGCTTCCAAGCCTCCATTAACTGTGACTTTCCAGTCTATTAACTATTTACCTCTGGTATCACATGAGCATTTCTAACATAAACCCTGCTGCAGTGAACGTGGATGCTCGTTATAAATAAGAAAGGAGCAGTGGATTGGATCAGCTCCATCTGGAAATGGGATAAACTCCTCTCTGTCTCACCAAACTCAGGTGATTTTGCTGCAGAATGAGGCTGGACACTTTCAAGGGTTGGACGCCAGACTAAAGCCTGAGGAAAGGCTTAAATATGTAGCGAGTCAGCTTTGTTTGCTGTCTAAAAAAAGGAATTTCAGCACCAGGAAAAGGTCCTGTTCCTCCAGAGTTCCTCCAAACTCTCTCTGCAGGCAATTCCTTCACAGCTGATAATAAATGCTGATATGTAACCAGACAGAATTTGTTTGGATTTGTTTCTGATGCAACAGACATATCAAAAAACAATCAGATGTCACTGCAGCTATATTTACAAATGGATGGCTAATAACTGGAAGCTGGTGCAAATTAAGTCAGATTTATTTTGCTCTAGGTGAGAGCTTGTTAATAACAGTGAAATACACGAGGAAGAGAGGCTCTGCTAAATCTCCCTGCTTGGCAGAAGCCTCATCCATCACGGAATTGCTGCAGTTGAGTATGGCACATTTACACAGTCTGTGAAAGATTTGCAAAAGCACCCAGGGGATTAAAGTGCACGAGTGCCAATGACTTTAAATGGTACTTGCTTTTGCAAATTTCATCCCCTGAGACTTCAGTAAACTTAATAATGCACAAAAATACTGTCTGAAGTGCGATCCAGCTTTACATAAGTTGGGCAAGTCTTGCTTTTGTTTTAGTTTGATTGATATTTTAAGGGGAAGACAAAAATGACTGGGTTTTCTGGGTTTTTTATGAAATGATCAGACTGGAAAATAGATCTTTTAACAATGCTTAACTCCAAGGCTGACAAATACAAAAGTTCCTAACAGCCAACAGATCAGATTTTTTTTTCAGTGGGAATCAACAGGTTTTATGTCAGAGAAGAGACAGGCAAAAGGAATTAAGTGGCCTTGACTAATCATCTCACCTAAAGAATATCACTGCTGACAGAGCACAGGAAAAAGGAGTTACAAGAGGGAACAGAATAGCCTAAAGCACACAAACAAAAGTAACCTTTTAAAGTTGATTTGCATCAGAGGCTGTGGACCATTGTCTAAAAATACTAATGTTGACTCCAGCAACCCAATCAAGCCTTATGCAGTATATCAGGAGAAAAGCTTTTCAGCTGGGAATGCTTTAGCAAGGAGCAGCAGGAAAATTGAGAGTGAAATTCGGTTGCTAAGACAAAGAACAAGCAACCCATGCTCATGCCATGATAACTAAGGCATGCCCTGAAAGCCTGGAAGAGCTGAGAAACCAAACTTTCTGTGTGCATGAGTCCTCCTTGGCCGTGTGGTTTGATATTCCTGAGCTGCAAAACATTTCTCAGTGGCGTTTTGCAAGTCCCAGATCCATCACCTGCTTATTGTCAGCTCTTTCCAGGGCAGAGAGGGAGAAGGACACTCCAGAAGTGGCAAGCAGGTGGGGATGTCTTCAAGGTTTTCTGCTGAATTATCCTTCTGGATGAAGCAGTGGCTTCCACACACACACAGAGGGTGACCTGGTTTGTATCACATATTACAATTTCACTGGGGTCTGGTAGGGTGGGAAGGCACCAAAGCAGCCCAAGGGCTGCCCCCCTGTGCCTGCAGAGTCACAAATCCCAGAATCACTGAGGCTGGAAAACCCCTCCAAGAGTGTCCAACCTGTGACCCATCCCCACCCTGCCAGCAGCTCAGAGCACTGAGTGCCACGTCCTTGGACACCTCCAGGCACGGGGACCCCGCTGCCACCCTGAACATCTGTCCCAATGTTTAACAATCCCTCCA
This sequence comes from Vidua macroura, assembly GCF_024509145.1. Classification (NCBI taxonomy): domain Eukaryota; kingdom Metazoa; phylum Chordata; class Aves; order Passeriformes; family Viduidae; genus Vidua; species Vidua macroura. The sequence goes on along the minus strand of NC_071572.1, from coordinate 3,772,714 downwards.
TATGGAAGACCTAAATTTCAGAGGAAATTCCTCCTGGTGCCCAGCCTGAACCTCCCCTGGCCCATCCTGAAGCCCCCTGCCCTCCCCAGCAAGGGAGGATGAGCTCCAGCGGGCTCTCAGCCCTGGGGTGATAAATTCTGAGGTGATAACTTCCAGCAGCAGGAGCCAGGCAGCAGCTCCAGGAGCTGTATCTCACCTTTATGGAGCACATCCTCCCTCGTGCTGCAGCCCTGCAGTGAGGTGGCACCTGAGGAAAATCAAAATCAAGGGCAGGAATGAGGTTTATGTCGTGCTGGTGCACCCAGGGAAGCAGCTGCTCGTGGCTGCTGTGCACGCCAGCCCGAGCTCTGACTGTGCAGATGAGAAAGGGATGTTTATTATTTGGGTTCTTTTTTTTTTTCCTCAAAGGAGAATTATCTGTTTCTGTGCAGGCAAAAAAATACAACCAACTGTCATCGAGAGAATTTCCCCTCCTTGCTGGATACTTTCAGGATTTCCTTTATTCTTTTTACTTTTTTGCTTTGTTGCTAGTCCTTGAAGCTTTGGCAGCTCTAAACTGAAAATACTATTGAAAATTAGTACTATTGATTACAAAGTGTGCAGGATTAAAATTTCAATGTGCAGCACAGAATCAAGATAATGGACTTTTAATTCAGATGACAGGCACTAAGTCATGTACATCTGTGAGAACGAAGCAAAAGCAGGTAGCTCTCTGATGCCAAGAAAACTTGTATTAATGGAAAGTGCTTCTATGAAAGGGCCATTAACTTCTTCTGTATAAAAGTATGAAGAATATGATGCATAATCCAAGCTTTCCCCTTGTGGGCATCCACACAGCAGTTCTGAAAAAGAGCAGAAACAGAGGAGCTAATCATCCATCTTCTTGCTATGCAGCAGATGTCAATAAACTGGAGTTTGTGTTCCATTCCACTAAAATCCCAATGTCCCAGGCAATAACCTGTCCTTCAATAAACACAGGGCTAATGTCCATTGAGATGTGAGCTAATGCTGAGTGGAGAATGACTTCTCTGTTTACCTACACCCAAATTGCATTTTATTCATTTTCATTTACCAGATAAAAACAATTGATTGCCTCGGCTTATCCTTTGTAAAGAAAAGGCCTTTGTGAACAGGGGAACACTGATGGCACAAGAATTCTAGCGGAATAAAATTGCTCTCCCCGCAAACAGTGATTTTAATTTCTCCACAGATGATGTCTCCCAATTCTTTTAAGCCCTGGATGCAAGAGGTGGTTTGGGTGCTCTCCAGAGGCTGTAGGCACCATATGTCAGGGGGAAGTCTAGAGTGCAAACTCCAGGCTGGCTGATCAAACGGTGAGGCTTTTATTTTTAACTCTGCCAGAATTTGCAGTGCACAGCTGTGCTCCTCGCTGCCTGCCAGCTGCCTTGCATAACCTGGGCACGCTGCTGACACCTCAGCGCTGCTCCCAGGTACCCCTGAAGGCACCACCACGTGTCCCGTTTTACATAACCAAAGGGGAAATCTCTGAAGCCGTTCCCCACCCATTCAGCACGAGAGTGAGTGGGAAATGAAGAGCTGCAGCTCCCCGGCACCAGGCAATCACCTCCCTCCCATCCCTGCCCACCCTTCCTGCCAGGCTCTCTGCCCACACCCTGTGCCTCCCCTCAAAGAGCTGTTGTTACACCTGTCCCCTTCACCTTTTCCAAACCCTTTCCCACTGCAGAAATCCCCTTCCCTGCTCCCAGGCTCTGCTGCCATCTCCCCCTGCTCTGTGCCCTGCCCTGCCAAGTGGTACCCGATGCTGCTCTGGGCTTTTAGGGCAGGGTGGTGACTCCACAGCCCCGTGGCTGATCAGCTCAAAGCTCTCATGCTGATGCCTCTTTTGGCCTTTTTTTTGGCAATGGGATTTGCCTGTTCAGCTCACCCAGCCAGGCAGGCAGGTACGTGCCCCCATCAGCCCCTAAAAGGCTCCACCTCAAGGTTTGCAGGGTCGGGGTGAGTTTTCTCAAAACACCTGATAATGAGAGATGTGACACAAACACAGAGTGCCTAAAGGGCACTGCTCTATCCCCATTGATCCTGAAGTGGGGAGCAGACCCTGCAGCCCCTGTGCAGAGGTGGGGGAAGTGGGATGGTGCCAGCCCTGGGCAGGGGCACAGCACGGCAGGGACGTGGCCAGAAATGTCCCTGGTGCCAAGGAGAGACAATTTGCTGCCACTGCAGCTGGGTTTGGTCACAGCAGGGGGAGGGTGACAGCTCTGCCCGTGCCACACAAAGGAAAGTCTCACCGTGGCTTGTGTGCATGATCTGAACTAAACGTGCTTGGAGAGATCATGGAGTTGTGGAATGGTTGGGGTTGGGAGGGTCCTTACAGATCATGGAATTCCACCCCTGCCATGGGCAGGGACACCTTCCACCATCCCAGGCTGCTCCAAACTCCATCCAGCCTGGCCTTGGGCACTGCCAGGGATCCAGGGGCAGCCCCAGCTGCTCTGGGCACCCTGTGCCAGGGCCTGCCCACCCTCACAGGGGGGAATTTTTTCCTAATACCCAATCTAAGCCCACTTCTTTCCCCCTTGTCCTGTCACCAGTTGCTTCCAGTCTTTTGGAAACTTGTCAGTTTTCCCCTTGCTGTAGTAATTATTGTATCTGTTATTAATCATTGCCATCATCTGCTGGTTATTTTATTTTTTCAATAATTCACTCTATAAAACACAGGCTTGGCTCCCAACAAGAAATTGCAATGGCTCAAGGAATCCAGGGATATAATTTCGCCAAGATCTGCAAACCAAGCACAGAAAGTCACTGTACTTTGTGTACTTGATGAGGCCAACAGATCATGTGCTCACACCCCCTCCCTTTGTCACATTAGTCCTGAAGATTTCTGCAGGAATATTCCTGCTGGAAACTACCACTGAATGTGAGTAATAGTGTAAGTTTGGCCTTTGTGAAAAGATCATTAAATCACAACGCACTGAGAAGGGACAAGAGTCCTCAGGCTTATTTCAAAAGCTATTTTTAGCTGTGGATATGAAGACTTTTCTTATCAAATAATTAGTCATCACCAGTAAAGGCAAGTTAACTTTTTTGGAATAAAATAGGAAGTCATTGAAACCTTTTCTGAGTTTCCAAAAAAGGTTGATTTAGAGATCATTGAAGCCTCTGCACCTGACTGTCATTATTTAGTAACATAAAATGGGAAAGCACAAAAAAAATTGAAACTATTACAATTCCTGCCTTATTTGAAGGAAAAAGTGCTACATATGAAGACATTTACCCAGATTTCTGTGTCATCCCAGTATTGCAGAGGTGCAGGGGGAGTTATAAAATTAAAAAAATAAAGATGTTTTACAGCCAGAGTAGTCTTTTGCAGAAAAAAAAAAAAATAAAAAAAAGGTGAAATGAAATCCTGACCAGCCAGAGAGATCACAGAGCAACTCTATATTCTTGGGAAATGATGTTCTGACTACAGGCCAGCAAAATAATACTACCACAAAAAAAATGCCAAAAGCCGTGTAAATTTGAGGGGCTCATCACTTGTAAAATAGTGGAGATAATTGTGCTGCTGTGCCTGGCACTGGGTACATTTCATCTGGATGGCTGCATTTCATTCCAGGCACAGATAAACGGGCAGAGTTCAAAGGAGAATAACAGAAAATAACAAAAAGGGGTTGAAAAGGAGACCCACAAGATAAGATTAGGGAAACTGGGTATAGCTGGACTGGAACAAATTAATCTAAATGGCAGGAGGGAGGATTTAGGTTTTAAGTACAAACCAACCTTTATAGCTTTAAGAAAAGTTCAGCCATGGAACAAGCTGCCAAGGAAGGTTTTAGCCTTACCATCACTGGAGATACTAAAAGGCAGGAGACCATCTGTCAGGGAGAGTTTAGGGATTAAAAAAAAAAACAAACCAAAACAAAACAAACCAAAACAAAACAAAACAAAACAAAAAAAAAAAAAAAAAAAAAAAAAAAAAAACCAGAAAAAAATGAACTGCCTTAATTTAAGAATTGAGCTAAATAACCCATTCGTGACTAGACTTTAATGGATTAGAAATGGCAGAGCTTCTCTTTTGAGGGGAGGTTCCTGGATCTTCCCCCTCTGAAGATTGTCTTGATCATATAAACCAATACAAGGGATTTCTGCTGTTTTCAGATTGAGAAGGATATTTGCATTTAAATGCTTCCAGGAGATAGATGTCTAAATATTAATTTCATCATATTGATAGTACACTCTGCTTTTTTCCCCATCAGGCTTTGAACACTTGTATAGAGCTAATATTGAGAAAAGAATTATAGAATCATGGAACGTCCTGAGTGGGAAAGGACCCAAAGAGATCATCCAAGCCCAACTCCTGGCCCTGCACAGACATCCCAAAATCCCCCCCTGTGCCTGGGAGCATTGTCCCAACACTCCTTGAGTTCTGGCAGCCTTGGGGCTGTGCCCACTGCCCTGGGGAGCCTGTACAACAAATTGTCACCTTGTTTTTCTGTGGGATCCTTTGTTCCCACACCTCAGCTCCTCTGAGAGGCACTCAAGGCAGTCCTGTTAAAACTTCTGGAAAAATCCAGGTGTCCCTGGGTTCCCAATTCCCACCTGTCATCTCCACCAGCAGCAGGTTTGGGAATCACAGCTGCCAGGTGGTGATGTATCATGGCTGGATCACATCATAGCTTTGGTTCTCTCTCAAGACTCCTAATGAAGTTGCTCTTTGGAAATCCCTGAATTCTGCTAGAGCCCTTTCTAAATGACATTTCTAAAATATGTTGTTAATTTTCCCTGGAGCTGAGCAATGGTTTGAGCAAGGCGGATGTTGTGCATCTGAGCTCCTCCACCAGCCAAGGGTGAACCTCGTGCACTCCTGGTGATTTGTTGGTATTAATTTGTTGATACTAAGAGGGTCAGTTCAGATGGGATATTGGAAAGGAATTCCTCTCTGGGAGGGTGGTGAGGCCCTGGCACAGGGTGCCCAGAGCAGCTGTGGCTGCCCCTGGATCCCTGGCAGTGTCCCAGGCCAGGTTGGACACTGGGGCTTGGAGCAGCCTGGGACAGTGGATGTTCCCTTCTTATGGAAAAGAAGGTCAGAAAGAGCTGAGCTTTAAGAACCCTTCCAACCCAACCCATTCCATGCTTGATTCTATGGTTCTGTGATTTTCCCAGGTTGCTCCAAACTCTGAGTTGTGGGAGCCTCTGCTCTGGGCAGTAATCCAAAACTCATTTCTACTTTCTAGAAAAGTAAAACTGTAAAACTTCCACTTCCCCCACAGGTTTGGCTGTGGCTTTTCTCTCCTTAACTTGACAGACTCCACATTCTTTGCTGTTTCCCTCGTGTGGGCATTCCTGTGCTTTTTCAGGGCTTTTGGTTCCTTCTCTTGGTCTCCTCTGTGTTTACTTCCACAGGTTATTTTACGGTCCAGGCAATGATGTGAACTAAGGATTTCACAGGCTCAGGCAATTGTTCTGATCACTCAGCTGTAGGTTTTTCTCTTTTGGGAAAATCTGGCAGCAATTTGGAGCAGAGGCAGCATGGATGTGTCTGGGGAGGGTGTGGGTGTCAGTGGTGGGAGCCATAACCCCATTTCCTGCAAAATCTACTGCTCTGAATATTCTTCAGAATACCTATGAGAACTTTGGGGTTATCAGCACAGGTATCCCTCTAATTTAAATCTTTCTTTCCATTACTGCATTACTCAGAGTTAGGCAGAGCTCAGTAAGTGTTGGGAAGTTGTCGGGAAGTTAAAAGACCCACATTATCCCTGGAATATTTAACTGTCCTCCTTCACCCATCCTGGTTGGATCCAACACCTTTTCTCACCTCAGCCAAACCCAGAGAGGTCTTTGAAAAGCGTGAGTTAGTGGTAAGAAAAGAAATTAACAGCTGTCACCTTGGATATGGGCAAAAGATGAGTGAAGAGCAAGACTCAGGAGCAAGAAAGCTCTCCTGGGAACATCAACCTGTGTGCAAACACATTTACATAAAAAGGAAATTGTCTGGCAGGGGCAGCCACAATTATTCCAAATTTCATGCCAGATCACCGTTCCCTCATTATGTTTCTCTGTACATTAGGGCTGTGTCTGTAAGATGCACTCTGAACTGCACATTGAAGAAAAGCCCTGCTGCTGAAAGAGCTGTAATTCATTTACTAACAGCCCCTGTTGCTGTGCTTCAATAATGCAATCATTTTCTCTGTGTCCCGACCATATGATTATTCCTGTTGTGTAGGAAATTTAAGTCCAAGGAATGTCAGATCAAATATAAAAGCCTAGTGCTTACCCATAGTTTTTATTCAATTAAGTAGCCATTACAGAGCTCATGCTGTTTCAAATGACATAATGCAGAACACAAATGCAGTCTTTTATTACAAATATATGTTCATCTAAACAAAATGGCACCAAAACAATCCAAAGCCATTACAATTTTTAGATTATTATGCTTAGGCTATCATTATATGGTGAGCAGTTGCTGTGAAAGACAAGTGGGGGAACTGGGGCCTCCACAAACCACACTTTGAGCACAGCAGCACTGTTATTTGAGGTTTATTTGTGAAATTCGTAAATGCAGAGTGCTGATGAAAAAAAAATAATGAAAGCACTGAGCTGCAGCTTGGAGGACACTGACTTTGCAGGTGATGAGTGGGAAAGTCATGCCTAGGACCTGACACACAGAAAGAGGTGCCACAGCAGGGTCTGGGTGTTCCCCTCCAAAATGACTTCTAAAAAACCCTGTGATTTCCCACCCAGTCTCAAGCAGCTCACAAATCATGTTTGCCCATGCTTTCTTCTCTGCCCACAGGATTTCTCCTGCTCAGCATCCCTGAGGTCTCCCTGTAGCCAGCACGGGGCCAGAGCTCTTGGCACACCACCTCTAAAATGATGCCCAGCACAAGTGCCTTAACCTGCAGAAGGTTTTTTTCCTTTTCCTTTGTAATCCCACAGCTCTGCACCTCTCCAGCACTGCTGGGCTCCTGTGGGAAGGCCATGAGATCCCTCCTCTCCCTCTATTCCTGCCCCCTGACCTGGCCTTCTGTTTGAAGGTGACTGCATTTGTCCCTTGCCCTGGTGATCAAACACTCCTGTGGAAGGTGGGAGAGGAAGAAAAGAATCCCCCCTGGGCAGAGCTGGGAATGACACCTGGATCTGTGCCCCCTGAAGGAGTGAAAGGCTGGCAGGCTGTCACCACTCACTTCCCCATTTCAGACACGTTGTAGCTGCTTTTTGTTGACCCAAATTTGGGCTAACACAGCAATAAAGGGGCTCAGAGCTGAATACAGAATCGTGCAAATGGGAAGCCTGTTATGATTTACTCCTCAAACACTGAAAAATAATATGGAAACAGAGAGATGGCACAGAAACAGTCGCTGATTATGCAGAGACTGAAAAACTGCATCAAGAAATAGAGTTTAGAGGGTCAGTTGCTATTTTTACGGACAAAAATCAATCCCAAACTTCCAAAGGTATTTTGTGTCTGGTTTATTGTTTTCTTTCCGTAACAGTCAATGCGGTCCAAGATCTCTGAATGTTATCATGCAAAGAGGAAGGACAGGCACAATTTCCCCACTCAAACCACTTCATTGATACACTTGCAAGACAAAAGTAAACTGCTCCCTGCTTCCTACACCCCTCATGCCAGCTTCTTCTTCATGCCAACTTTTCTTTTTAACTTTCAGCTCATTACAATAAAGTCATTTTATTTTCACATTTTGCTGGCAGCTGGAATTCTCCAGATGAGGGAAGCAGGGCTGAGATGCATCTATCTCATCCCTCAGCAAAAATCCCTGCAACATACGGTGCTGTTATGACTCTGAGCTTTAGGTGGAGAGGGAAACAGGCATCTGGGCTGGGTTCATTTGTAACGCTGCACTTGCTGGATTAATATGGAAAGACAGATGAAGGCAGACACTTTAATTACTTCACCCTAACTTTTTATTACAACATCAAGTAAAATGGTGAGTTACAGAGGATAATGGGCGTGAAACATCTGGGGGATGAAGTCGCACACAAGCTCATGGGTTGTTGTCTGCCAATGGGGTTTTAAATATTGATAATTTCTGTACATGCATCTTTGTGTTATTTCTGATCTTCTTGATAAATCATCTCAGGATTACTTTGTTTTGAGCTGTGAGGTAGCTACTAGGACTGGGACCCCGCCTTTTTCTTCTGGAATTTTCTGAACTGGGACTGTATCGCCACGGCCGCCCGCTCTGTCTCTGGCGCGTCCATGTCTATGTCAAACTCCTCTTGGACCTTCTTTTGCCCATCTGCTCAAAGGAAACAGAACAAAAACATCAACAGCTTTTTCAGAAAGGGATAATCAGTGAACAGCACAGGTGGAAAATTCTGCTGCTTTCTCCTTCTTCCTAAAGATCCTTATTAAATACCGAGGTAAAAGCCCTTTTTCCCTTAACCGTATCTGGCTCTCAATTTTCAGACCAAGGAAAAGGCATCAGTAGACACAGCCATGGCAATGGGGAGCAGATTCAGGGAAAAAGCCTGCACAAGTTACATCAAACCCCTCCCAGTGACATCCCGTGGGGAGCTGGGCACTGAGGAGCAACATCCAAAGGGTGCTCAGCACTCATCCAGCACCTGGCCAAGTCCCCCCAGCCAACGGTGAGGGACAGAGGGACTCCTCTGTGCCACCCAGCAGGGAGAACTTGAAGGTCTTTTCCAACCTAAATTATTCTATGTTTACTCTAAAAAAAGAGATGGATTAAAATATTTTAAAGTAGAGGCATTAAGACCCTGTTTTTATCACACCTCCAACATGAGAGGAAGAGATAATACTTCCTTAAGGCTAATTTCCATTCTATCCACTCATTTCCTGCCTCATCCCTTCCAACATGCACAGCTCTTCCCCTCTGAATCATTTATGTCCAATCTCTCCACCACTGTGCTGCTTCCCTCACTTCTCTCCAGGCTCTGCTCTTGTCTTTCATCCTAAATCCTTGGCTCTTTGCCTTCCTTTATTCCCAGGCCTCAGCTTTCCCTTCAGCTGCATTCAACCTCCATGTGGACAACCCAGCTGACTCTGCTGAATTTTCCTTCACCCAACCCTAAGTTTAAACCCCCTGGGAAAATTCCTGCCCTGGTTGCAAAGATAACCCCAAACTGCCTGGGCTGAGTTGGTGGGAGCACACGTTTGCCCCACTAACCTCATCACAGCACTGAGTTTTTCACCATAAATTGGTTTGTTAAACTCACTGATGTAACTGTTGGGTGCCAGCCTGCAGTGCACATCACACCAGGAGGCTGCAGGGAGCTCTGCTTGGGGGAATTCACCTATTTTGATCCACTTTGCTTTTAATTCTTGACATTAATATCTCCAGGATGCTCATCCCCAAGTACTGTTAATGCAAATAAAGGCAACACGTCCAATGTATTATTAAAATGAAAATAAACCTATCCTATCATTGTCTCTGTCCTGCACACTAGAAAACAGGGATGCCATTCCATGGTTTTAGCATGAGTCCTGCAGGATTTCTTGCCTTTACTTCTCATTCTTACTCAGAACTCAGTTTTTGTGTCCATTTTCTATGGAGCATTCTAAACTGAGGAAATATTTAAAGAGAAGGTTTTGCAATATCCCATATTGATTTTATTTTAACTACAACAACCAAATAAATGCAGCTATGCTAATGTAAGAGAAATGTTCACTTAGTATTTTGTTTTATTTAGAAAACATTTAAGAAGAAAGATGAAAATGGAAGAAGAAAGAGAAAATCTGGATAAAAAAGAACAGCTTGAGAGCTCACCAAATTTTATTACACAGGCTAATGAAAAGCTAAGCTATCAAAACAAAGATTTTTGTGGAACAGAATCAATCCATTAACTTTATGTCATTAAATCACAGAATCATGTCATTAAATCCGAGAATCTGCATGCTTTGTGTAACTATTCAAGCAATGCAACCACCCTAAGTACAGAAATACAATTATACTTTATCTTCGGTGGGGAAAGGCACGAGAAGGTCAGAAGTGACACAGCCAAGGAGAAATTGGAACTGATTTTGATTTGGTATTTATGGGTTAAAGGCAACCTAAGAGTAGAAGTGGAGTCTATCCATCGATTTTAGCCTTTCAGTGTAGTAATTACTTTCCTTTGGAAATGCCAGTTGGGAAAACCAGATGGGTGGATGAATAGACACAATTGGGTCTGTACCTCTTGATGAAATCTGGCTTGTACAGCTCATTTCCTATTACAGCTAAGTTTTAGCACTATCTTAACTTTCAACAGTGACTCAGCAATCTCACGTTAAGACTTAAGAAAATGCAGCATTTAATGTAATTTGTCTCTAAAATTTCCAGGATACTTAAATCTTTGCTTGATGTGTACCGTCCTCACTGACTTAAAATCAACAGTAATACAATAATTTACAATATCTTAAGGTTTCACTTCCTTTTATTTCTTTTGACCTACAGTTGTTGACATCAAAACCAAAATTCCATATGATCTCTTCCTATATTTCTATTTTCCTATCACCACTGAGAAATTCTAGGACAAGAAGTTTTCAGCCATGACTTAGACTTGTAATTAAGAAATTAGAAGTGTTCAAATGGGCCAAGATATTTATATGAGTAAATAATAAACTCATAATTAGCAGATGGTAGGGAAATATAATGATTACACATATGTGCATAATATACATTATAAAACAACATGTGCATTATCTATATATGCAATGTAATGTAATAAACATATATGTATAATTTTCTTTCTCCCTATGCCCATATTTCACTTTTTTATACATGTATGGTCCATCCACATTTCCATACATAGAGAATACATATTAATATATAATTGCACTGACATATTTGCTTAAAGAGTTTAAGTCTTATGTTAAACTGAAAAGAGCTGGATTAGGTATTTCCCAAATTTTGGGAGTGGATTTTCTTGGAGTTCTCCCCAAACCATTTCCTATTGATACCTGTCACAGCACAGATACTTTACCAGATGGACTATAAATCTGGAGAGAAAATTCAGTGGGGTGCCAGCTTGGGCTTTGTCTAAGGGAATAAAATTTTAGCTTTTACCTTGAGCTGCTTCCCTAAAAGCAGCCTTGTGATTTAAAAAGCATCACACCCTGCAAACGACATGGTTTTACTGGTTAGGAGCAGGAGTTCCAACTCCCTCGTGACAGGGGAGCTGGAACCAGGTGATCTTTAAGGTCCCTTCCAACCCACACCATTCTGTGATTCTACAAATTAAGAATTAACCAATTAATTACAATGAAAACCCAGCCTGGGCTCAGGACCTGCACAGACTAGAAATCACTTCACTGCACTGATAAAAAGATTAAAGCCCTTTTGCACCCTTCCTACTCCATATCCACCCATGCCACAGTAACTTTTACCTGTCAGTAGTTGTTCACATATCTCAAGCCTGCAGGCTGTTGGATTTGAGTCCTCAAATCATTAAATTTCTGCAGAGAGTTGAAAGCAAGCCTGTAGAAATGCTCCTCTTTCATGCACTCCTGGTTTTCCTTTCACAAGGGATAATTAGCTTGGAAATGGTCTGAAAACCCAGGAAATTCTCACTCTCAGCAGGCCAGAGCACAGGTAAGCACTGGCACAGGTTTTACTCCTGGATCTGATTGTTTTCATTCCTGCTGGTGGGGGCCAACCATTCTGATAACAAACCACCTTCTCCCAAGCTACCTTGGTGTGGCAGTCAAGGTGGATCAGGATTCCCTCCCCACCCTCTGCCACACACCTTTTGTTGGTATCTTCACTTTCTAAATTACACGATGATTCCTTCCAAATGGATATCTGAGGATCCCTGGACCACACCCACCCCCAGGAGAAAACCGGGAAAAACAAAATTCTTGTCAGCAGACTTAAACCCACAAGCTTCTTGTGATTTTTACAGGGTTCAGAGATGGTTGATAAGCCCTGGACTGCATTTTCTGCTTTCTGAGGGGGGATCTGCTTTCATTAGCACCATAATAAATAAATCCCCCTAACCCTTCCCACTGAACTCAGCTATTTCAAGGCTTTCCCTGAAAGATTCCTTCATACTTTGCTGGACTCTTCTGAACACAGCCTGACAAAGCAGGGCAGCCAGTGCATGTCCCTGCTGGGCTCTGATCACTGCCAGCAGGGGAGGTGAACAATGCCACGCCAGCAGTTGTTGGCCATAACAAAAGATTGTTACCCAATGAATGTCCCAAAATCACGTTTAACCACGAACTGCCTCTGTGCCAATTGAGGCAAATCTGATCAAAACTGATCTGATCTGAGGCAAAACTCCTTGGGGCGCGTCATCAACTGCCTGCTGAAAAGGAGCACCCCACGCCCCAGCACCATCACACTGCAGGCCTGAAGTCAGGGACAATTTATAGGGCACAGGTTTTCCCTCACCACAGGCAGCACTCATCCCAGCAGGAGAGCCTGAAGCAGCAACTAATGAGCTGCTTTCCATGTCTCCCATCATCTTGCACCACTGCAGCTGAAAAAAAAAGATCTGTGTTTTCCCTTTCCAGATGAAACAGCATTAGAATGCTGCCTCCATGATCAGCTACAGAGCCTTGTGATCCATGGCAAACACTGGATGGATAATGAAGCTGAAGGAAAACAATAAAATCTTACACATAAATCTACCCATCAAACTCTGAAGAAATGTGGTGCAAATATAATTATTCACAAATGTGCCTCCAGCTATTTCTTTCATTTACTTTTCAGCTATGAATTGTGAAATGAATTGTGATAACGCTGGGAAAAGGAAACATTGCTTATTCCATATGGGCCAAAAGTTTAAAGCAGTCCTTTGTGACATTTGAACACATCCTAAACAGACCAGTCCTTCCTAAAACTGCTCAGGGAAGGGAAAAGGTTAGTGGGGTGGAAAAGGGGACTCGGTCTTTATTCTCAGAAATTCCCATCTTGCAGATGAAACAGAAATTGCTCGTCACATTCTGGAAAACCATTCAGCATGAAAAATCGCACGGGCTGAAGCCTCTAACTGGCATTTCACGTCTCAGGTGCCATCCTCTGCCCCTGCTCACCCTGCTCACATCCAACAGGAATTATGGGAGCAGACCGAAGATGGAATACATTCATAAAAATACTGCATTTTTCAGGAGCTAAACTGCAGCGTTTGGGAAAAAAAGATTCAATGGAGTGTGGGACAGAATCACAGGGCCAGAAGCAGTGCTTTGCCTCAGGCAGGATCATTACCTCCCACTGCTCCAAAGATTTTTCAAGCTGTGACAATCTTTATCTCAAGCTACTACACCAGCCTGTCCAATGAGGCAGAACAGCCCCTAATTAAAGAGGACCAAAATGGGCAGGATTCACATGGATGTTGACATCCATGTGCAGCATTATCTTTATGTGATGGGAAGAGTCATTTTGTCTGCCCAGAATCCACAGAGCAAGCAGCCAGCACATGGATGCTCAGAGGTGTGGAGGCCACACTTTAACTCCTCATAAGCAACACTTTTAAAAGCCAAGAGGTGATGTTGGCCATTCTTTCCCCTCTGTATCTACTTGAGGGTGAGGAAGTAAAAGACTCATTTTTTAGGAGACTACAGAATCATGGAATGGTTTGGGTTGGAAGGGACCTTAGAGATCATCCAGTGCCACCCCTGCCATGGGCAGGGACACCTGCCACTGTGCCAGGCTGCTCCAGCCCCAGTGTCCAATGTGGCTTTGAACACTTCCAGGGATGGAGCATCCATAAAATTTCTGGGCAAACTGTTACAGCTCCTCACTAAGGTCACAGTAAAGAATTTCTTCTAACATCTAATCTAAACCTAAACTCTCTGTCAGTTTGAAGCCATTCCCCCTTGTACTTGTAAATTCTCTCTCTTCCCAGCTCCTTCAGGCCCTGCAAGGCCACCCTGAGCTCAGCCCAAAGCTTCTCCTGTGCAGGTGAACAATGCCAGCTGTGCCAGCCTTTCCTGCCAGCAGAGCTGCTCCAGCCCTCTGCTCATCCTGGAGCCTCCTCTGGGCTCTCTGCAGCAGCTCCAGCTCCTCCCTGGGCTGGGACAGGGCTGGGGCAGCAGAACCTCACCACCCTCCTGGCAGGAGCTGTGCAGAGCCACAAGGTCCCCCCTGAGCCTCCTTTGCTCCAGGCTCAGCCCCTTCCCAGCTCCCTCAGGAATTCTCCAGCCCCTTCCCAGCTCCCTTCCCTGCCCTGGACACGCTCCAGCCCCTCCAGGTCTCTCCTGCAGGACCAGAACTGGACACAGCCCTCGAGGGGCCTCTCAGAGCCAGCCCAGAGGGACAATCCCTGCCCTGCTCCTGCTGGACACACAATTCCTCACCCAGCCCTGCTGCCAGTGGCCTTCTTGGCCACAAACATTCAGCTTCTTCGTTAATAAATACACATTTTTTCTCTAATTAGATAAGGAACAACAATAATTTTCCTTCCTGCTCATTAGAAGTGCTGCAGGGTGAGATGCTCGTTTTGTGACAAGGACTCCATCCCTAAAGCTGTCCTTGTTTTGTCACTCCAAAAGGAACCCAGGCATTCCAGGGCCACTTTCCAGAGTGCAGGGCTCCCTGTTGTGTTTGTCAGGAGAGAGGCACTCGATGGTGGGGAATTACAGCTTTACACAAGGGGTTTTTGAAGGTGGAATTACAGCTTTACACAAGGGGTTTTTGTTTTCTGGTTTTTGAAGGTGGAAGATGCTGGGGAAATGTAAAGTCCACAAAGGAACCATCTCTGAAACTAAAAAGCAACCCCTGGAGCTCAGCAGTCTCCTGAGACTTCAAAGGTTCCATGTGAAAAAAAATAAAGGTTATCATTAATGATAAGACTAAATGTAACAGCTATTTTTATCTGAACTACACCAACTGGCCCCAGAATATCACTCAAAGCAAGCCAAAAATAATTAGTATCATTTGATTCAACTGTAAATTACAATTTGGTATAAAGAACATGACCTTATTAGGCAACCAGAATCTTTTATTTTTCGAATTGACCTTTACTTTCAGAATATGGTGTTGCTATCTCGAACTTGAAAAATTAGTTTTGCTGTAGAAAATAATGGTTGTTCTTCTATAATTTTAAAAATGTTATTTCAGCATGAGGCTTTTGAATTGTCTGATTAATCTTTCTTTTTTCCTAGCTGTAATAATGTTGGAGAACAGGAATATTATTTCTGACATAAGATAAACGAAGTAGCACAAAAAATATGTACATTGGGGTAATATAATGGAACAGAAAGGAATAGCAATAAAATTCAGTTTACAAAAATTGCATTCTCAAGTAGATTGTAGCCAACTACAGATGAATTGATTTTGCTCAACAATTAATATAAAGACAAATATTGTTTTTCCTTAAATGCTAATATTATGTAAGCAATTATTCCTCATCTTCAAAGTAATTAATGGATCACTGCCAGCCTTTTAAAATGGTTTACAAACACATAACTGATGCACAGATAGGTACATAATTCATGGGAGGCATTCTGGGAATGAAACCAGAGGCCCTAATTCACATTCCCACATGGAGACCAAACTTTGTGCAAGTTTAGCTGGGAACCTAGCAAATAAAACCAGCCTGCTTTCAGCTCTATAATCTCATCTCTTACCGGCTAAAGCTGTGTCTGAGGGATGCTAAACTGGCAAATTCAGTGGGAGCATCTGGGATCTGAAGGGAAGTGGTGCTGGGGATCAGCTGCTGGCACCGACACAGAATCAGAGAATTTCCTGAGCTGGAAGGGGCCCCCAAGGACCGTGGAGTCCAGCTCCTGTCAGGCCCCTGTGTCCCTGCAGAACGATGCCCCACCAGCAGGGATAACACACCCAGCCCTAACTCAGCCTCTCCTGCAGGTCAGGATGCCAAGATCCTCCTCCCAAATTCAGCCCAGAGTTGTGGGAGTCTCGTTCTGCAGCTGCCCGTGATGCCCAAGGCCCTGGCCAAGTTTGGAATGGGAATTGTTACAAGGCAGTTTTAATTTCCTCTGCCATTTCCAGGTCTCATTTCCCAGTTAAACACTGTGCCTCTAACCAGTCTTGCTGTGGAGGGAGCTGCATTTCAGCAGTGCACGAAGCAAGCTGCCCTCCTGACTGGCTCCTCGACTGCTTGATTAATATATGATCAGTTATTTCCCTATTATGGTAGCATGCAGGCGCTCCCAGCCCGAGCTGGGAGCCCTAATGTGGTTACAAATGCAGAACAATAAATTCTTTCCCCTCCACCACCCCTCAGTGCTCTGACCTTTGCAAAAGTGTCTTCAGCAGTAACGTTTAAAATAACAACAGGAGAACTTCCTCAGGGCTACCTCGACACATTATCCAAGGCCCCAGCACAGCTCAGGCATCATCCACAGCTTCCCTAAATATCTGAGAGCTGGTGCAGCCACGGGCATGGCTGGGATTCTTCCAGACAGACTCTGCCAAGGGACTGTGGTGGCACAGGGGGGGACCCCTGGGGTGTTGAGGCAAAGAGAGTTCAGCCCTTTTGATTCGAGCCATGCTGCATCACTTTCCAACAAAACCATATAAAAGGCTCTAAATTCATTTTGCTTTCTAAGAGGGATGTTGCCCCCAGCACGTCCAAACACTTTCCTGCTCCAGATTGCAAAGGAACTGCCTCAAAATGAGTTGGCACTCGCTGCTAATTGCAGGATGACCAATGATACCTGAGAGCAGTCGCCAGGAAAGCACAAAACATTTTGTGAGGATTTTATCTTCCAGTGTGGCACTGCCTCCCTCGGCTGTGCTTTCCAGGGATGCTCCCTCAAGAGCAGCTGGGGAAGAAGCTCGGAGAAGTGGCAGTGATCACAACATGCCACACAGGAGTGGCAGGAAAGGGGGATCAATCCCGTGCCTGCCAAAGTGACAGGAGCTGGGGAAGGTGGCACGAGTTACAGAGCAAAACCTGTCAGTCACACAAAGGAGAGGAATCAATCAAAAGCACCGTGGTATGGAGTCAGAAGATGGTTTTTTCCACACACAAAGAAGAGCGAGACTTTGCCCTGCTCATCTTCAAAGTGGAAAATAAAGGCATTTTCTTGGAGCCACTGGATAGCAGCATATCTGTTAGCAACTAATGAGAGGCTATTTTAAGTTTACAGGGTAGTTTTAATAAAAACTACTTTATCAGCACTTGGAAAGTCACAGTGAGAAAACACTCTCCTCTCGTAAAATCTATCACAGCTTTTAATTACAAATTACTTAATCCCACACTCAGAGGGAAGGTGCAGGAACGGAGCTTTGCCATTCAAAATCACATTCTTAAGCAAAGGAGATATTGCAGAGAGATTCCTCCCTGGGAAGGTGGGCAGGCCCTGGCACAGGGTGCCCAGAGCAGCTGTGGCTGCCCCTGGATCCCTGGAAATGCCCAAGCCCAGGTTGGACATTGGGGCTTGGAGCAGCCTGGGACAGTGGATGTTCCCTTCCTATGGAAGAGGTGGTTGGAACAAGATGAGCTGGAAGAACCCTTCTAATCCAAACCATTCTATGATTCCATTTCAGTATCTTCTAAGCTTTGTAAATATTATCAGTAAGAAGCACTCACTTTGCTGCACTGATTAAGTGCAAGAAACAAACTTTAATAATGGCCAAACAGTGCAGCTTTTATTTGCACAAACGTGGGTATTGCTCATGATGCAATAGGACAAATTAATTTACCACAATCACACCACAAAAAAAAGCCACTGCTTGAATACATGTACCATGTTTTTTTAACATCTTGCACTACCTGCCAGTTTGGGGATACTTGTGGAGGCAATTAGTCCATAACTGTGTAGAAATGGAGCTTGTGAGGTTAAAATGCCCAAGGAAGTACCTGGAGTCCTTTAGTGACAGAATGGAATTGTCAGAGGGTAAAAACGGGCTGGGATGAACAAACCTGCTCTAAGACATTCCTTTAGGAGCGCATTTGGCAAAAGGAAGTTTGTCACCCCTCCATAAAACCAAACTCATCTCTTCAGGGGAGCCCCAGAGATGTGATGGATATAAAACCCAGACTTCTGGAGCAGCTCCAAGGTAGTTCAACCTGAGCAAAGACCAGGAAACTCTGATGGACATCGATTTACCATGAAACTTGGCCTGCCACTGGGTCTCAGGTGCTCCTGCCTCACTTGGCTTTGTCACTTCTGCTCCAGCATCCACAAGTTCAGCCAGAGTGCAGGACAGACTCAGTCTGACTAGAAGTTGTACTGAATGCTCCACAGGATGAAATTTTCTCACAAAAGGTACAGAATTTTAACATCTCTGACTCCTGAAAGCAGTCACCCAGCTGTAGTTTTCCACCATAAAGCAAAGAAACCCTGTTGCAGGAGGCTTGGTTCTAGGAAATTTCCACTGTTTTCTTTTGCTTGGGCTGTTACCCGAACAGAATCATTAATTTGAGTTTACATGCCTCCGCTGAACGCAAAAAGCCCCATTCTCTGTTTATTTCCCCTGCAGGCTGGCTTGCTTAACTTTCCTAGGAAGAGAGGAGGGGCTCCCCAGGAGAATGTAGGATTACACTGAAACAGCAGCAGATAAATTAAGATCCAGTGGCAATGTGGCTCTGAAAGAGGATGAGAAGGAATTAAATGCTGGAGGGTACTCTGAGTGTGTTCCAGGCTGTCTTGCCCAAGAGCCACTTGGAAAGCCATGTTACATGTTCTGCAGAAGCTCGTTAAGCCAAATATTTCAAAACCAGATTCTAGGTAAAAAGGTCTGGACAATTTCTAGGGGGGGGGGGGGAAAGATCCTTCATCTACTTTAGAATCATAGAATCATTTAGGTTGGAGAAGATCTTTGAGATCATCAAGTCCAGCTATAAAGGAAGCCAAACTTGCAGGTGTTTAGAAATGGAGAAAAGCAAGGATTCCAAGGGTGCAATTCCAACATTTTTTGGACAGCATGAATCTCACCCTTGAATCCCCTTCCTACACTGGTTAATTTTAATTCTCCATTAGTTGTAAAGGCAGCTCAGAGGTTCAGATGTAGGTATTGTTCTTTAAATGAGTTACATTGCCTGAGCCTGAGTGATGCCTGAACTACACACTGTAGAATTTCAGATGAACACACTTATCTGCTATTTCATGAGAAATTCCTTCTCACCAAATGAATTATTTAGCCCTTATGAAAGGTACTGCACTGAAACTGCAGCAGCTAAGAAATCTTGTTTGCTCCAGGAAGGAAGAAAATAAAATAAAGGTAGGCACACCTTCTCCCCCAACTCCATCCTTGTGCTCTGATCCCATGGGATGGAGAAGAGAACAGCTCACCTTCAGTAGAGGGTCAGAATGAACATTTGTTCCCTCTGCTGAGATGGCCAGGGAAGCTGCCAGTTGTGCAGCTGATCTGGATCCTCTCATGCTCCCTCAGGAGCTGACTGAACAGTGTGCATACACTTTTCTTTTTATAGAAATATAGTTGAACAGACAAAAAAAAACTCTATCAGCACCTCGTGCTCTCCTTTCGATTTAATTCAGATAGTGAATTTTTGTGTACACTGTGTGCCTTTATGTGTATATCAATAAGACTCCTTCTATACCTCTAATAAGGGATTACAGCTAACACCAAGACAAGCAATATCAAATGCTTCATGTGAACAAGCAGCCAAATGACATTTTCTGTGAGAGCTGTAATTGAATTCACCAGCCACAGCAAACACCAAACCTCTGCTCTGCTACTTAGCCAAGAATGAGCCAGGTGATGGCTGCTGCCATCCTGAAGGGTGGAGGTGCTCCAAGGAACCTTGCTGAACCAAGGAACCTTGCTGCACCCAGCATGTGGCAAAGGCAGCCAGAACAGGGCTGAGAATGCAGGAGGAATAAAACGTGGGTGTCAGATGTGCTGGGTGGCCACCTGTAGAAGACAAGAACACTTCAAAAGGTATTGCCATGATTCTCATGGCTGATCCAAGCCAAGCATTGCTGACATCAGACTGGGATCTGCATGCAGAGCTCAAAAAACCACAGTGACCACCTCCTAGTGCAGCTCCCCAACATGGTGCACTCAATAGAGAATTCAGATTTCACAGCACAGTTGCACTCACATGTTCCTTACGTGCCAAAGCACACAACTTACTGCTTCATCATTCCTCAATGGAAGAAATACAGCCCCAGCACACATCCTTGCCATGCTTTTTTCTTTCCCCTCCCCTACTGTGGAAACTGATGCTTAGGTGGACACGACTCTTGGCTCTGATGCAGAACTGGAGCACAGCTCTGCTCTTCCACTCATTTCCTGTCCCAAAGTAATAAAAAAGACCCTATTGTCACACAGGACAATGTACTGTTTAGCAAAAGGGAGTAAAAAATGGCAGTGAACAGATCCTATAAAAGAGGGGGGAATGAATCCAGAAGGGCAAGGTGTCCTTCTGAGCAGCCTTTTCATTACCTAAAGGCAGTTACTGTACTGGGAGGCTAAAGCCTGGAATTGTAACGAGTCAATACCAGAGCTCTGTGGGATTTCTTGTCCCTGCCTTTAGCCTCTGTATTTATTGAGTGAGGACTGATGGTTGTAGGGTAATGTAATTTTCCAAGCCTTTCCAAAGCAGCAAAGATAATGAGCAAGGTCGGGCTCCAAAGCCACTAGACAGTACTTCAAATCCAGCTTCTGCATTTTTTTTTTTTGCCTTTCCCCCACCTCATAAAAAAACAGAATTCCAAACCTTCTAGGTCCTAGGCACTGACTCAGCAACATCCTCTTTTGAACTCGATGCTATTTCAGAAAAGGGTGGAGGGGTTGTTCTCCCCTAAGAGTGCAGTTCTGTGTTCTGACAAGCATCTGACTAAAGTGTAGATCATTAAGGCTGCCTTGCAGTGGGCTTATTCTCAGGAGTGTAGCAAGGAGGAGTATCTACCTTTTTATAGCCTGTGTATTGATTAATCACACCCACACATCTTTTTATTTTATTTTTTTTTTCTTGTAGGTAAAAGCAAGCATGTTTTTCCAATAAAGCCCCTGCAGAAGGAGAAAGCAGGTCCATATTCCGAGCTCTTTATCTACATCAGGAGGTTATGGAGCAGGGAAGTGAAAATGGTCTCATTATCCTGACAGATGGTGCACTTTACAAACCCACACAGAACACTGGGGACACAGAGGAAGGTTGTACGTGCTGGAAGTGTGGTGCGTTTTCAGCTGCCAGCAAAGTGGTGTGTGAGGTACCACACTGGCCCTCCAGCCTTGCTGCTTTCCAGTCCTCAGAGCTGGAACAAATCCCTTTTGTCATCCCCTGCCTCCTTCTCCAGAAAGGACTGTCCCCCCTTTTAATCCTCCCATCCTGCAACATCTCAAAGGAAGCGCAGAAAGATTCCTCTCTAACTTCAAGGGGTTTTTTTTTCTTTTCAATGCAAAAACATGTTAAGGCAAAACAAATCAAAATGCAAGTTTTATTAATATGAGCTGTCTAGAAGAAAAGGAGGCTTCCTATTCATCTTATCTTGGTTTTCACCTCAGTAAGTTTTCACCTGGTGCCTTTTAACAACAGCTATTTAAAATCAATTTTATCAGGATGGATGGCCATTGATTTAGCTAAATGCTGCAACTGCAATTAGAAAGTTATTAAACCCTGTGCCAGACAGACTATGACATGAAAATCTGACTGAGGCCAGGGGAAAAAGGTTTCCCTCCTGCTTCAGCTGTAAGTTTATTGCACACATAAAGCTATGTGTGCAATCAAGAACATTCAGGTTACAAAGCTGAACATGAGAAAGTTAATAAATGACAAAATGAACTGATACCATTAGGCAAAATTAACTGTATCACTGAGTGGGCAACTTGAATTTTTGACATTGAAACTTTCATGGTCTTAGGAGCACAGTGTTTTCTAGATTTAAAGCAAAAAAATATATATTTTGATGCAACATATGGACACCCACATGGCTCCTCAGCACTGGTGCTTGGAACTGTTAAATCAACACCAGTTTTAATGGAGTAACTGGCAGTGGTGGGAGGCTGTTGTCCTGCTCCTGAGTCAGCAGGAAAGGGAATGAACTTGACTATTTTTTGGGTGGGATTCATGAAGCTGACGGGAAAGGAACAATGAGAAGACTCTGATGCCCTCAGATGTGGTGGCTGCTCCTGCTCCACCTCGTCCATCCCAGCTCGGGGCCAGCCCCAGCTTTGCCCCAGCCCCCATGGTCACCACGGCTCCCAGCAGACCTCAACAATGCTGTGTCTTTATCTGGCTACTCCTGCTCCCCAGAACTGCTGCAGGACATTCCCTAACCTCTAAATTCCAGCCCAGCCAGTCCATATTCCTCCCTCCCGCTCCCGCTTTCCATCCCAAAAGTATCAAATCCTTGTGCTTCCAGCTTCCTGAGGAGCCCTACTGAATTCCTTTGTCATCCCATCCTTTGTCCTCCCTGCTCCAGCTTCTGGGACCCTCTGCTCCCAAGCAAGGAGGCACATTTTGTCCTAAGCAATTGTGATGTTTTGGGAGCACAGAAAGGGCACAATCCTGCCTTTGGCTTCAGCTCCTGGCCAAAGCATCACTGAATGTAGCAGCAATTAAGGAAAACTATGATTTCCTTAAGCCTTTAAAAGACAGTGTTGGTTTAATTGCTTTAGTGTTTACTGTTTGTCTCAGTGATGTTGAGTTTTCACAGAAAAAGAAAAAAATAATTAACTGCTTCACTGAACTCACACAAATGTAGGACTTGTATAACAGATAGAAAAGTCACATCCCAGATGACAAATCTTACATTTCTGTTCAAAATTAAAGGCTCAAAGCAGTCAGACAAAAGGCCACCAGAAATTGTTTTTAATTTCTTCATGTGCTAACATTTTGCTCAAGCCTCATTTTTGGAAACTACTGGAATGACTTTGCTGAACCCTTCCAAAATAATTCTGCTTGAGGCAAGCAATCAAAATGACAAATTTCAGCCTGAGCAATTGGATTTTGGCAAGGTTGTGTGCAACTGAAAAGGGAGCTTTTAACCAGCAGAGTTCAGCAGCTGTTAATCGGCCTTGCCACCAGTCCAGATTGCAATAAACAAAATAAGTGCAAGTAATAACAGTGAAGGAATGTAAACTGAATGAAATAAAAGTTACAGATAGCTGGAAAATCTTTAAAAGGGATCAAAATCACAGGGTGAATGTTACTCTGCTGGTGTTTTGAGAGTTGCTGATGATTTCTTGAAGATTTAAGCATGGGGAAAAAAATGAAAACAGTTGAATCACTTAAAATGATTACATGGAAGACAAAAATTAATCTGAGTAGTGCTTTACACATTCTATATTGAGGATTTCTCTCGACTTATCTCTGCTAGTCATTTAAAAATTCTCTAGAAAACATTTTCCCCTGTGTGAATTTAAACCCTGATGGGCACTTTTTAAGGTCTGTCAGGATTTACAGACATGTCAGATTGTCAATAAAGCTGATCAGAAAGAGCATCTGAGCTGACACACGTGGCTGGCCAACCTCAGATCATCTCTGCAGCCCGTGTTTTCTGATCTAGAGAGATCCATTCTTCCTCCCCCTGTTTCTGAGGATTACAAGGACAAAGCTTACAAGCATCTGGAAGAAGGACTAAACCTTTCATGCATCTGTTCTGCTTCAGAAAGCACATGCTGGGTTGGTGCAAGGAAGGACTTAAGGTGGGACTCACATCCCTCACTGCCTCCAAAGTGTTGGCGGGGGCAGAATGCACAGGATACAGCACACCCCAGTCCCTGTTCCACTAAAACCCAACTAATTGTCTTCACTGCTCAAATTTTAGATCTGAACGTAAACAGAACCAATTAATTTTTTTTCTCCTCTCTTGCTCAGGAAATCAAATTATTTTCCTTTCCGTTTCCTCCTTTCTCCTTCCCTTCCTCCTTCCCTTCCCTTCCCTTCCCTTCCCTTCCCTTCCCTTCCCTTCCCTTCCCTTCCCTTCCCTTCCCTTCCCTTCCCTTCCCTTCCCTTCCCTTCCCTTCCCTTCCCTTCCCTTCCCTTCCCTTCTCCTTCCTCTTCTAATTCTGCTACTTTAAAAATTGCTTTGTCTCTTACATGTGTTTCTCTCCTTCCAGGTGACTCCTCACCTGGCCCTTCCTTAAACCTAGTCTGGGAAATTGTTTGTAAGACTGTAGAGGAATGAGAAACTTCAGGTGAGGGTCACTATGACCCCAAATTAGAGCATTAGTCAGGAACCTTCTTTTTGGCAAATGAATTTTCTTTACTAATGATCCAGACTGCAAATTTGCCTGGGAAAATAGGAGGGGAAGTTAGACAGAGAGAGAAGTAGCACTTGATCTGGCTGTGCTGGGAAGACTCAAAATTCTCTGGGGTAGGAGAAGGAATGAGAGGTGAGACAGAAGAAATGAGGGAGACAGGAAGAGGGGCAGACAGAGAAGACCCTTCTTGTGGAAAAGATGAAAGGCAAGCCTCAGGTTTTATGAGCAAAGTAAGGAATAACTGACTTGATCACTGCAGCCTGGCCTGCCTGGCAGGAAGAACCAGGAGTTTGGATTCATCCTGGAGCATCCCACTGCACCACGGCCTTCATCCCACTCCCATGGCACATCCACTTGTTGCCTGTAACAAGGGGTCTCAGTGGCAGGAAAATATCTACTTACACAAGCCAGTGACTGGTTAAAAGCTTCAATATTGTGAGTGAATGTCTCTTGGGCCTTGCAAAAACCAGCAGAAACCACTGCCAGGAGAGCTGTGGCAATGTCCACCATGGATCTGAGTTTCACTTCAATCTGTGCAACCTCTCCTGACTAGCAAAAAGCAAAACTTTCTTCTTTTTTTTTTAACCTAATCAATCAGATTTTCTCCTGAAACAACTCACTGGTGGTGGGGGCAGAACACCCTGGAGGTTTTTTAAACTGCCTGGACTGAAAATCCACATTGTTTTTTGGTTTTTGTTTTGTTTTCTGGCACGCTTGGCCAAGCTCATCAAGTGTTTTGTCACATTCAGACAGCATCACTTACAAAAACAAAAGGTATCCCTGACACCAGCAAATGAGGCTGGCAGCTCTGGGCTGCATCACTCCCTATCTCAGCAATTACACTGAAAAAAAAAATAAAGTAAACTCAGCCTTTTGCCAGAAAAAATTAACTCTGCCAGGCCAGAACCCCCAGAAATTCACAGCACAATAGAAGCAGCTGCTCTCTAACTCAGCTCAGGTTAATTGTTGGTTTCTACTCTGCAAGTTCAGTCAAGAAATTCAGCCCCAAATATGCACTATAGTACTACAGAATCCTGCAGAAAAGTACAGCCACAGAAAATCACTGTGATGTCCAAAGAGTTGTAGGAGACTCAAAACAAGGTCAAATTTATGGTAGTTATAAAATCTTTTCATGCCAAGTTTCAAGTAAATTTGGATATATTTATAGTTTGGAGAGGAAAACAGTAACTTCTTAGTGGTCTCACATAGTGCCCACTCAAAAATAATGTCAGTTGTGGATGTGCTTATATTTAATTTCATTTAAACTTGAAACTTAGAACCAAACTGAGCTGGAATTAAAAGCTCACATAAACAGTTGTATGGGGAGAAACTACAAAGCACTGGTATCCCTTGATGCAGCTTTCTTCAGTGGCTTTTTTTGTGTCCATCATCTCCTAGTGCAAGAAGAAAAAGAACTAATAAAAGGAAAGAAATAAGTATTCTAATTCCAACTCAGTCTGGACCTCAGCCAGTCCACCATGTAATAGCAAAAATGCTAATGTTAGCTGCAGTAATCTTCTTAAGATGATGAATAGAGACCAAAAATCTACACAACTCTGCTGCATCTGAGAACAGCTTCTAGACTGTATTGTCCCCAAGGTTTGCCCGTGGCATGGGGAGGAATGGGGGGGATTGCCAAAAATTACATTTTCTTTTTGATGCTCTTCCATAATGGAATGGTTCTGAGCTGAGGAACCTCCGGAGGATTCCATCTCACGACTTAAATCTTTTGCTTTTTATTTCTGTGGTCCCTCCTGTGAAAACCATGAATACTTACACGAGAATTGTGACACTTTTCTCTGGCATAGCTGTGGAAAAGCTTCAAAGAGGTCCAGCAGTGAGAGCAGACAACATCCACCAACCCTCCCACACCTGGTCCCGCTGGGCAAATGGCACAGGAATATATACACTATTGTTTATGGATCATTAATCTCCAAATTCCTTCCCACTGGGGCCTAGGAAAGCTATTTCTTTCCCTTTAATTTGACAGAGGAAGGAATTTAAGCCAAAGAAGTTTGTCTGAGATGAGACCAAGTGGTGCTGATGGAGAGAATGATTGATTGACAAAGCCAATGTCTTGCTCTCTGCTGACAGCATCCATCACCCTTTGACAGAAAAAGTCCAAACCTCCACATCTTCCATTTGTCTTCTTACCTTCCTGGCTAAAATAAGCCAGCAAATGCTTTTTTCCCCAGTTTCTCCACATCTTTGCCTGCCAGAGGCAGAGCTCACATGAGAGACACAGATCTCTCACCGGAGACACAGAGATTTGTTGTGAACAGATTCATTGGAAAGGTCACCAAGAAACTTCTGCCAGTGACAAATACAGGTGAATGCTTGATGAATACAACCATTAGGTGAGATTAAAATACACATTTTCTGCTGGCAATTATTCTGCTGGCTGCTTCAGGACACCAAACAGCCTTGGATCCACCTCAGCTCTGTCTCAAAGTCCTTTCCTTGATGGGTTCTGTCCCAAGAGGTGAAAAGAAGGAGGTTGTCTGATCCTCACCTGTGCTCTATGAGCCTAGATAAGCCAAGATGGGGGTTTATGTGCTCCCATCATTCCTCAGAATGGGACCCAAATGCAGCTGGAGATCTGGAATACACACAGCTGTATCCACATCTTCCCCCAAAGGTACCACACCTGATAACCTACATTCAGCTCTGAAATCAAAGGCCAGAAGAATAAAAAATTCTTCAGGCTTAATTAATCTCACCTCTGCCACCCTTCTGTTTGGTTCTACCACACTGCTGGGGTCTGCTTGCTTGGAATGACCCCGAAATCGTAAAAGTCCTTGTTCCCCTAAGCTGGCAGCCAAAGAAGTCTGGAATGTGTGAGGTCGAGTTTTCAAGGTTGGTTATTTTTTCTTATCTAAAACTTTCTCTCTCTGACCTGCCAAGCTCCATCTAGTACAGAAGCCACAGCAGTCTCTCTTGAGCCTTGGGCGGCTCCCACGTTATATACTCAAAATTACATGTTTCATGTTTACAGATTTGTGCCAATGCCCAGCACCTATGTTAGACAGCGAATCTCTACCTTAAACCAACAGAAAAGTGTCACCATCACAGCAGGACATGGAGGACAAGAAGAAGGAGAAGAAGGCCAGGACACGCCCAGATTCCTCCATCTTGTATCCCTGAATCACATTCTAAAAACCCCAAAATTCTACTTTTCCACACTGTGTCAATTCAACTATTACACTGCTCAAACCCTTTTGGCTTGTAATTCCTCTTATACAGAGTTGGCAGCTTCTCCCACGGGCTAAAATGGAAGCCACAGGTGTTTTTGACTTCGTGCCCCTTCGTCCCCGAGGCCCCTGCCAGGGTCTGGAGACAGCCAGGGCAGCCAGAGGGATGTCCTGGACTCCATCACCACACAACAAAGGATGTAGCTCAGAATTTCCTCCACAGCTAATTCCTGTAGCTCAGAATTTGCTCCATGGCTAATTCCTCTAGTCCAGAATTTTCCCCATGGCCAATCCCCGTTTTCTATCAGACACCAGGGTCAGAAATTCTCTGCAGTGTCTGTGGGCACTATAAACTAAATTTTAGGTGTCTATCAGTATGAGATCTTAGATCAGGAGCTGGCTGCAGTGATAGTTACTGCTGGATTAGCACAGGCACATAATGAATTCCAAAATCCTGCAGTAACGTGTTGTGCTCCTGGCTATTAGCCTGGGTTTTAATTAGTTTGTGCTAATGAATATATTTGTACATGTCCATCTTTTATTGGCAGCTTTTACAGGAGTATTAAATTGGTCACTGTGGAGTGCCAGTGTTTCACTAAAACCTAAGGAATAATTAATGCTTTCTCCACCTAGAGTCAACCAGCAGTCTCAGGGGGTTTTAGGTATAAATTAGAATGAAAGATGAGATACTCAAAATACAGTTAGAGAACTCATTCATCAGCAGTGATTAAATAATGTCACTGTGAGACCCTGGAGAAGTGCTGAGAGCTGATTTCCAGCTCTGGAATACCCACACCATGTCCCAGGAGCTGCCAGAGCACCCTGCCCTATTTTTTTTTTTCCACTGTGACTTTCAAAATGCCTTTTCCATATCCGGTGCTATCCAACTTTCTTCTGTTCTTGGAAATTCCTCCTTGGAAAATATGTATTTTTCTCAGTTTTTCCTATTCATAACCCACTGTGGGCTGGGGGAAAAATGAACCAGTACTAAGAGTGTTTAGCTAAAGCAAATGCTTCCATCAAATCCAGTATCCTGGCTAACAAAATCCTCAAGCCAGAAAATATTTGGATCCATATTTCTACAGATAAAATGGCTGTGAGAGCTGGCACAAGGTGGTCAGGATAAGTCAAATCTGAGTAAGGATGGAGTGGCTTGAGATGAATTTAAGGAAAAGTTAAATGTCCAAGTACAAACCAGACATCTGGAAATGAGCTTCCACTTAACTCCAGCAATAGACAAAAAACTCTTACATTTATGATTTATTTTATTACATTATTTTTATTATTTTGTAATGTTAGTGTTACCCACAAATTCCTCAGCCTTGAGAGAGCTAAGCAAATTAGAAGCCTAAATCAAATTAAGATCTATGAACACCAGGCTCTCCAGAGAAGGTCATTCTGGTAAACACAAAAAAATGTCACCAAAAAAAAACATTTTTCTCTGTTGAGAACAAACAGAGCTTTAGTTCTCTCCCATGGTTGTGCACCCAAAGAGCCAGACATGAAGAATTTCACCCCAAACTTACAGAGAGAGGCACAGGAACCCAAGACACATGTCGGGCTTTGAGACACCCCTCTCTTCCCTTGGACAAGCAACCTAAGCATTTTATAGAAGGTCCTGAAATACTCTGAGCACAGGGACCGAAGGGGAGGTGTTGTGCTGGTTCCTGATGCAGCATTTACTTCCTTCCTGCTTTTTGTTCTGGCCACCAGTTCAGCAAAGGACCACATTTTCATCATGTCTGTAACACTCCTGCTGTTCTAAATTCTGGTGCCTGCTTACACAAGGGAGCCTGATAACACCAAATTACAAGCTAATTTTGGAGCATCGAGCTAAGTGCCTGAAGACAGCTGTGTGCTACAAATTAAAATCTTAAAAACCTTCAGAAAAAAAAATATGATTAATCATTTACCGATTGCTAACGGAGGAGCTCTTAAGTAGGAAAGTATTTTCATTCCATTTTCAAACCCAAGTCAGAAGAAAACAAAAGCCTGTGGTGTGAAGTAAAGCAGGTCTGTGTAGAGTCATGTGTGTAAAGTCAAAAAGAAAAGTGATGTTTCCACAACAGTAAATCCTAGTAACCACTGTTGGGCATTGATTGTGCTCCTCTTTCATTTTTCACTTCCACTAAATTAAAAAAAAAACTTGCTGCTCAGCTACATGCAGCTCTTGTAGCCTTTTAATTATGTGTTGTTAGTGTCGGGGAACGTGGAGAGATGAATCTCCAAGTTGTGCCGGTCATCGCAGCTCCATGGATTCCCAATGTAAATATTCCAGCTCTCACATCCCACTGACTCCAGTCCTGACACACCCCAAACCACCCCTGGTGATGCAGGAGCAGATTCATTTCAGAGGTAACGTCAGAGGTGTTAGCAAGATTATTGAGGGGCTGGCTTGAGCTGTGTCCTCCCTTTGGATCAGCACCAGCATCAAAGCAGAATTAAAGGCTCCTGCTCCCAAAAAACCACATTTTCCAAGCAGTGCACATTTGTGGAAGGCAGCCAGTTACGTGCCAGTCAGGGAAAGAAGGCTCCTTCTCCCTGGTGCACAGTCAGGCAGCTCACTGATAATTACAGACTGATTTCCAGAAGAAACATGGCACTTGTCAAAGGCATCATTTCAATCCTGTCTTTCCTCGTTAACACTTGATGGGAACTCCAGCATATTTATGACTCATCCAAAAGGTAAAACACACCAAAGCATCACCACAGCTTTATTTTCTTTTGCTTAATTTCATTTTTTCTTCATTTCTAATCACTGACTTTTTTCCCCCTAATGACCTTGGCTGATTTTCCAGACAGTTTCTCAGAAAGGAGCTGGGCTACCACCACCTTTCAGGTGTTCAAATGCCCACTTGAATGAGGCACCTCATGATGATTTCCTTGGGCTTCTCCTGATCTCAATACTGCAGGAATGCTGCAGTTCTACTGACTTCTACCTCCTGCAAAGGAGCAGACTGTGAGGGACCATATAGAAATATATATAACTCCTATACATGTGTTCATCTCTCACATTTTTAGAAATGCAGCCGGATTTTTGGATGCACTGGCTTTGAGAACATTGCATCCACGCAGGCACACAAGGTTCCCAAGCTGTGTGCAGGCACTGTGTGCAAAACAAAGATCCCATAAATTAATCAAGTTGTTCTCCTGGCAAGCTGGAAAGAAAGAGGTGGACCAGGGCAAGAATTGTTATTGTTATCTCTATTTTTAAATACTTGGAAGACTCTCAGTTACTATGGTGGTGAGGACCATATAAGTACCTAGACAGATTCATTGGTAGCACGAGTATTGTGTGCAGATTCTCCATTTCAAAGGTACCAGTTAATAGAAGCTTTATATTTTGAAATCATTTCCCTTTTTTTAAGTCCCTAAAAAAGCAGGTTTAAAAAGCTGAAATTTTTATTCTATGCTTGTGCTGTTCTGCTCTGTATTTTTTTTCCTTGTGGGACTTCTGCATTAAAAAAAGACAAAAAGAAAAAAAAAAAGAAACCCAAAACATGCAAGAAAAAGCTGCACAATTAACATTATATAGCATCATACTGACAGATATCCTTTCTGTGGATAGTGTTATTTTCTTTGTTTGGGAAGATGGACTTATTTGGGAGTCACAAGAGTGGTTATAAATGATATACAAAATGAAAACTTGTGGGGAATTCCAGAGCCAGGGCATAAGCCAGACTACAAGAGCACTGCTGTTAATTGATGACATTTTTAACACAATTTTTTTTTTTTAAAGATGCTTCTGCCTAAACTTTTAAAAAATGAAAGCTCCTCATTACCAGACAAGGTAACGAGGATGCATTGTGTAATGCACAAAGCCAACTTGAAAGATAACAGAAAAATAAGAACAATATCTACTCTTTCAGAAGTATTACTTCAGTTTGGATCAGACATTGATTAAACTCCCTCAGAGGCTCCTCTCCATGAAACCAGATGGTCACTGCACATGGACAGGCACACGTGGGTGTAGGTGAAGTTTCAGAAGGTGCCCACATTATCTCAAACACACATAAAAATCATCACTTTAGAAGTTTTGTTGCTGGATAAACACCAAAAATTGCTGATTGGAGAATTTTTGTGAACAATCCTTCATTGCCTTCATCACCCCAAATAAATAAGCACACAGCATCCCTCTGGGGAGGACTCATGCTCATCCCTGGCCTCCAGAAATGGAAGTTCACCTAGGAGAGGAAATAAAGTTCATGTGTAATTCCCTTCTCTTCCTCTCAGCATCCTCTCCAGGGAAGATCTGTGAACAATCCCAGAGCCTTGTTACTAAAGGCTCAATCTGCCTTTAGCTGAGTCCTGCTGCCTGCTGCAGGGATGGGCAAATTCCTTGGGCACATTCTTTGACAAACACACCAGGATGGGCAAAGGAAGAGAACCAGGCCAGGAGAGGACCTGAGACATCTTTGGTTTGGTTCTGGGCAAACTTTATACGCAGCTGTCCCCAGGCAAACACCTAAACTGAAACTCAGCAGTTTCCTGCAGTGTTTTTGCCATGCCTCGAGATAGGATTCATCTAGAACTGTTCACTTGGGACTTTTTCTCCTCTCATCTCATCCACCCTCAGCTAAAGATCACAGTGTTGAGTTCTCACAGGATTTTTACACCTCTCTCTGAGCCTCAGTGATCTGTACATGACCGAACTTATATAACCATGCTGAGGGCTCAGACACTTTTGGATTTAGGCTCTGTGAAGGTGTTATGGTATTTGGTGGTTGCAGACACGTCTGGGAATGTTGCTGAGGCACAGACTTTTTATTTTAAGAGATGTGGGATGAGGTACAACAAATCATTCTCATTACACTTCCCAAATCTCCACTAGTACTGGCTAGATTGGATGAAATAGGGCAGAATTTGGCTTTGGATATAGGCTGAAAGTAGAATAAGAGAGTGCATTACAGTGAGATCATATCCCTTGAAGCATCACTTAAAAGGGATGAGAGAATTTTAGAACACCGCAGTGAAAAGAGACAACAAGGCAAGCTAATTTCCCTGCCAGCTCTCAACCTATCACCCAGGAAAACTCAATATTAATTACCTTCATCCAATACTCCTCATCCTAACTTCTGACGAGTGCTGTGGGGGTGAAATATCAGAGAGCAGCAGTTTGAAAGGGTTGGGTGGGGTTTTTTTACATTGATTCAGCAGTTGCTTGCAATAATGAAGATTCATCTCTTGCCACACAAGTGATGTTTTGTGGGAAAGAAAATACAGGGGCATTGCAATGCAGCAGTTCAGGCTCTGTCCTTTCCTTGGACTAAAAAATGTGACCTCTAGGCCCGGGAAGATACAGCAAACCATGTTCCATGAGGTCCTTTGAATATTTACACAAATAACCCTCATGTGTTCCTCTCCCTCCTCAGAATCGTTTTTTCCACCAGTAAGTTTATTTGTAAGGCTGTTCCCAAAAACAGCACATTTTTTACGCAGTCATTGGAGAATATTAGTGGAAAATTAATTTTGAGTTCTTAAAGAGATATTTATATTAGCCCATACTACAATAATGATCCTGGCCTCTAGCCAGGAATTGAAGCTCTGTTAAGCTAAGCACTCTACATAAATAACTCTGAAGATTACTATTCACTGTCAGATCTGGCAAGAATTTTTTTTTTTTTTATTCCTGAGTGCAGTGACCAGAATTTCCCAAATTTCTTGAGTAGAGGCAGTGGGTGAAGGGACTGTTGATAACACTGCAAGATGCCTGTCCCTACACCAGGAAAGCTTATTAGAGAGAGATCTCTATTCTCCCTCACAGAATTGCTTTGCAATTATTTACCCTTACCCTTAATGTTTTCTAGAAGCATTCAGACTGAAGCGACTCCACTTTAGATGTAAAATATAAGAATTTACTTTACTAAATCTACTGTAGCTTCATCTTTTACATAGAAGCATCACATGGACAGGATGAAACATAAGAGTATTTATTCATGTATAATTTTCTGAATGCCCCAAAGCAGAGCTCATACACTGACAAGTGTTTGGGAATGAGAAGAAACTGAAAATACAACTGACCATGTTGCTGTGATTGGATTAATCCACCATGACATCTCAGTTCATGCAAAACCTACTCATTTTCATTTCACTCAGAGCCAGGAAGGCACAGAATTCGTCCCATGAAAACACTCACTTTGTTATCATAAATATTCATGTTACTGAATGATAAATCTCATCTTCCAAGAAAAAATATTAATACTCATTAATAATCACATGCTTTATGTAGTTTGAGAAGAAAAGGCGAGATCTATTAATAGGAAAAAGAGTGATTCTAAATTTGAAGACAGAAATAATTGCTTCTGATGCAATTGTTTCCCTGGCAGTTGTGCTGGGCTATTAAAGAGTAGATTGCATGAGAGCAGATTGCAAATTACACCACAAGAAAAAAAAACAACACAGAGCAATGTGAAACAGAACAAGAAGTGACAAGTGTTAACCTACAAAGGAACTTCATGACATTGCCAAGGTCACAGAGAAGAATCAATTATTCACTGAGAATAGTCGGGGGGAACATTCTGGTTTGATATTTACATCTGCAAATATGACTGTCCCAACTAATCAAACCAGGTGAGCATAAAAGAAATTACAGCTTCTTATCCCACACTGAGCTGTGTGGGAATAGTAGTGCTGTCTCCCCTTTGGATTTTCTTCCACAGAGAACAGCATTATGGAACAGGTTTTCAAGTTACATTTGCAGTTTCACAAGTAAGCATCTCCTGGGTTTCAGGTAGACTGAGGTCCTTCAAGGCCCCAGTGAGATTATGGGTTCAATACTGGACCCAGATTCTTTAACTTGTTCACCAATGACTTGGATGAAGGGGCAGAAGCCTCCTCAGCAAGTTTGATGATGACACAGAGCTTGGAGGAGCCGCTGGTACCCCGAGGGCTGTGCAGCCCTTCAGAGGGACCATGACAGGCTGGAGAGATGGGCAGAGAGGAACTGTCTGAAATTCAACCAGGGCAAATACAGGGTCCTGCACCTGGGAATAAATAACTCCAGGCACCAGCACAGGCTGGGGGTGACCTGCTGGAGAAGGATGTGGGAGTCCTGAGGGACACCGAGCTGTCCCTGAGCCAGCAGAGTGTCCTGGGGGCTGGAAGGCCAATGGGATCCTGGGGGGACATCGGGATGGGCACTGCCAGCAGGTCAGGGGTGACCCTGCCCCTGTGCCCAGCCCTGGAGGCACCTCTGGGTGCTGTGTCCAGCTCTGGCTCCTCAGCACAGCAGGGACAGGAGCTCCTGGAGCTGAGCAAGGGCCTGGAGCATCTCCGTGCCCAGGAAAGGCTGAGGGAGCTGGGGCTGCTCAGCCTGGAGAGGAGCCCCAGTGAGAGGGGCCTCAGCCCTGGCTGTCCCTGTGTGTCCCTGTGTGTCCCTGGCTGTCCCAGTCTGTCCCTGTGTGTCCCAGTCTGTCCCTGTGTGTCCCTGTCTGTCCCTGTGTGTTCCTGTGTGCAGGAGGGCAGAGCAGCCCCAGGCTCTGCTCCAGGCCCAGCAATGGCCCCAGAGCCACGGGCAGGGGCTGAGCCCAGCAATTCCTGCACAGGAGGCACAACTTCTGCCCTGGGCAGTGCCCAGCCCTGAGCAGAGCCCAGAGAGGCTCTGGGCTCTCCTCCCTGGGATATTCCAGAGCCATCTGGACACAGCCCTGTGCCCTGGGCTCCTGGAGCAGGGAGGTGGCACCAGCTGTCCCCTGTGGTCCCTGCCATCCTCACCCATCCTGTGTGTGCAGCGCAGCCCCTGCTGCTGAAGGGAGGTTTGCTAAGAGCTGCCACTGCTGCTGTGGGGGTAGGAACTAAACACAATTAAGGACAGACTGTTCCTGTCCAAGGAAGGTCAAACAAGAACATGCATTTGTGCCTACCCAAACCACCCCTGCTATAAAAGGAATCCTCAGAGACTGAATTTCCCTGAGTGCTGCACGGTGACAGCAAGGCCATACATGTCTTCAACGAGGGACACTGCTGATTGCCATGGTCATTATTTCATTTTCTTCAGTTTCAACCTAACCTAGAGGCCAGCCCAAAATTCATTTTCTACTGCAATGCACAAACAAAGTTTGACCCCAGAGTGTCTCACTGCGTGAACCAAACCCTGAGAAAAGCCAAGCATCGTTGCTTGTTGTCTGAGCCGGTTTTCAGCAGCTTTTCCTGATCTGTAAACAAGAGCACAGACAGCAACCAGACCAGTTTGCCTTTGCAAACATTGTCAGAGCATGACTTTTTTTTTTCCCTTCTTTTTATAGGATGAAAGAGTTTTTTGTTTCTCCACTCTCCCTCCTTTTCAACAAGAGGGAAACAAAAGGGAAAGTTTCCTTTTGACAGGGAAACAAACACCTGAAGAAGAGGCTAATAACATTTAAGACATGGACATATTGTAGAGTTCTGGCCAGAAAAACATGGAACAGAGGATTTATATTGTGTATGTAGGTTTCCAGCACACCCCAATTTTCAGAGCAATAAATCACTGCTTGAGTTTTAACCACACAGAGCTAATAAGGACAAAGAGTTACACATTTCTGCTTCTTTGATTTAGCATTTAATCTCAGGTTCAAAGTTCTGATGCTGCTTTATTTTTATGCAAGCATGTAGGCTGGGGAGATCAGAGGACTCTATTCCATCTCCCCTGCTGCTCCAGTGTTTATGTAGGTGACAGCTTTTCTGCTATAATTTCATTACAAAAAATAATTGGTATCTATTTACCCAAGATTAACTGTGCATCTGTCTGTGTATGTTATACATAAAATTATGCTACAACTAGAACCATATATATTTTTGAATTAAGGATGCAGCCCTTGCTCACTCAACATCCCCACTAAGAAAAAAAAAATTGCTTTTAAAAAGGCTGCAGGATCAGTAAATCTAAGCTAAACTTTGACAACAGGATGATTTTATTTGGGAAGAAATTTTTATTTGGGAAAGAAATTCAAGGCAAATGAGCTGAGTTCATAATGTGCTCAAACAGAAAAGAGAAAAACATGCTCCCTATGCTGCCCGAATGGCTGACATAATTTTGCTTGCTTTCCTTCCCTGTTAACTTGAAAATGCAAATTGCTTTGCTGTCAGGGTACATTTGTTCCCACTAATTCAAGACACTATAACAAGCCAAAATATTTATTTGTTGTTTTTTTTTTTTTTCCACCCCAATTTCTGTTTTATCATAATGGGAGCATCATCTATGGATTTTATTTACTGAAACATTATGCAAACAGCCCTCATGGGAAAGTCACCTCCCTGTAATAGGAAAACTATCCATAAAGAAGCTCTTAATGCTTTAGGATGTGTTGCCTCAAGGGCCCAAAAATTCTACTCTGACCAACACTTAAAAGGCCAAAACATATCCAAGATAACTGCTCAAATGACCCATTGGAAAAGCCTTTTCAGAGAAGGGACTACTTGGATCTTTCCTGCTTTTCAGGGGATGGGATGGACATGGAACACATTCTTTTGATTA
Organism: Vidua macroura; assembly: GCF_024509145.1. NCBI lineage: Eukaryota > Metazoa > Chordata > Aves > Passeriformes > Viduidae > Vidua > Vidua macroura. The sequence continues at coordinate 3,736,037 of NC_071572.1, read as the reverse complement.
GAACTGGATGAGCAAACAGAAGCAAAGAGCACATTTTATAGTTCAATCCTCTTTCTGATGCTGCTTCTTTTTCAGCTGGGTGTATTAAAAAAATAAAATATTTTAAAATATTTTCATTTGGAAAACGTTTCTGATGGTAACATCCTTTTAATCAATTATCACTTGTGTGTAAAGCATTTCTGCTCCTATAAGAAATAAAATGAGATTTCAGCTGATAAAACCCCAAACAATTACGGTTTTCCTGAAAATTCCATTTTGCATTCTTCTGGAGGGAAAAAAAAAACATTTTAAATTAGAATTGTTTGTGCCACTTAAAGAGCTGACATTAGTCTCTGCCAGCCCTGTTGTTAAGGTCTGAAAAAGCCCCATGAGTCACCCCTTGGAGGAGTGGAGATGAGTCCAGACTCACTCCAGTGATGAAATTCAGAGCCTCTTTGCCATCTGGTCCATCCACAAGAGCTGCTCCATGCATAGCTTCTCTCTAGAAACACTCAAATGAGCTCTAAACAAGTGGATTTTAACTTTGGTATCTTAGTGCTGGGCCTAAAGTTAGGTAGGATTGATCAGACTACAGAAACTCTACAAGGAAATCCTTTGAAACTTTATTTCTCTTCACTTTTCTCATTCATGGAGCAGCTCATAATACCCCACCTTGTTTTTTGGTGTTTCACACATATCTAACTTTGTTTTAGCCCCATTTGTGTCTGCTCTGATTTCTGTGAAGTCCTTTGGTTTACCACAGTACGCACTCAGAAAAGAGACTCTACTTTAGCAAAGGGTTTAAACACGCAAATAAAAAGAAAACAAATCCCCTGAAGCCCTTCCAGTTTCTCAAATACAATCAAGTCTAAGTTATAACACCAAAGCCTTCACTACAGACATCTGTCATTACAGTAAAAAGTATTTTGGCTCCATTTGACTCAGTATTCTCCATCCAGAAATAAAGGCAACCCTTACCATTCTCACCAGACGTCTTGTCTTTCCCATTTGCAGCCCCGGTTCCTTGTCTCTGTTAGGGGGGACAAAAAACCACAAAACAAGAGGTTAGAACACACCTGAACACGCATTTTCCCCTTGGAAATTCCTGGTAATTACAGCCTGATTTCTCCTCAATACATTGGATAATCCATTCACCCTCAAGCAACGCTGCTTTGAGACACTGCCAGTGAACCAGGAATGCTTAGTTCCATTTCAAGGTTGGACTCTGTGATCCGGGAGTTTTTTCCAATACAAAAGACCCAGGTTTAGGTCCAGCTGCATCACTGCTTGTGCCCCTGGATGCAATTTTCACCATGAGTGATATGTGTGTGTGCAATCAGGTTCCCAGCAGTACCAGGGTAGGAAATACTCTGCAGCATTTCATTTCTTCAGCTCCCTGCTGTGCCTCCCCTTCCATGACTCAGGAGGACTACAGGCAAGTCGTGAGGTTTTGCAGGGACAAAATGACAAGGGTCAAAGCCAGCCTGCAGTTAATTTGGACAATGCCACAAAAAAAGACACAATAACAATGTTCCCTAGAAATACATTAGCAAGAGAAGGAGGGCTAAGGAGAATTTCCAGATCTCATTTTGGCTGGAAGATTCATTTTCTGCTTTGGCCACAAGAGATGATGGAATTTCCCACTATAATTCACTTTGTCCAAAGAACAGCCTCGTGAATTTCCATGAAAAATAACTGATTTAGATCGCTCTGCCAGGTGACAGGTGGCAAACACCAGGGCAGTAGAAATACAGTGGCAAAATACCAGAGTGGTTACAATAGTAGGGAACTTCTTAGCTTAGGAATGGTCACTCTATGAAAAATATTCTGCATCCTCCAGAGAAAGCATCTCAAGGTGGATTAAGGTATTTAAAGGGTAGGGCAAAACTAACATTTCTTATACAAAATTATTCATGCTTTTGTGTGTTACTGAAATAGAACTAAAGAAATAGTCCTTTAGGGCTGTACATGTAAAAATCTGGGAATATTAAACTCAGAGAATAAATCCAGCTGCACTCAGCCATCAGAGGCAGCACATCCTCAAGCAGCAGGGAAGTGAACAGGTACAGGAGCACTGCAAACCAAATGGTTTTTACCAACAACTGGATAGTCATGTGGATTCTCCCATGAAAGTTCATACAGCCATACTTATCTGAAGGCATTTTCTCTAAAATTTCTGGTTAAAACCTCCTCTGCTTTGGTTTCTGTCTTTTGCCTTTCCGAGCAGTGGTATTTCCAAGGTATTTTTTGCATATAGACTTAATTATGAGGTAAGTACAAGACCTTCACATGTGCTCTTAGCTCTGACATGGAAAATGGAAATACATTTGTTTTCTCCCTGGAGCCTCAGAGCCAAGACAAAAACTTGGCCAATAACAGAGAATGGGATTCTAAAGGAATAAACACCTTTGACAAAAGCATAAGTTACCAGCAGCCAGAAATCAATACATCCACCCAACAACCAGTTTTGCTTTGTGCCTTTATATGAAGTCTGGCTAATAATTCCATGTTTCAACTCTAAACAGCACTTTAAAGAAGATTTTCGTGTTCATTTACAAAATACTTTACTTTTCCTATCAATAAAAAGGTACCTATATTCCTTTTTCTTCCCCTGTATATTTTTAAATGCTTTTCCAAGTTGTCTTATTTCCTGAGCATTTCAGGCTGTGCTATTTAAGCTTTATGAAAGCTTCTCTTTCCTCCCTAGGCTATACCTGTCAGGTTCAGTCTGCTTATGATGGAGTGCTGGAATATGGATTCACACATTTATTTCGTGTCTCGAGATTTCCCCTCGGGGAGAGCAGAATGTTGTCAAAGAAAAAGAATAAAAACTTGGGTTTGGTAAATTAAGGTTTTTCTATTCATGAGGTCACAGTATTTTTCTTCAAGTCTGAAATCAGTTGCAATATTCTGCAGCCATTTGTTTGATTGGTGACCACTGGACTTGTACAGAAGAAAACCTGAAAGTCTGCCAAGCCAGCTCCTGAGAGCTTTTCCTTTAGTTATAGACGTATTTTGATCTATGAGCCCTGTGCTGTCTTCCAAGTGACTGCAATGGATTTGAAAGTCAGAATCAGCTGCTCATTAACAAGGCACTGAAACTCAGGAAAAAGCCAGATACAATGGGATCATCCTCCTGCAAAAAGCCTTTAGTCTTTCATTTCAATACATTCAGTGGACCTACTTTTCAAAACATTTTCAAGGTGTTGGTATTATTAGCAGCTGGAGTTTCTTTCTTCTTTCATCACCTTTCATGATGCTACTGCAGGTTTCAGAACAAAGCTGAGCTTTTTAATGTGGTTCAGAGCAAAAGGGATTAAACACGAGGAGGAGTTACCGGGGGTATTTTCAAGAAGCAATGGATGAAATGCTGGTATAGCAGATATTGTCCATAGATAAAATAGATGAGATTAAAATCACTGAAATAGAAGCAAAGCAATATTAATTTCTGGCATCTGATAGGCTGAAGAGCCCCAGCTCCCTCAGCTTTTCCTCCCAAGAGAGGATTCCCATCCTCTATAACTTGCAGCCAGCTCCCTTCCTTCAGAGACTCTGGAATTCCACAGCATCTTTTAAGGCAAGCACCAGGACAGAAACATTGAATAAACTTTCCACCAGGCATCAAAGAAACATCAGAGCTAAAATGAACACGAGCAGACCTGGAACGATTATACAGTAAAACATGATAAACAGTTTTGTTGCTATGTTGCGTAGGAGGAAACAGAGTTTATGACTGCTTCGGGCTATATTAATTTTTAACTCAGTGGTTTTACAAAACACGTAATTAAAAATGTCTCCAAAAATCAAAGTGACTCCCAATTTGTCAGCAGAGGAAGTTAAAAAGACTTCTGCCATATGCTCAAAATCCCAGTAAGAAAAGAACAGGTTTGCTTTCCTGTTAAACTCTCACAGCTATACGCAGAGGCCAGTTAATGTGCTATGAAAATCTGTACTAAATTAGTCCCCAAGGCGAGCAAACTAAGGTCAAAAGTGAACTTGCAGCCACGAGGACATTTCAAGAAGAATGTTAAATTACTGCAGCAGCTTTTTTGACTCGTTCTTCTAGCCCCTGCTGCACCCCCAAGCTTAATTTTTGCCTTTAATCTTACATTCTGTTCTTGTCTTGAAATAGCCTGACCTTTTCAGCGATGCTTTTAATTAGCACCTCAGTGTTAGGGATTGCAGCCAGGTGTTGATTAGAGAATTTTTGGGGGCAGAAGGGTTGTTTGTTTTATGGTGAGCCACAAAAAGTCCAAGATCAGGGACATGAAACTGCCAGAATGTTCTGACAAATGGGCTCTTCCAGATAATAACATCATGCTGATGCTTCACCTCAGTGCAGGGGGTCAACAAGGTACAAAGGGCTGAATCCCAGGAAAGCAGTGCCTGCAGATTTTCAACAGGATGTGTTTCTACATAAAAGAATGGGGAAAAAAGATCCAAGAGTGGAATTAAAAGAATAGAAACAGGTGGAAAGTTTTGGTAAAGTCGACAGCAGAAAAAGTCAGCACAGACTGGGTGACACACACGAAAAGTTATTTAGGATGTTCTGTATTGGCAAGGAGAGCAGCATGGAAATTTGTGCATATCCTAAGCTTTTCCTAAGCTTTGTTTTGATACCCTAAGGTGTGACAAAAGGAAATACATGTTGGTACTAAGCAACACAAAAAAGCTGTGGCTTTGCCAAGCAAGCCTTCCCTCTGCATCACCACTCCTTCTCCACACAAAGATTTCTCTTCAAGAAACATAAAGTGAATCCAACTAAACTATTTCATAAGGACCCTATTTTTTTATAGTATTCTGCTTTAATTAAAAAAAAACTCAGCTGTTTCAGCCTTAATGTGAAAAAAAAAATTACTGAAAAAATATATTTCAAAGATTTATGGAGTTTATGATCTTTCTGCAAATAAAAATGTCACTGAAAATATCTGCTTAGGGACTTGTGTTTTCCAAGCAAGGAGAGTTCCCAATCACAGCAGAATGATCAAGAGATATATCAGAATCTAAATGAAAATCCAGAATTTAAGTAGGGGTAAGAAGCAAGCAGTATGACCTCAGATGAGTGGCTACACTCTGCAGAATTTGGGATTTCAATATGATTATTTAGGTTAAGTTCTCCTTTACTGGAGATTTTTGTGTCACTTCCTCTTTTTAACGTCATGTGCCAACCTGAAACTGTGGTACTCAGCATTTCACACCCTGAAGTGTGAAAAACATCACTCTTAGCCACAACACAGGAATAATTTGGTTTAGAAATGGACAAAATAAATCATAATGCTTAAAAATAAAAATTAAGAACAGGAAATGTTACTGTGACAAAAAGATTTTGGTTGCTGAAGCTGGAAGGGATTCCTAGCCTCTAAGTAATGGGACTGGAATTTTAGCACTACTGTATTTTTTGGAATTATATATCAGAAAGCATGGAAATGAACAGCTGGGAGAGATAAAATGCACTGCTGGAGAGCCAGGCACAACTTCTATCATTTCACTCATTTCCTTCTAATTATTTCTTCTGCAAACTGGTCTGCAGCACAGACAGATGGCAAATCCCAAACCAACTCTGTGACGTCCAGGTTCACTTACATCAGTCACCTAAAGAACATCTGCAGACAGAGCTGAAGAACCCCTGACAGGAGTTTGGATAAAGCAATAAAAATTGCACAAATAAACCTTCCTCACTCATCTACTTGTGCCTCCTTTACAAGCTCCTCCACTCTTCCACACATTTTTATAGATGTGCTACTGAATATTGATGAGATGGAAGTGTCCTTCAAAGGCCACATTTAAGGGAATTGCAGCAGGTAGAGAATACCTAGCCAAGAGTTTGTTGGAATGATGGATAAATCTGATAACGTGTCTGTTACTTCTGTCTTACACATCATTGTGAGAAATCACAGACCACACTTCCTGAGCAGCCTGACAGAAAAAAAAAATATTTATCAACTTATACCTCCTCACCTATGTATCTCCTCCTCCTTGCACGCTTCTCTACTCCAAGGGAGTTTTCCACAGCCAGTTTTCTGTTTTGTTTTGCCAGGGCAGCACAATGTTGCCAGAGCAAGAGCACCAAAATCCATCTTTCCATCCTGGCTGTCAAAGCTAAATGATCCCTGGCACTCTGACAACTCCTGTAATTATCCTCATGGGTCAGACAGTTTTCTGCTTGACTGGGCTCCTGATTGTCCCTGATTTTATTAAGGCTTTCCTACAGCTATTTTAATAAATTAAAACTACGCAGGTGGGCTGAGATGAGCCGATGGGATTCTAACTGCAGTGGCTTCAAGCTGGCAGAGGGACAGAGGGACAGTGGTTTTTTGTGACTTTTTTAGTCACTGAAGGGACATGGTTATGCACATGAATGCACACTGTTACCTGAAAAGCACAGTATTATCTGTCCAAAATTAACCAGTCTCTGATAACTACAAATGGTGTTGTTTCCAGTGTAGCCATTGCCCATGTGGAACACACATTTTTATTTACATGGCTACAAAAAATGCACAAAGAGTGCTTAATCACATGATTGCCCATAGGCTTAGGGCATTTCCTTCAATTTAGCAGGTGTGATTTGTTCATTTTTGTCCAGACAGAACTTCTGGCTTGAGGTAAATGCTCAGAGTGTACACAGACAGCAGGAAATCATTCAGCACTGAGCACACTTAGAACCATGGAATGAGATGGGCTGGAAGGGACCTTAAAGCTCATCCAGTGCCACCCCTGCCATGGCAGAGACACCTCCCACTGTGCCAGGCTGCTCCAGCCCCAGTGTCCAACCTGGCCTTGGGCACTGCCAGGGATCCAGGGGCAGCCACAGCTGCTCTGGGAATTCCATCCCAGCCCCTGCCCACCCTGCCAGGGAACAATTCCCAATTCCCAATCTCCCATCCAGCCCTGCCCTCTGGCACTGGGAGCCATTCCCTGTGTCCTGTCCCTGCCTCCCCTGGAAATTGTCTCTCTCCAGCTTTCCTGGGGCTCCTCCAGGCCCTGCAAGGCCACCCTGAGCTCAGCCCAAAGCTTCTCCTGTGCAGGTGAACAATGCCAGCTGTGCCAGCCTTTCCTGCCAGCAGAGCTGCTCCAGCCCTCTGCTCATCCTGGAGCCTCCTCTGGGCTCTCTGCAGCAGCTCCAGCTCCTCCCTGGGCTGGGACAGGGCTGGGGCAGATCCCAGGATAAATTAGGAGGCATCTGATGAAATGGGCTGAAGGAATCACTGCCTGGGATAGAGGAACCTACTTAGAGTGCTGGCTTTAAATATTCTAACAGCACAAAAAAGAATTTTAGCTGTGCCCCACTTTTGCCGATGCTGGGCTGTAATTTATAAATCAGCACAGTGAGAACCTGCTGATTTTGTATTCAGATTCCATATAATGTTGTAAACTGAATATTTACACCAACACCAAATGTAATCAACATAATTAGCACAAACAGTAGCTTGCTTAATATTTAGGTTATTAGCATATTTTGAATTAAAACATTATTTCTCCAAAGACATTGTAATCACAATTTTTTATTTTTTTTCAGAGGCAGGGATTAATGGAATCTTTGAAGTTAATTTTGAAAGCAGCTGCAAGAATGCATTTCCCAAATCCTGTTAATTACCATGCCAGCCATGAGAAGTAATCCCCTTTTTTTTTTTTTTTTTTTTTTCCCTGCAGGAAATGGAAGATTTGATCCAGCATGGTTTATTTACAGGGCTAACTCAAATGTGCACAAGGAGTTGTCTTCAACTCAGCAGAATTACTTTTATGAGTGGAACTGGAACCTCAGTGTGGTACTGTAGAATTTCCCTGAATTGCATGTTGGGCTTTGTTTAGCAAAGGGCAAAGAGAGTAAAATCAACTACAAAAAAACCTTCTCACATCACTTGCCAAAAAGTGACCTCATTTCTCACTTGGACATGGGTGATACAGCCCATATCCCAATTACACTTAGGTCTCCTCTTTATCCATTTCCAAGGTGACCCAAGAGATATATTTCAATTACATAAAAATTGATTAAGCTAGATGGCATAAATAAAACCTGACTGTTTTTTATTTATCTCTATTTTATTTATATTTATCTTAAGGTGGTTTCTTCCTCTTTTTTTCCTCCTATTATTTCTTATCTACTGGTAGCATCAGACCTGGCATTACAGTTCCAAAAAGGGCATTTTTGGGCAGGAAACCTGCCTTAAGAACTCCTACTTCCCATCAGAGCCCAATCCAGCCACACCTTCCCATCCCCAAGGCCTCATTTCTTTGGAAACAATTGTTTGCAAGGTTACACAGAAAATAGGAGTACTGAAATTATTCAAGTTAAAAATAACCCTTCAGCAGAGCTGTGTTGAAAACAATCATTGAAATGATCCAGCTAAAAAAAGAAATACATATTTCAGCTGTTTCTGTTGATCATTTCAGTCGTGTAGTTTATGTCTCTGATTGACAAACAATTGTACCAGGGCAACCTAAACTATCAGCCTTGGTCCCCTGTGTGAGAAATACAGGCAGGGCACCTGATTAGGAACAAGAGAACCTTGGGGATCTGGAAACAGCTTTTGGATACAGACAATATCCTGGGTATCCTTTCATATCAGCATCCCCAGACAGGAAGAGTGTCCTAAGCCAATTAAGAGGTCAGAGTCCCTGCCTAGGCATAATATAACTGATTATGGATAGTGGTTTTGTAGCAAAAAATTTACTTTATATTTTATTCCTCCGAGCCCTTCTGAAGTTTTGGGTAATGCAATTTGCTGAGCTCTAAACCCAGCTGTAATTGAGTTAGTCTTCAAGGGCCAGCTTGGATTATTCACAGCGAAAATCGGCGCTGACAAATTGCTTCATCTGTGATCATATTGGCTGTCATTATTAAAACAAGCTGCTTCTTCCCAGACCTTCTCAGACTGTAAAAATTCTGGCACTTGTTTTTTTCTGTTAGCATGTTTTTATTTCCAGTTGTACAATTAAAAAAAAAAAATGTTCTTACTTCCCTGCTGTCTCCCTACATATTTCAGAGGTAAACAGGTATTATCACAGTCAGTTAGACTGCTCTAGTAACTGGGCCAGCCAGGATTTTCCAAAAATATTCATTATGGCAGTTTCAAGCCACCATGCAAAGGAACTTTCTGCCTTCAGCCTCGGGCAAAGCCTTTGATTTGCAAGACAAGAGCAAGACCAAGTGGCAGGGATATTTCTGCATCACTTACTCCACTGCTCCACCAACCCCTGGAAGCCAGTCTGGTCACAGGGAGCAACTGGGAGCAGCCCCCAGGCATCTGCTGGGATGGCAGGGACTTCTCCAGGGTCACTCCAGCGCCAGGGTCACTCCTGCCCAGGGGGGTGACACAAAGCTGGCACCCCTGGCTCCGTGCCACGGGCACATCCCTGCCAGGGGGAGCCAGGATGGGCTGCTGGAGCTGCCCTTGACATGGGGCATCGCTCAACAGAGGATTTGCCCAGCATTGTTCCAATCTGGATCGGGAATGACACGCTGAGAGCTTTAGAGGAGCTGCTTTGTTAAGGGGGGGATGTGGTTCAGAGCAGAGCTCTTGGCACTGGGAGGAAAAACCATGGCCAAGGGATTAGGAACAACCCTGCCACAGTGAAAGGAAAACGGGCAGGATGAGGCACAAGGTCACCTTGATGGCCACAAATCAGGGACAGCAATCAAATAAGCTCATATGTAGCAAGCAGCAGACAAGTCAGGTCACTGCCTCTGTCCAAGAGATAAGACAGAAAATTGGGATTTCCACAAATCAGAAACTCTGAGGACCCTACAGCTGCTCAGGGAAATTGTTGCTGTGATCCATTTCATTGCTAACAGCAGCAGAGAAGATAAGAAAGCAATTTTCACAGAAAAGCTGTAAGAGTTCCCAGGTTCCCTGGCCCCAGCAGAGACAGACCAGGTTACCTGCCCTAAGACCAAATCTGCCCTGTGAGGGTGGGGAGGCCCTGGCACTGGCTGGCCAGAGAATCTGTGGATGCCCCATCCCTGGAAGTGTCTAAGGATAAGTGGGACAGGGCTTGGAGCAACCTGGGATAGTGAAAGCTGTCCCTGCCCAAGGCAGGGTTGGAATGACAAGATCTTTAAGGTCCTTTCCAACCCAAACCACTGTGTGATTCTATAAAATGTGTTTTCCAATTCAAGTTCAATGAAAACTTGCAAGTTTCTCCATGTAATCCTCTATCATTCCCTCTGTCTTCAGTCTCACATTATGAACCAGGCTCCATTCTGCACTTTGTGCCTTGCATGTGAAATAGAAGAAAAAACATTTACACCTCATTCACACATGAACATGGCAAAACATCAGTGCTCCTACAAGGAAAGTCATGCATTTTGGTAATAGTCTCCCATACTTATCCTATGACTTGAGAGAAAATAGGTTCCTTAGAAGTTCCATGCAGAAAGCAGATTTAGATCCAGCTGTGCTGCCTGACACACTGCAGTCAGACAAAAACATCTATTAAAGACTTACATGGCATGACTGCAAAAGCTATTGCTAGAATTCAGGTAATTTGCAATTTGGGTTCTCTGCAATTCACAATATTAAGGTGGAAGCTTTGCTACCAATGTTCCCACACCTGCAGATCCATCCCCTAAGTCCAGTTCCAGGATGGAAGCGCACAAAGCTTTTGATCCACAGAAGGAATACAAAGCAATGCTCAGAATAAAAGCCCTGTGAGAAAGAGAGGAGCTCCTGTAATCTATCCTGAGAGGTTCATTCAGCTTGCTTTGGGTGTTAGTGCTCTTCAGTAGCTTGCAAAATATGCTGAAGGAAAGAAGTGATAACTAGCCAAGTCTGACTGGCAAATTAAAATTGGCATCAAGCTGGCCTGCCTTAGGCATTTGGCTGCCCTGCTTAAACTGCAGCACATGTGTGCTGGCACATGCACTCTCAAATGTGCCAAGCCAACAATATGTTTGCTCTCTTCCAGGGGTGTGTATCTGTCAGCTCTGACTGCAGCAGTGATATGTGTGAAGCAGCCATGAAGCCACATGGCTCATTTCCCCCCCCCATGTCATCTGCCTGCCCAGCCATCCTTCCTCCTCCTTCCTTCCCATCAACTTAATGCCTCTAATTTCTGGCAGTTTATCTTCTGCCTCCCTTGACCTCACATTTTATAAGTACTCTTTTGGAATTCCAAGAAACAGATTTCCTCCTGGAACACTACAGTAAAAAGTTAAAATAAAAAGTCATTATTCAGAGCATTTCCATTAATGTCAAAATTATGTGCTTTACAATCAACATGCAGAGTATTCAGTATTTTAATACAAGGGTAATTTAATGCTGGCTATTGCAAAGAAAAGTCTGTTCCCTCCAAGAGAAAAAGAAAGATCCCCAAGAGAAAAAAGAACCCCATTTCTTGAAACATTAGGGCTAGAGAATGAAAATCACTAAAATTCAAATGGAGAACACACTTGTGATTTTTATAAGGGTTATTTTTCTGCCTCTGTACCCTCTCACCTAAACTTGGACTTCAGCCTTTTAAAATGTGTTTTCATATTTACCTAGTCATTGTACCCTGATACTCACCTGGCCAAACCAACCTCACCCTGCTGCCTGCTGAGGCAAACATTTCATGGGAAAATGCTATGATGTCTGTGAAAACCATTCTCACAAATCACTGGTCTTCCTTCACGTCCTGAGTGTCACTAGGAAAAGGTCTAATATCCTCAAAATCTTCAAGAAATCACTTTTGTCCTCAGATCTATTAATTTTTGCTTCACCTGCTGTTACACACTTGCATTTTGGGAAAAAGACTGTTCAGATCATGGTAGCTGCTGGGTACCAAGGCTGATTTTGTTGGTCACAGTGGACACATGGAGATGCAAAAACCATCCCCAGATATTAGCAGTGGGTGCTGTCAGCCTCCCAACACTCTGCCCAGGGATTTTGAAGCTGTGCAGACCCCAAGTCTTCTTTTAAGATCTCTTCCATACCCTGATTCACTCCAGAGGAGCTTGTGAACTCTTGTCAAGCTGATGTAGCAGGATATGGATTTGTCCCATTTCCAGGGTCAGCCCTGGTCAGAGCTGGCTTGGGCATGTCTGAACTCTGCTCCATCATTCCCAAAAAAGGGGCAGCCAAAATCCCTACAAATCCATCCACATCAGTGTGTGCAGCCAGCCAGAATACCCAAAGGGATCTCTCCCTTTTATTTTAGGAGACTCCTGTTGTGCAGTGATCCAACATGAACCTCCAAAGCCCTGCTCACTCCTTCCAAGTTTAAACCATCATAACCTGACCACACTTCAGGTTTCTCTGGTTCTACTGCTGCAGCTTTCCACTTCTGTGGCAACCCACCAAGAATCCAACTGCCAGCCAAGAAACACCAGGTAAGGCTGGTGACAAAGCAGCTCAGCAGGCATTTGGACACTCAGACTCAATGTTAAAGAGATTAAATACGCACCTCCAAACTTTTTGGCAGAGCTAGAGTCTGCATTTCCACCCTTCTCACCAGCTCCCTGTCTCAGCCCAGGGATCTCTGAGGTCTCCAAGGTCAGTGAGAAGGATACCAGTTTTTTTACTTTCTTCTTTTTCCTTTTGTTTCTTACTTTCATCTCTCACAAAAGAGCTCTCTAACATCATTCTGTCTACTGTTACAGCACTCACAGTGTCAGCTACACCACTGGTTAAGGTCATATTTCATGCACTCTAGACTAAGGTGATAATGCAAGAACATTCAGTATCTATAAAGTAATACTTTTCTCTTTAAGAGGAAAGACAGTTCAGCTGTAACTAATATTCAAGTCATGTAGGCACACAATTTTCATTTCTTCTCTGACTAAACTTGTGCTTCTCCCTCCAAATTCCATGCTAGTACATAAATAAGGCTTTATGCCTCTTGGTATCAACTGATGATGTGAGACAGCACCAGCCAAAGACCTGCCCTGTGAGACACTTGCCCAATTTACCTCTAAGTAGACTTAGTGTGAGGAAACAGACATGGAGAGTGGGGATAAACTGCACCCCCAAATCCTGTCATTTATAATGTTTCACAACTGATTTCCTTTGCAGTTGGCTTGCCATTTATTTTGCTAATAAGACTAATGTTTATAGTCTGCCTTCCACCTCTTTTTTATAAGAGAACAAGAGATTGGTTTTCTGAATTAAAATTAGAGGACAAAGTTTAAAAGGGATTATTTATGATTTGACCTAGTTTATAGGTATCTGCCATATTTTTTTTTAATTTATTTAGAAACCCAATATCCAAACAACTGAAGAAAAAGAAGAGCTTTCATTAGAAAGAAGGGGAATGTATGTTTATCTTCATGAGATGATCCTGTGCCTTGCAGAGAACGTGGGACATGGCTCAGGGAATTGAAGGCTCTGTTATCAATGAGAGGCTGAAGGAAGGCATTGCTTTCCCCTATCCTCTTTCAGGGTGTCTCAGGATTGACATACCCAGTGTTTAGCCCACTCTGTTACAAGCTCTTCCATAGCTGACTTAGAGGCAAAACATCCAAACACATTTTCCAAGCCATCCCTACAAAAAACTGAGACAGACAAGAGCAAATGGCTGTTTGGAAATAAAATATTTTATTCAAATTAAAAAAAAATGCAACAACAACAAAATCAAAATCAGAAAGCTTTAATGGAAATGCCACTGCTGTCCCTGCTGAAGTTAACTGCTACTTCACACCACATTTCATCGCTAGCATGATCTAGATAATGTAATAACTGTTGGATGATGACTCCTATAAGCTTGCCAATTCATTACAAATTTAGGGATATTGGACTGGAAACTAATATTCCTTTGCAATCTGAAATTATATTGTACTGTCAAGTCCTGCAGCATGAAGGCTGGAGTAAGTTACTCTTTTACAAGGAAACGTGATATCAAAGCACACTATTAAAGCTAAATGTCCTTTTTTAGTGTGTTGCCTGAATCTGCTGGCATTCTATACATGGCAAGAAAACCCGTGAGCTTCTGCCAGTGTCATCAAATTAAGATCAATTTCCAACATCACTTCTAAGTGCTATTTTAGAAGATGCTTGATCCCACTGAAACCACACTGATGGAAAGAGTAGGCAAAGTGACAGATGTAAAACTTATTGTTCTCCCTTCTTCCTCCTCTTTTGAGCTGCAATTTACCACTCAGCTAATAAATAGATGTGAGTTAAAATTAAAAACTGATGTTCATGTGCTTATCGATCCCACCCCCATCCTGTAACAGCTGCAGAATTTCCTCCTCCTCTCTGCCATGTTCTTGCTGGGGTTTTTAGAGCTGCAGTTTTTGTACCTATTGTGGGTATGATAAAGCAAATAATTAACAATTAGAGTCATGGCACTATCTGAAAAATGCAACCAGAAGGGCTCCCCAAGGTGAGGGGCTGGCTCAGACACTCACCAGGACTGGAAGTACCAGAGCAGAGAACAGGAGCTCCTCGAACAAATACGGTGTGTTCTTCCCTTACAAGCAGCAGTTCTCAGGCTTAGTGCCATCAGGATTATGGTTGTATAATCCTCCCTTGTGTCTATGTGGTTCCAAGATGCTAAATACCATTTCAATGGAATGGTTTCAAGGGAATTCAGGAGAACAACCCAGGAAAGAACCTCAGTTTTACCTTTTAACCACCTGAAGCAGTTTCAGCCCAAAACCACCACTTACACCTAACATTTCACACAATCCCTGTCCTTCTCCAACAGCCTCCTGCTGGACACACCTGTCCAGAGGGACGGGGACATGTTCCAGGTTCTCCCTCAACTCTGGGGGAAAAGGACACTCTCTCCAAGCCTGCTTGCTGTGGGACATGCCCAAACCATGGGGTATCACTTGTCTGGAAAGCAGAGGCTGCCTTGCTGGTGGTTGTCTTACGGACACACCCCAGGCACTGGTGAAGCTCCTTTCTCAGAAGAACATCTTTGACCCCAGAGTTATCCCATGTCAGCCTGCATCTTTGCAGAGCTGGCTGCTTGGACACCTCCCAGTGAGGGTGGCCTGAGCTCCAAAGCAAAGATTCAGCTTTCCAGGCTGCAGAGCAGAGCTGTCTGCATGAGCACACCCACCAGGACAGCTCATCCCCCAGGAACACCCTGCACCTCCCAGTTACAGGACACACAAACACCCTCCATGACCCTTTTGAAGGTGGGCACAGCACAGCAGGGGCTGCAGGATTCCAAAGCCAACCTAAGGCAAAAGGAAAGAGCCTGGTGTAGCTCAAAGAAGCAAGATCTGGTGATCTTTGCTTTCAAAGCCTGACCAAAAATTCTGCATTTATGCAGAGATCAAGTCCCCAGCTCCTCACCTTCCCAAGTAAGACAGTCAGACCCTAACAGCTCTCTGAATTTCATGTGCCCACTTGCTTGACAGCTGTTTCCAAAGGAAAGCCAGAACATTCTTGCTGCTGTCTGGTAACCAGGCTGATTCTCAAATATAAAAGGCTGCTGGCTCAAAGTACACACCACTCAAGGGGCGCACATCAGCACCTTGGCAATCAGTGCAGCACTTCACTCACATAGCACAAGGCTCTTCCAGTGCACGTTCTTCAATCATAGGTGCCTCAGGCAATCAAAAAGAGATTTCCCAAATGGCTCTCCTAAAGTCACACACCTAAATAACACCTATGAAAGCTGAGCTTGTCCCCTACACCTGTAACACCACTCTGATGCTTTAAAATCAAAAGGAAATAGATGCATCCAAGGCAATCTCTGCTGGAGACTCCTCATCCCTGAGCCACTGGAGCAGCACCCAGGGCTGTGAGACCACATTGTTTAAATGCTCTCCTTCCTAAGCCCAGAGCTGATTCCTGATGACAACCATGAACATTCCACACAGAAGGCAAGAGTGAACGTCATAAAAACATCTGTGTGATTGAATGCTTCTTGTGAAGCCTCATGGCAGGGGAATACCACGACCCACCATCATCTGCAACATGTCAGGACAGTTAAATGACTGACCAGGTGACAGGATTCCCTGTGGTGAACCGAGTTTATGGCAGATGCGAGTCCAGAGGCTCACTGGTACCACTGCTGACTGTGAATAAACATTTGGCATTGGTCTGTGGGCACATTACCCAAGATCTCCTCCCCCAGTCCAGCCTGTGTGACTGGAAATCTTTAATGGAAGCCAGGCTGCATCTCATGGCTGCTCATTGACAGCAGCTGATACTTTTCAGCACAGCTCTCCTCTCCAGGCTCATTAAAAACAACAGAGAACAGCCACAGACCTACAGAAAAGGCTCCCCAGTTATTTTGAGGACAGACTTTCACAGGTAAAAATGCATTTCAATGTACACTGACATTCCCAAGGAATTCCCATACAGCTAAGGGACATGCCTGCCACTAAAGCAAGCAGCAGGAAGCATAAATCACAATTTGCAAAGCCACTAGGTCAACTCCTACACCTCACATTCCCACTGACTACTTATAGGACCAGACTTCTGCCCAGCAAAAGGAACTCATTAAACACATTTTCAGACAAATGCTGCAGAGAAAGTAATGTAATGTCCTTCCTGCAGAAAAGGTCTTTATCCTTCCTGAAAAAAATATAAGATAGATGCTAGAAAATAGAGAAGTAATACAGTCAGATGAATAACTGCTTCATTTTCAGCTTTTTCTTCCAGGAGACTGGTGATCACAAAATGGTTTGGGTTAGAAGGGACCACTTTAAAGATCATCTTTTTCCACACCTTCCACTATCCCCGGTTGTTCAGAGATACATCCAACCTCTCCTTGAGCACTTCAGGGATCCAGGGGTAGCCACAGGTGCTCTGCACAACCTGTTGAAGTGCCTCACCACACTCATAAATCACCTAAATCACTGCCCATAAACAGGGAAGAAGTTAATTTTGCTTGAAGCAGTAAAATGAGAATGAATGCAAAGTCTCAGTAAATAACTCGGGGAGATGAAAGCTCCTCTTAGAGATTTCTGTGACCGCATTTCCAGCACTGCTCAAATCCAGGCAATTGGTAACATAAAGCAAAAAAAAAAAAAAAAAAAAAAAACCCACAAAAAACAAACAAACAAAATTCCCACTTTCCCAACACTGTTGTATGTGGGATAATCTATTAAATGCTCTAATTGAGCCTCTTTTTAATCACCCTATCCACAATTTTTTTTTAGCAGATTAAGCCAAAAAATTAAAATATCTTTCAATTACAGCACTGCAAGTTAAAATCACTGAGACCCCCCCGCCCCCAACCAGCAAACAATTATCCAAGAGCTTCCCTTCTGCTCAGGGGTTTTTGCCTCATTTTTTAAACAATCTTTTGCAGTGAGGTGGTTTGGGGTGGTGTAGTTGCTCTCCTCTGCCTTTCGGGGAAGAGCTGACAAAAAGGAACAGCAGGGAGGCTTTTCTTCAGCGGAGCTGAGAGTCATTAACTCCCCGGTTTTGTCAGGGGAATGACAGCAGCACTGAAGACACCGAGTGCAGTGCTCAGTGTCACAGGCACAGGACGCAGCTCTGCACCAGGGAAACATCTCCCAGCTCCCGGGGTTTGCCAGGAATACAGCTCTGTCAGGCACAAACAAATGCACTGGGAACACAGAACCCCTGTGCTGGTAGCAGGGAGGATCTTTAGCTTCACTGTGTCTCTTTAAAACCAAAAGGCAATCAGTCTAATTTAAATTATGAAAGGTAATTACTGAACAAATAGAACCCAGCACAAAGCTGGGACAAGAATGCCTCATATACTTATAGCAGATACAGCAGCACCACTCCTCTCCATAGGATTTTCCCCCAAATTATTAAATTTAAAGTCAATTTTAGTGCTGCTGCATCTCACAGCACACTTCAGCCAACCTGGGCAGCAAAGGCACAGTGGCTTAAACAAACAAAAAAAAAAAAAGGCAACAAAACCCCAAACAAACACTGCATGAACTCCAGCCAGGTGATAGAAATACAGGCAGCAGCAGAGGAGAGGTCTTGAAGAGATCCCTGTGCCTGATCCCTGCAGGCAGCAGAGATGAGGATTTCCTCTGCTCTCCCCACCTGACATGACCTGAAAGCCAAAATGTGAGCTGCTCCTCCTCACTGATCCCTGCACCACAGACAGGCTGCTCCTGCTTTCCATCTCTGGTTTACACCTCGTGGAAAATCACAGCTGAGTGTAACACCTGCACAGCGAACAGTCACAGCTTATCCCGTGTCATTCTCAATTTTGCTTCTAAAAAAGGAAAATCCCATTTGTTAACGGAGTAGCAGGTGTTTTGTAACAAACAGCCTCCAAAAATAGGTGCTGGGTTACAGGTACCTCTGCTGATTCCCAAAGAATGAGCTGAATAGAAAGAAGGTTAGTCATTCTGTCTAACAGTGCATTTAACTAAAAAAAATTCTAGTTTGAGCTTTTCCACTGCAGAGAAAAAAAAAAAAAAAAAAGGCAAGCAAAAAAACTCCACAAGCACAAAATTTCAGCTGATTTATTTACAAGGGTACAAGCGATCCTTACATGTTTGGCACTATTTACATTTTTTTCGCCTCGATTGTAATCCTCCTCAGGACGCTACTCACAAAGTTTACATCAGCACCCAACCAAAAACAGAGCGGTTTTTTCCATGACCTCTAGCAGGCAACTTTCTCACAACTTAACTAAACCCGCCTTCACACACCGGAAAGCTCCGGGTGGGCAGAGAAATGAGAAATTACCGCGGATCTGTAATTAGGGCAGGTATGAGAAATTACCGCGGATCTGTAATTAGGGCAGGTATGAGAAATTACCGCGGATCTGTAATTAGGAATCTCCACCGGCGCGCCTGGTCCTTCACGGGGCAAAACCTTGGGCTTGCCTTGTGCTCTGCACGCACACACCTGAGGGGACGCGTGTAAGGGGAGATGCTGAGATCCCCTCCCGGGACGCGCCTCTCGCCCGCGGAGAGGCGAAGGTGACACCTGACCCTCCGTGCTGTCCCGCCCCGTTCCCGCTCAGCCCGGCTCACCTCGCTCATGTCGCGACAGTGACGGTGACAGTGGCAGCGGCCCCGCCGGCGCTCAGCGCTCCCGCCGCCCCGCGACGCGCGTTAAGAAGCGGCGCCGCGCGCCCGGCCCGGCCCGCGCCAGCCAATCAGCGCCGCGCGCGCGCGCGGGCCCCACCCAATCCCCGCGCTCCCCGCGTCCCGAGAGCGCGCGGCGCCCCCTGGCGGCCCTCAGAGCCCTCACGGGCCGGGAGCGCTCCCCGCGTCCTCCTCCTCATCATCATCCTCCTTTTTTTTTTTTCTTTTTTTTTTTTTGTTTGTTTGTTTGTTTGTTTTCCCTCCTTTTCTCCCTCCTTTTCTTCCTCCTCCTCCCCCTTCCCCCCAGCACTTCCCCGAGTGCTCGGCACCCTGCGCGCCACTCTGGGGTGGCTTCGGGCATCCCCCACAGGGGAGAGACACGAACTCCAGGTGTGCTGGAGGCAGCCTGGCAGTGGGGAATTATTGCGGCAGATGGGGTGAATAAATTAAGTGGTGAACGGTTTTGGATTTTTACGGTGAGGGGGGTGAGGCAGTGGAACAGGTTGGCCGGGGAGGTTGTGGATGCCTCAAGCCTGGCTCTGTTCAAAGCCAGGTCGGAGCCTTGAGCAGCCTGGAATGCTGGAAGGTGTCCCGTGGCAGAGGGGTTGGGGCCAGATGATCTTTAAGATCCTTTTCTAACCCCTTAACGTTCTGCAATCCTATAAACCAGGCAGAGAATCACTGCTCTGCCCACCCCTGGCTTTCCTCTCGGTCTCATCAGTCTTGCTGCCATTCCTGTTAAAATATACAGCATTTCTTCCACAGATACAAGGAAAACAGCCCTTTCTATCATTTCTCTGAGTGGTTAATTAAAGCAGGACTTTGGGATGTGTGCTGTTGTGCTCCAGCATCCGTCTTTTGATGGAGCACAATTGCTATATTTGGCAATACACACTCAGATTGTCTGACTCACTTATCTGTGAAGAAATATAGGTTCAATTAGCTCTGGGAATGCACTTAACTCCCTCAAATTTTTCTCAAATCAATAAAAAAGTTAAAGTATTATATTGGAGAGCCCAAGAAGCTTGACAAGCCCTCCCACTTCCAGGGACTACCTTGCAGCAGCCTCATCTCTTCGCCAACATCTGTCTTCAGGGCCAGCATTAATAGAGGCAGGGAAATAAATTTGATGAGAAACCACATTTTCCCTTGGAGCTGGAGAGGCAGGAGAGGCTGGGCTCCTTCATCTGAGGCTGAGGAGGCTCCACGGGCAGTGGAACCAGGGGTGTGTATCCTGGGAATATTTTAGGGATGCTGGCCAAATATGTAGGGATGGGATCGGGACAGCTGGAGCTGAATTTGGCACGGGATGTGAAAAATAATAAGGGCTTCTACAAGTGTGTCAGCCAGAAACGGAGGAGAAAAGAAAATTTACCCTTCTGGGAAACAAAACAGGAAATCTGAGGTACTGAACACAATTTTTGCCTCTTTCATCATACCACTATTCCCAGGACCTCCACCAGCATCTGGCATTTTTTAAAATTAACATGAATTGTCCCGGTTTTTGTTGTGAGTGGCCCAAGCAGGCAACAAACACGGTAAGAGTTCATTGCATGAGCAGCTTCAGGAGCTGCCCTGTGAGGACCCAGAATAAAGATGATGAAGTTTAGCCCCTGAAGAAGCTGTGTTTCGTGTGACATCATTTTCCAGTGAAGAGCAATTGTGCGTGTATTGCATTAGTATTCCTGTTCTGACAGGAGTGCCACTGGTCTGTCAGCTTATGGGTACAAGGCACAATGCTAACATAAATTATTAACAGAGTATTGCTGATCAAAGGGCTCCCAATCCCATGGGAAGAGACACAGACCGCTGAGAGGAAATCTCTTCTGGTTCCTTTGACTCTGAGAGGAATCACGTCAGTCTCGCTCTTCACCATCAAAATAAATGTGTCAAATCCAAGCAGAAAATCTCCTGGTGATAATTCAGGCTGTGTGCCCCGAGAAGCAGGTTAGCAGAGAAAGCTCTTTGCACTAAATGCTGCAGGAGAACATACAAAATTCTTATTTTCTGATCTGTTTGGAGGAGTTCACAGTTTCAAGAGAGGCACCCTGGAGGGCACGCTGAGCTGTCTCTGGGAGCTGGCACTCTGGAAACACAGTACGCAGCCTGGTGCCTCTTCTAGGGGAACGATGCTGAGGTGACAGTGCCCTCCAAGCAGTGACTCTGCTCTGAGGACAACTTGCACATTTTGTGGCATGCAGACACAGTAAAAGGTGCATTATCTGCCCGCAGACAGGTTCTTGAGTGAGCACAGAACTCCCCTCTCCCAGGGAAAGCCTTTGACCTGCAGAGATGCATCTGTTCTCTCTCTCCCTCTAAATCTTGTTCCTTGCCTACCAGCTTTGCATGTCATACACTGCAGAAAATTTCCATAGCCAGCCAGAGCCATCCAGACATGAACTTTGGGCTGAAATGCTCTGTGCCTCTCCTACTTCTCAGTGTGGACCTGCTGAACTTAATTGTTCTTCAGTTCACAAACACAGACACACAGATGCCTCCAAATCGTGGGACTAACCATCTTAAATGGACAAATCCCAAGTTCCGGGAATGCAGCAGCAACCTGAGCTTTTCAGAAGGTTCTTACAATAAAGGTAACTCTAGTAGTTGTTTTATTTATACCCTGCCATTTTTGCTGTCTGATGGCATCCTATTTTAGTTTTGAAGTACCCCTTTCCCTGTCAGCCTTTCCAACCCATGGCAATCCCTCATTTTAAAGGCGTCCCAAAGTTCTGCTTTTACTTAAGTGCACAGCTAAGTAGTAGCACTTCTAAGTGGAGAAAATATTCTAAGCAATCTATTTTCAAGAGCCATTATATTCTGAAAATTGACTATTAAAATACCACCTTCTTATTCATCAAGTCTGCACTCAGTGTGTGTTCAATCTTGTCTGCTGGCATATGACTGCAATTTTACTGCCTTTTACTCCCACTTACCTGAGAGATTCAGCAGAGAGAAGAGAATCTGAGCTGGGTGTTGGAACAGAAAGGCTCTCAAGCTTCCAAGGAGCTTCACCTGTTTAAGAGGACTGAAAATGGCTCTTCTGTGCCAGACTGAGCAATCTGTAACTGGAGAAGTGTGTATTAAATTCCTGGAATGATTTGGGTTGGAAGGACCTTAAAGATCATCTTGTTCCAAACCCCTGCTGTGGGCAGGGAATCTTCCACTAGATGAGGTTGCTCAGAGCCCCAAAGAGCTTTCAGTTCCAGGGGTGGGGAGTCCACAACCCCTTGAGCAACCTGTGACTGGACCTCACCACCCTCATAGGGAAGAATTTCCTCCCAATATCCCACCCATCCCTGCCCTCTGTCAGTTTGAATCCATTCCCCCTTGTCCTGCCACTACATGTGAAAAGTCCCTCTCCAGCTCTCTTGGAGCCCCCTGGAAGGGACTCTAAAGTCTTTTCTTCAGGCTGAACAGCCCCAGCTCTCTCAGCCTTTCCTCAGAGGTGCCCCTCTGGTGCTGTATTTGTGCAAGGAGAGAGCTGATTGTGTGCTCAGTCTTTGTCACTGACAGCGACACACAACTGCACAGGCTTGCTTGGCTTTCAATCCCACCACTGAAGGTGTCTGCAAAGTGAAGTGGTTTTACCAGAAGCACAGACTTGCTCCAGGAGAGACAGAATCACAGAATCCTTTATCTGGAAAAGACATCCAAGACCATCAAGTCCCAGCTGTGTCCAATGCCCACGTTGTCACCCAGCCCAGAGCACTGAGTGCTACATCCAGGCCTTCCTTGGACACCTCCAGGGATGGGAACTCCAAACTTCCCTGGGCAGCTTCTTCCAGGATCTGACCACCCTTTCCAGGAAGAAAATCCTCCTGATGTCCAACCTGAGCCTCCCCTGTCACAACTTGAGGCCATTTCCTCTTCTCCTGTCAGTTGTCACCTGGGAGCAGAGCCTGACCCTCACCTGGCTCCAAACTCCTTTCAGCAGGAGGTGCCACAGAGTGCAGGGGAAGATCTCTCCTCAGGCTGCTGTACTTTTCAGTCAAAATTTGATTCAAATCAAATCCAAAAAGATCAAAATGAAAATACGGCTGTGCCTTGAACAGCATTCCACATTCCATCAGAGCAGAACTGCTCTGCTTGGTAGAATATATTTGAATTTTGACTGTGACTGCAAAAACTGAAGTTTCCCAGCATTTGAAATCAGTACAGTGAAGTGAAACCTCTGCCTCTTGCTGGTTTTACACTATTAATTTTTAAAGAGAAGGAACGATTTCACACAAACTTTCTGAAAAAAAAAAAAAAAAAAAAAGTCCATGCTGAAGGTGAAATTAAGGATGTTGATTTCAAATGGAAAGCTTTTGTTCCAGAAGGATGTGTGCTTTTGAATCCTAGAAAACAGGAGAGGATCTGGATCACAGCCTTAATCACAGAGAATATGCTGTGATTATAGGCTTTGGTAGCAATAGATTTAACAAGCATAGCCTCAGATGCTGGATGATGGATGACTGGTCATCTCAGACATATCAGCTAATTTGCCCAAGAAAAAAAATCTAAAGAGACAGTTTCCACAGCTGAACTCCCATTAGTATGCCTTCTTACCTTTTAATTAAGAAGCTAATGGCTGTGGGTAGTTAATCAACAAAATACCTTTAAAGATCTGGGCCTGAGGGCCTTTGTTACAGCCTAACCTTTGTTCCATGCAAGAGGAATGAGTCAATGGCTCCAACAGAATCTTATTGCTGTCATTGTCACAAAGATATCAAATATAATTTGAAAAATTGAGTCTTTTCCCAGGAGAGTTACAAGACACGACTTACTGTACAGTGTGAGTCATCTTCCATCCTAAAAAAAATACAGCCCAAAAACCAATCACCCAAATATATGTGTCAATTCTTCTGTCTGGCCAGAGAGTTTTAATGGATTTCATTCAGAGCTGTGTCCTTAACTTGGAAAGACTTGTTAAGAAAGCCATTCTCAGTTTAAGCCAAACTCCCTAAACTTTTGAAAGCCTGAAGAATGTTCTGGGGTTTGACTCCTTGACTGGCTCAGCTCTGCAGAGGATGTGAAGATGTGGAGCATTCAGATGTTACCTGGCGCTTACCTATGGCAGTTCTCCTCTTAATTAGAAGGTAAAAAGACATCATAATTACCAGTTAACAATTTTCAATCTCTGTACAGGCAAAGGAATTAATGTGATTTAGAAGATCCACAATTATAACTTGTGATGTGGAGAGATAGGGAAGTTTTAAGTAGATTAGTTCCCTTACTTCAGTGAGTTTGGGGAGCTTAAGGGCAAATTCTCAGGGAGTCTCTTCCCTAAATCCTTGTTCAGATAATGGATCTAGAAGGTTCCCAGCTTCAAAAGGGTTGAGGTAACATCCCTGTCAGTATCAATCTCTGGGAGGACCTCAGGGATCCCACCCTTTTCTCTTACCCCAGCTGCAGAGAACTGGTTTGGCCAAAAATGAGACCCCATCCACCAAGCACCACCCAGCAGTGCTTCTGGGACTGGGGGAGCTGCTGGATTATTATTTTTCTTGGTCTCTGTAACAGCAAAAAGCTGAGTTTCAGAAGACTTTCTCTCCTATTTGTCTTTCATCTTTTAGACAGAGCAGAGCCCCCAAAAGAACCTCTGAGCTTTGTGTCGGAGCAGTCCCAAATTTTGCCAGACATTTTACAGGAAAAAGAATAATCAAGTTGAGACATCCAAACCCTTTCTTTCCACTTCATCCAGAAACCTTTTTATTGCTGCGTTGACAGTAATTACACATAACACATTCCAGTAAAAAGAAGCTAAAGTCACCAGGTCAAGTGATGCACAGTTAGTGGCTGCCAAAAGAGGAAACAAGTATGAACTCACTTCATCTCTGCTCTTCCCTCATGCAAATGCACATTGGGATTCCTCACTTTCTCAGAGGGCACAAAAATGCCTCTGCTGTGCTGCATGGGCAGGGATAGGGCATGAATCATGACAGAGCAGTTTGCTGGAGAGGGAAAACCCTTATCAATGTAAGGACTCACACATAAGAAGGTCAGTGAACAGCAGGAGTTGTCACTATTGCTAAATCCCTTCTTTAAAATTTATTTATGGACTGATAAGTGAAGTTTGGCAGTTCTCAGCCTCAGCTGCTGGGGCCTTTTTTCCCTTGCATGCCTGGTTTTTGAAGGGAGCTGGTTAGAATTAATGTTACATACATCATTGGCTGGAGGTAGGAAGCATGAAATGGGCTTGATACTTCAAGACGCCCTATCTAGGTTTATTTTCTACATTCAGTTTATTCACAAAATGGAGTTTCTTCCACTTAGCAAGGTAAAGGTATTTACTCAACAGTCAGAAATTGAGCCAGTCAAGGGAAAGGTGAGCTCAGCACTTTTTAATTTCTGAGCTGTGAAGTGCAACAACAGACTGAGACACATTGGGCTGCCTTGTAGAAATACCCATTTAGCACTGGGCATAGTCAGGGACCCAAAACCAGGGACTTTAGCACAGCCTGTTCTGTCCCACTGAGTTAAATCTCTCCTTTTAGCCATGGTTGGTTTGCTGAGAGGAGTGTGAGGCATGGAAAGGAAAGGAGACATAAAGTATGCTACCAAAAAAAAAAAGATCCTGTTCAGCATCTAAAGACCTAAGATGATGAATAAGTGCAGCTAATTTGGCTGAATCTTATTTTAATGAGAGTCTTTGTAATTTTTTATGTTAAAAATGATAAAATGGAGGTGGAAATAAAAGCAACTCCCTGATGACTGATGGAAAAGGATGACCTCTCACTTTTAACAGAAATAAATGCTTAGTTCCCTTTCCTTCATCTTTCTTCTGCAATGTCTGTGTTACCAATAATAACACCTCATTTAGCTATTTCCTATGGGCTTATGGTGACATTTAATGGCTGATGGCTTTTCTGAGGCCCTTGCCCACCTTGTATCCTTGCTAGAAAGTGCTCTTTCTGAGCCAGTCTCTTTATCTGAGGTATTATTAAGTGAAGGTTCTTGCAAAGGTCAGCACAACTCTAAAATAGATTCACGTTCATAAAAGGGAAGTGGTTCTCTGTCCTGGCTCACCGTGGTGCCATTTTATTCAGAGTTTTCCATAGTGGTATTTCCAAAGCACCATCAGAAGGTGAGGTTGGAAGGTTCGGGCTCTCGGGGATCTTTCTGCAGACCATGAAAGGGAAGTTTCCCCTGAGGTAATTTCAGGACATAACTGACCATCCAGATTTGTGCCCTGCCAGAGTATCTCCCACTTCCTCCCCCTCCCTCTCCTTTAACTTTCTGCTCAGGTGAGGGAAAGAAAAGATCCCAAACCTATTTTTTGGTCACCCCTAAGGGCTGACACAGAAACCTTTCTCCTGAAAGATGAAAGTCTTCTATGGATGGCACTGGAGGAGGGTGAGAACAAGGCCAAGCTCTGGGATCCCCCAACTCCAACCTCCCAGGCTGCATGTCTGGCACTGTGCTGCTCCTACAGCTTTTTTCTACTGATGTTACCTATTTAAAATGCAAGTGAGGTCACATGGAGCTTTTTTAACACTTGCTGCTGCACAGAAATTAAAAATAGCTGCACTTTGTTACCTGGGACTAGGAAAAAAGCACAGTGAGGTTCAATGCATTCTTGGGTGGTTGGTTTGTCCCTGTGCACCTCAAGTGCCCTGAAGCAGCACAAAGAGATCTGACATTTACACCAGGATCTGGCCAGAACAAAAGTCCAGTCAGTGCTCCCCCAAATGACCAGAAATAAAATAATTTTGACTCAATTAGAAGCAGTTCAGGCCCTACAGAGTCCTTGGCAGTGTGATGGAGGACTGTCTATGAGCCTAATGGACAAACTAGATCTGATCTCAGCTATAAAAAATAGGACTAGTCCTGGATTTACTTTTTTTTCATGCAATTTATTTGTATGAATAATAAGTAGGTTCATTTATATAAATTACTCAAAGGAGTTTGTGAAGGTCAGAGGAATCTAATCCAAGGTTCTCTTAAATATTTAGTTTATAATCTCTTTGTATTTAAAGTTTCAGAAGCTGAAACTTTAATGATGTCATGCAACTGTAAACAGATGAGTTCACCTGATATTGAGGAAGGCAAGGGTGTTAAATAACATAGCTCTTACCCAGGAAGGACTAAAAACCTGCTGGCTTATTTTACAGAGCACATTGCCATTTTGCTGAGCATGTATCTATCTTCTTTCATTTGTCAGAGCAATTCAATGGAACTCAAAGCAATTCATAGAATCAAAGAATAATTTAGGTCAAAAAGGGATTTCTGGAGGTCATCAGTGCAACAGCAATGAAAAACTGAATGCAAGGAAACAGTTCAAACACTTGATATAAATTTCTGGACACTGTATGCAAAGAACTCTGACCTAAACCTGAATTTTTTATTTTTGTTTGTGTGTGTGCATTGATTTTGTCAATAACACATTGTTATGGTGCCGAGTAGCTATGTGACTGTATTTTTATACTAATTTCAGATGGGTAAAGAGGGCTTTTGTGTGAGCTCAGTGTAGCTCCCACCTCTAGCAGGAGATTTGAGTAGCCCTAACACACAACTCACAGGGCTCCTGCTGCCATCTGGTCAGGAGCTGTTCCTTGGTTGAGAACTTTGGAGTTTCTATGAAGTATGCCCAAATTTTTGGGAGGCAGAAAACCTTCAAATCCAGGGCCTGAGGGGAAGGGCTGCCCCATGCTGGACCTGTCTTAGCCTGGTGCAGGAGGAAAGCTCTGCCAGTCCTGTTCTAGCCAGTATGGGTGACACAGGATCTTTAATGCAATCTGAAGCTTTACTTCCTAATGGGATTTTCTGTTGTTGTTTGTTCTGGAGAGCTCAGTTTGATAAGCACTGATCAGGACAAAGACTGAGAAGTAGGTGAATGGCCACTGTATCCACAGCCTCACTAATACCTCATTAAGCAGGATGGTTAATTATACTCTCAGTGCTGCATCTATAAACAGTTTGTTTCTTATCTGCTTAGACCACATTTAAATCCAGGATGAAAAGCATTGACAAGTACTGCCACTAACCTATGCAATATGTGGTGTTCAGTGGGAAAAGGCTCATGATTAGTGTAAAACTGGGGGATTTGGCTCTCAGGAGAGCTGTTGGCAGAACAGGCCAGTATCTGGGCTCAGTCTTCTTCAAAGCAGTGTCTTTCAAGAAAACAGCTTCAAATGAATGATCTTTGGTTTACTGTTGGAGCCCTAGACACTGAGAATTTTAGACTTTCTGTGTTGAAAAACACAGACCGTCAAGAAAACACAATATTTAACATAAAACCATAGAAAAAGCTTCCAAAATTGAATTATAGAACTAAGATTATAAGTGTGTAGTTTAAATAAAAGTTTGTAATATCATGTAGCAAAAATCTTAGATTTTAAAGTTTTAAAATATAATAATATATATAAAACTAAAATAGAAGTTTTAGGGCGGTAGCTAATCCTTCTTCACCTGCTTCTTTGTAAGTTTAAGCAGTATTTTACAATTAGACAAAAAAAATCCACGTTGCAAAACAAAAGTAATTAGCTATTAAATTAAAAATAAAACTAATTTAAGTATCATTTCTTAATTAAATAATTTTTCCTTAAAAAACCTTATAAAGATAGATACAGTGCCATTTTGTAACTTGTTAGTAAAATACTGTAAAACTCACAGCTTATAAAACTGTAATATAAATAAGAAATAATAAACATCTAAATATAAACACAAAATACTGTCTCAAACACTTTCAATCCCAACCGTAACCCAAACAAACAAACAAACAAAAAAACCCCACAGTTTACAAAAGCAGAGAGGCTGCTCTTGCTGCTGCTGAAATGTGTCCTTCCCTCTCTGTCCATGTTCTCCTTCCTCCCTCACTGCTGCAGTGTTCTAGATTGTGACCAGGAGTATTGCCAGAATATTGCTGCTTTCTATTAATGCCAAGCAAAGAAATGTGCACGTACACAAACACCCCAACAGAAGTCCATTTCCATATTAGATGTTTATTCCCCCTGTTCCATTACACACATTTCTAATTTAAAGGGGGACGTGACTGATGCCTGGAGAGCAAAGGAACCGCTGTGTCCTTTTGAGGTTTTGTGTTATAAATTATCTTTGCCATAAAGTAAATTAAAATTGTACTGTTCCAGGACCTGAAGGGAGCTGACAAGAAAGAAGGAGAGAGATTATTTACAAGGCCCTGGAGTGACAGGACAAGGGGAAATGGCTTCAAACTGACAGAGAGGTTTAGATTGGATATTAGGAAAAAAATCTTTACTGTGAGGTTGGTGAGGCCCTGGCACAGGGGTGCCATGGCAGGGGGTGGCACTGGATGGGTTTTAAGGTCCCTTCCAGCCCAAACCACTCTGGGATTCTCTGGTTCCATTGGGAATCACCATGCCCTCCACACCGAAATGCCACTTCTAACCCAGGGGCAGGAATCATTAATTGGCTAATGAAATTGAAAGCATGATAATAGATTTATTACTTAAATTGCTGATTATGCCAATTGACCTTTTACTTAGGTCTTTAGGCCTTCATAAAATCTTCTTTTCCCTGACAGGAAAAAAAAATAGCAACAACCCTGTGCTATCAAATCTGTTCATTTGACAGCTGTGGCTGAGAAGCAGAAAACAGCAAATGGAGCAGAGTTCAGTGAACTCTTACCCCTGGAGTCTCCAGCATGGCATCAACTCAGGCGGTGTGGGCTGAACCCTCAGCTCTCCACACCTGCAGCAGGAAAAGCAGCCACAGCCTGGCACTTCCATGGAAATTGTTGCAATTAGAGGCTGTTTAGCTGATGGTTTTAATTGCCTGGGTTGCTGACCCACGAGTGTGGCTGAAGGCAGTGTGTCCCTGGAGGGCAAACTCACAGAACATGAGAGGTGCTGTGCCCTGTCACTCACTTGCCCACGGTGAACTTTGATCATCCAGCAGCTACAAGAGGGCACAAAGGACAGGGGTGCTGCTTGGCAAATCCTGCTCCGTGGCAAAATTAACAAGCACAAGCCAAGGAGTGATGTAAGTGTTGTAATGTGGGTAACCACAGCTTGTGGCTCTTCTTACAGTTTCCATTTCAAAGCACCATCAGTGCCTTCATAATCTTCTGACATTAATTGTATCCACCTCTGCCCTACCAAAAGGGATTAGCAGTTGGAATCAAGTAAACCAAGGCTTTGTAACTTATTAGCTGTAAGCTGCTGAGTGTAGCAATACAGCAAAAGAAAGAAAAGCTCCATGTTTTAGTGGATGGTCTTCCCAAAATGCATTAGAAAGGCTTCATTAATTATTTCTGATTGGGTTCATTGAAATAATTGAATCGCCTCTGCAATGCAGGGCAGAATTTGTCAGCAGCCTGGCCGGTGAGGGAAAAGCATATAGATTTCCTTCCTTATTTCTTCTGCAGTGGCATGTGGCTGCTCACAGAGCTTGACAGCCAGCTGAGGAGTCAAGGCACCTGCTCTGAGGCATTTGGGTTCCTGATTAAACAGGAGTAAAGCTCTGAGAGTCAACAACAAATTGAGGGCAGAGGGGGAGAAAAGCAGCATCTGCAAAGAAGGGTGAGAAAGGAAACTTTCTGGAGGGAAATAAAACATTATTGGAAGTAGTGCTGCATAGTTCAGCAGTGGTTTTGTCACAGCAGGAAAGGAGTTGCAGTGAAAAGGTTTCTGAACACTGAAGCAATTTTCTTTGGGCATCGGCTTAGGGGCAGCACCACAAGGCTGAGTGACCTCTGCATTGATACACAAATGTGGCTCAGTGAACACACAGTGATGAAGGCAAAAGGCTCATCTCCCTCTTCCCTGTATGACCACTGGGTCCATTGTTATGTGGCAAAGGGAGCTTTGCCCTCTCAAGAAAAAAAAAAAAAAAAAAAGCCCAGCCTGTCCCTCTGGGTAAAGGATGTTCCCACCTGTGCCCTGCTGTGGCTCTTTAAGAAGGAGCCCCCGTGTCAGGGACACAAGGACCACAAACAAAATCCCACAGAGCATCATTTAGGTTGGACAAAGCCTCTAAGATCAGATCCAGCCTTTTGCCTGAACACCATCATCTCAACCTGACCACAGCACTGAGTGCCACATCCAGTCATTTCTAGAACACCTCCAGGGATGGTGATTTTCCTTCCCTGGGCAGCCCACTCCAATGCTTGACCACCCTTTCCATGAAGAAATTCTTCCTGGTGTCCAGCCTGAACCTCTCCTGGCACAACCTGAGGTCATTTCCTGTTGTCTGGGAGAAGGGACCAGCCCCAGATTGCTACAACCTCCTGTCAGGGAGTTGTAGAGGGTGCTGCTGTGCCTCACTGCCTGGTGGAAGGATTTGCACTTAAATCTGGAAGTAATTCTGTCCCAGAATGGATGGGGGTTACTCACCATAATGTGCCACCAGTGGAAGCTACAGAAGGTGCTTACCACTTAGTTTGTGTTGTCTGTAAAAAATAACTTTTAAATATGTCCCCAAAATAATCTTTCCTACAACCTGAGGAATTCCTACAGCCCTTTGCCAGGAAACAGAGCTTTTCTGCAGCTCACCAAGGGTCTGGCAGCAGCACACGGGGTCCAGGCCCCAGCAGGCAGGCACCAGAAGCCCAGGTGACCACACATGTATGGGAATAAATCACACAGGACTCCATTTTCTTCATGGTAGAAAAAGCCCCTTCTTTATTCACATAACTCCTTTTTTTCCAGTTTTACAGACCTCATGTGGGACTCCAACTGGTCAGTAGTTTTTTGCCAGTTACCTTTATTGGTTAGTAAGAAGTTGTTATTCTGTATTGATTGGTCACTCAGACTCTCAGTGTATACATGCAGAGAAGTTGTTTGTGAAAGATAATTTTCATTTTTCTATCTAATGGTGTGAAAACAGTTTATACAGGTGGAAGTTGTTTTTTACCCAGGAATAGATTGTTATACTTAAAAATTGCTCGCAACAGGATTGCTTTCACACGGGAACTTGCAAAAAGCTAGCTTTGACAAGGCCAGCTACTGATTCCAGGAGAGCAGGCTTGATCTTATGAAGCCTTTCTTTATGATTTTTCTACCTTACTGCAACAGACATGTCCAGAGGGACAGGCAGGTGCAAGGTCCAGGCCGCCCAGGAGGGGCTGGGCAGTGGGCAGGGAATCCAAGCTCCCAGCCAGGCACTGAGCAGAAGCCCTGCCTGAGGATTCTCTCTGCTCTTTCCCCAGCTCAGCTGTTCTCACAGCAGTGTCAGGGGAGGTTACACAGCACCACCTCAAATGCTGGCAGCAAACCCTTGGATGTGCAGGGTGGAATTCCCTGCAGAGGAGGATTGCAGGGAAAGGTGGCTCCAGAGGCTGCTGGCATTCCCAGGGTCCTGAGGAGCTGCACTGAAAGTTCTCAAAATTGCATTTACAGCAGCTAAGTCACTTCAGCAGGTCCCCCAAGACCTCAGCTCTCAGGTATCAGCTCAGAGCAGTGGAAATATGTGTGTGTACCACAGCCCCCTCCTCCCTTACCTTGTGCTTTCCTGCCTTGCACTCTTCAATGTCCATCCTCATTAGTATCTGCTTCTTGTAAACACGCTTAATACACTCAGCTAACCTTTAAACATTATGAAAATAAGTAAAATATGAAAGCCTTGAAAAGAATACATTTATTTGTAATTCTGGATGGTCCTGTTGCATAAGAGAGGTATTTTAGTTTTAAAAATAGGCTCAACCCCACTGAGATCAGCAAAGGTTTTGCATGAGCAAAGGGAACAGAATTTTGACTTGTCATTTCATACAAAGTTCTAAAGTGTCTTCAAATTGGGTTGCACAACAGAGTTTACAATGTCACAGTACTTTTCAGGATCTCTAGGGAAAGGTAATCATGAAATCTTAGAACAGTTTGGAATGGACCTTAAAGATCACATCTTTCCACCCCCTGCCATGGCAGGGACACCTCCCACTGTCCCAGGCTGCTCCCAGCTCCAAGTGTCCAAGCTGGCCTTGGGCACTGCCAGGGATCCAGGGGCAGCCACAGCTGCTCTGGGCACCCTGTGCCAGGGTTGCCCACCCTCACAGGGAAGGGTAAACAATCAATAATTATTAGTAGTAGCAAGCAGCATCACAGAATCCATGATGTAGCCATCATCTATAATTTTAGGGGGACGTGGTGGATTTTCTTTTAATCTGTGCAGCAGTTTCAGCTTTTCTCCCAAGTGCTTTGCTCCCTTCCACCCAGCACAGCAGTGGGAGCACTCCTGGTGAGCAGCACTCCCAAACCACTCACTCTGTGTTTGTCCCCTGCTCTGGCACTGGATAAAGGGAGCGGGGGAAAATAACTGTTCCTCTGCCAGCTCAGATGCCTCTCCAGTGAATTTTGAAGCCTGGCACAGGCACTGCTTCCCTCTTTGCTACCTTTTAGTTGTCATTTTGCAAATGGAGACAGGGAAGCAGTGATCAAATTTAAAGTGTTTTCTGAGCTCAGGCAGCATCAGAGGGCTTGGCTGGTAACTTTAGATCTTCATGAGGATGTTTTTAGAGGATCAGGGAACAGACTTGCGAATTTCCAAGATGGAGATCTCCACAAAAATTGTGGCTAAATTTGCTGACTTTTTAACAGAACAGTCTCTGTTTTAGAATCATCAGATCACAAAATGGTTTGGGTTAGAAGGGACCTTAAGGATGACCCCATTCCATCCCCTGCCATGGCAGGGACACCTTCCACTGTCCCAGGCTGCTCCAAGCCCCAGTGTCCAACCTGGCCTTGGGGACTTCCAGGGAACCAGGGGCAGCCACAGCTGCTCTGGGAAATCTGTGCCGGTGTTTTGCATGGTTTGAATGTGTCTAACTGCTTTATACTGGAAAACATCACAACAATAATGCTATTTTTCAAGCAGCAATTGTTTCCCCAACACAATTCCAGTGTGGATCAGGCTTCTCCATAGGTGCTGCAACATGCAAGAGGCAAACCCAAAGGGAGCAGTGCTCATCAAGGAGCTGTGTCAGTAGGGTGACACCTAAAGAAACCCCATGGCATGGAACAATCCCAGCAATTGGTAGATTGTAGCCCCACATGAATCCTTGTGCTGCTGGGAAAGGAAAATCCATCCTGGCAGCCCCTCTGGAAGAGTGTCAGCTGTGGGGCAGCAGGGCTGAGCCACGAGGCTCCTTCATCCTTGCACAGGGGGTGAGAAACGGGTGCTGCTTGCAGGGGGGAGAGCCAAGGTGCAGAAAACACAGCCCAGGTAAGATCTGAGCCCACAGCATCAGCACCTGATGGGAAGGGCACTGGGATTAAGGGAATCAATAGCACAGATGAGCTGATCCAAGGTTGGAGCAGTCCCTGGGCCCCTGATGAGCTGATGAGTGGGAGGCAGGGCTGAGATGGATCTGGCTGACTTCTCTGATACAAAACTCTCAGTACTTTTTTCCCTCGATTTTGGCATTCTTCCCCCAAAAACAAAACAAAACCAAACAGAGTGTTTTGCTGGAACATGTTGTTGTTTTTTTTTTAAAAAGCACTTGGTGTAAGCCTCATTTGAGGGAGTGATCATAGCACAGGAGAAAATAAACAATATAAATAACATCTGTGTGACACGAGCTCTGCTATCAGAGCTAATGCCAAATGATGCTGGGAACTCCCAAACATTGATTCTCTGAGCTGCAAAGAAGTTGCAATATTTCTCTGAGCCTGCAAATATGCAACATTTAAATAACTATCTGTGCTAATCTAGCATAAATAATCCATGGGATTATTCCTATTATTTCTAGGAGAATGGGAAGGAGTTGATACCAACCTGCACCTCCCAAAGAACAGAGATCAGGGTGAGGATGAGTAAGAGAAAACTGAACTCACACAGAGCTCCAACCTGCAGCAATTTAGAATATTCCTGTCAAATTCCACCTTCACAACAACATGGAGAACTTTCCTGCTGGCTGAGGAGGTTTGGTGCAGACATATTAATGCAGACCTGGTTTGACTCTTATTTTTTTTCCCACCAGCAGTTCAGGAAGGTCAGCTGAGGTGTGCACAGTGTCCTCCTGAATCCTGGTAGATGGGATGATGGGAATACACAGCCACTAGTGTGTGTTTTATTGGATCAACTGGTATTGCTGGAAATATCAGGCAAACTTTCAGGTATGCAAGCCCTTATTCAGGTCTGAAATAGAAGCAGCAATTTTCAGAGCTAAATACAAGCCGAGAACAAGCGCTCAGATGTTAATTAGGTATGTATCAATTAGGCCTTTGTTTAAAGGAAATGTATTTGGGAGCTGTGGAGAAGAAAGGATGGGGAAGAGGGCGGAAAATGAGAGACAGAGAAAGTTAAAGTTAAATGAAGCTGCTTGTCACCTGGGGGGAGGAAGAGGCAGGTAGTTTATAGCCTGGGGAACAAGAGTCAATCGTGGTGAGTGGGAGGAGAGTAATCATGAAAGTCACATCTGCCGAGTGCATGCTCCTCCAGATCAAGTGGCTTTATGAATTTCAATGCTCAGCCTCGTCTTTAGGAGGGGTTTTGGAGGCTGTTGGGAAGAAAAGTACTGAGATGCCAAAGGTGTTTGGGGAGCTGTGCTCTCCCCTTGGCGGCTGAGGTTGGCTGGGTTCTGTTATAGCTTGAAAATATGAGCCCACTGTGGTCTATCCTGATTGCACAGTTACCATGAGGCCACTGATTAATTTTATGGTGTTGTTTGGAATGTGGGTGTGGGATTTAGAGAAACACAGAGAGAGGGAGAGTTGGGGGTGGGCCTCATTTCCCCACTTTGGATGGGGAAGATCTGCTTGGGTAGAGAATGAGGGATGAGAAAATGAGGTATCTCTGACACTTTAAGGAGACCACATTCCAGTTTTCCATGAGTTGCTGCTGGGGAATTTGGTAGGAAGCTGTGTTTTTCCTGCCTCATGCAGGATCCTTTTGAGGATAGGCATGGTGAGCCCTGCAACCAAAGAGCTATTCCCATCTATGTCACTGGGAGGCCCAAATCCTCAAAAATGCTGCCTTTTAGGTTGGCAGCACCATATATCATACATTCTACCAAATAAATATTGAAAATAGAGGCTCTGTTCAGTCAGATCAGTAAGAAACCAAATGTTCAGTCAATATTGTGAGTACTCTTCAGTAAGAGTTCATCTGTTGATTCCACTCAGCCCACACAAACCTGAGGTGCATTCTGTTGAAACAAGAAACCTCCCTGTGAAGCCAAGAGTTATTTTTAAGTGGCTTTGTATTAAAGGTAGCCTGAATTTTCTATGAAATACTAAACTGGTGAGACAAGTTTAGGAAACCTCACTGTGGCATGAAATACTGTTTATCTTCAATGCATTTGTTCCCCAAGTATACAAGCACAGAATTCAAATTAGAAGATTTTGTAAAGAAACATGGAAGGGTTTTATATTATCAAACTGTGCACAGTCTGTGAGCTGTAAAAAGCTGGATACTTCTAGATTACTAAAATGTCCCTCAAGTCATAATTATAAATCAATATGCATGCATACAAAAGATTGGTGTCTCCATAAAGTGCCTGAAATTCAATATTTTTAGTCTACTGTGCCTTCTGAAAGTGCCTGTATATTTTATATTCCCTGTGAGCTGAAAATTGTCTCTGTATTTTATGTATTGTTATTTGTGGAGCTCTATTTGCAAACATAAGTAACAGCTAGTACTGGAGATGATATACAGGCTGTACAACATGCCCAAACAAACAAATCTGGAAGGAAATAAATGCCCCCAACCATAAATCCCAAGGACACGATGAGAATTTTTTTAACCTCGTGCCAGCGCTGTTAGGAGTGTTCCAGAGCTGTGTGGGATGCATTCTTTGAGCTGGCAGGGAGGGAAAAGAGCTCCAGACTCTGGTTAATGTGCACGTTTCCATAGCTGTGGTCCATGTTTGTGCAAAAAGCTTTGTTTGCTTGAGTGGCTGAGAGGTGCAGTCAGGGGGTGTTAATTCCTCCTGCTGCTCTGGGATGTTCAGGGGCATTTTCCTGCTGGTTCTTGAGGAGAGCGTGGAGCACTTTTCCAGCTGCCAGGCAGGATGAGCAGCTGGAGGGTGACCTGTCTGGGCTGTCCCTGATGTCTGACTGAGGCAGATTGGAGCTGGCAGCAGGGAAGGGACTCCCACGTGGTTCCCAGGTTTGGAGCCTCACTAAGAATCCTGAAATGGTTTGGATTGAAAGGGACCTTAAAGATCATCCAGTGCCACCCCTTGCCATGAGCAGGGATACCTTCCACTGTCCCAGGTTGCTGCAAG
Organism: Vidua macroura; assembly: GCF_024509145.1. Lineage (NCBI taxonomy): Eukaryota > Metazoa > Chordata > Aves > Passeriformes > Viduidae > Vidua > Vidua macroura. Next base: position 3,699,036 of record NC_071572.1, on the reverse strand, counting down.
CCCCATCCAACCTGGCCTTGGACACTTACAGGGATCCAGGGGCAGCCACAGCTTCTCTGAGAAACCAGTTCCAAGTGACTCTCCACCCTCCCAGGGAAGAATTTCTTCCCAATATCCCATCCAACCCTGCTCTCTGTCAGCTTGAAGCCATTCCCTGTGTCCTGTCACTACAATTCCTGATGAAGCATCCTTTCCCAGACTCCTTGGAGCCCCTCTTCAGGTACTGGCAGGCTGCTATGAAGTCTCCAACTGATGCCTCAGGTTTTGGCTTTTCTATTTTTCAGATTCTGTGCTGCTTTAGTGTGTGAGTTTGGGCTTCATAATATGGGACGGTGAGCTCTCTGCACAGAGCAGGGAGACAAAACAATTCCTTCTCCAGCTGGGCACCAAGGACAAATGATCCAAAGCTCAGGCCCAGGAGCACAAACACCGTGGGCTGGAGAGAGAAAAACAAGCAGGATGGGAGTGCATGGGCTAAAGCTGGAATGGGACAATGAACTGCAAGGTGCAAATGGAGCAGAGCTGATCCCAGTGAGAGCCCCCGGGAGCGCTCGTGCATTTTGGGACCATTTTGGTTCCTCTTGGGTGCAGCCCTGGCTGGGCTCTGGTGCTGCCCAAGGTGGATCCATGGAGGAGATCCTTTTCATAAATCCCTGCTTTATTCTTTAGCTCTGCCCAGCCTCTGCTCTAGCTCAGCCTTCTCAAGATATCACAATCTTCTCTTCTCAGACTGTTCAGTCATCAGGCATGCCAGGGAGCCCTTTGGCCCAGCCACAGCCTGCAAACCAATTTTGGGAGCACTGCTGGTGTCCTCTGAAGAGCCTCGAGCACCTGGAAGCACAGCCTGAGAATCTCAGTGGGGGCTCCCCAGCACAGAAATCTCCTTGCTGCTGACACAGTCTGTGTCCTCTGGCCCATGGCATCAACACAGAAATGTGTTTGATTAATGTGGAAGGATTCAGATTAAGTGGAGAAAAGGTTTTCTTCAGTTCTAGGTTGGCTGCTTTGCTGTGACACCAAATAATAAGGTCCTGGAGGTAAACAAAGGAGTAGAGCTTGAACCCTTTGCAAAATATATCCCAATGAATCAACACTTTCTACTGGGAAACCATTGTCTCCATAGAGTTTAGAGATTATTTTTACTTTTCTGACAGCCAGGAGGGTTTGTTAACAAGAGCCAAAGCTCCATGGTTTTTACCCACTCAGGTCCCAGGCTGGTGTTACCCTGGGCCTCCCTCTCTCATGCAATGGACATTCCTCTAATAAAGTGGATTTTTGGTTGTGTTTAAGTTGTGTTTGGTTACGTGCAGCTACAGTGGTAACAAGCAGATGTCAGCAATAGGGATCCTTGTATCAGAATAAGGTAGATTTTTTCAACACAAGTGGTTAATTCAAAATAAGGATATTTTCGAGCACAATTTCAATATGCCACAATGTAAATTGCTTATATTTTTGTCTGTGTAACATTATAAAATTAATTTCAAAGCTCCTGCTTAGGCAAACAAGATAGAAAGGCAGTAGATGGTCAGAATTTGAAACAGCTTTGTGTACAAACAACACATGGCAGACACTGCACTTGTTCTGACAGACTGGCTGAAAATGCCACCAGCAGCACAAAATCTGTCCGAGTTAAGGAGATACCAAATGGTAAACGTGCAAAACAACTTCTCCTTCCTGAGTTCAGGTTTCAAATTCCTCAGTTTTGTTGCACAGAGTGTCACTGGAAGGGATTTGAAGCAAGGGCTTCTTTCAAGAGCACGTGCGTCGGTTCGTACCAAAGATTAACGTGAGACACACTGAATAATTCAGAATTCTTTGAGTGGGAAGAAAGAAGAGTACACTGAAAATATCTTGTTTTTCTGGAAGAAGTTTGCCTTTTTGTAAAAGAAAAAAAAAAAAAAAGTAATAAGGTTGAACTTTTTTATTATGCAATAGAAAATTTCAGACCAAACATTTCATCAGTTTTAGATATGGTCCATGTGCTGGATCTGCTCTGCTGAGGAGTTGCTTTGGTAAAGTGCATTTCCCATGGTCATTATCAGCTCTATCCCTGAGGAAAAAAACACTGTTCAAACTGAATTCCAGAAACCACCACTGCTGTGACACAACCCAGCCCATAAGTAGAACAGAGACATAAAACATTCAAGCAACAACTCTTCAAAGTCAAGAGTTTCAAATCTACATTTTTCAGCTTAAGATATTTGAATTTCAATTTTTTTAAAAAAGGATTTTTTTTCTTGGCACATGGGTGATTGGGTTTTATTTTGAAATGGAATTTTAAGGCAAATACTTCTTATAAAATAATGCATTGAAATGGAGAAATGTCATTTCTGATCCAAAGATAGTTTTGTTAGAAATTTTGAAGCAGCCCCTGTGAAAACCTCCCTTGATTTTATTACAGAATAGGAATGAAAAAATGTTGTTGATCTGAAAGCTCAAGATGATCAGCTGTACATAAAAAAGGTTTAAAAGCATAGTTATTGTATTAACCATTATCATTATTATTAACCAGTTTTTCTGAAATAATAAATATCTTGCATTTCCAGTCCTTGATCTTGCTGTAACATAACATTCCTGTCTGACAGTTTTGCTGATTTCCTTGGGACCCAAAACATGGATTCTTCTTCCACAGTCCCATCAAACTCATTGTCTTGGAAATTAGGGCAGTCTGTTAATGCCATTTATGTCCATTATTTTGCTGTGATATCACATGTTGCATTACAAAGGTTGCAATTTTATTTCATTGCATGAGGGAAAAAGAAAAAAAAAAAAAAAAAGAAAAATAACTTATAAGTTAAACTGAGAGAACTGGTTTCAACTTTTCCCCGTTGCATGAGGGCATCCAAACATGTAAAAAAGCAACTTCTTGGAGAAGTACATCCTACACGAGTGTCACATTCCTGATTTTCTTTGGGTTGATCAGATAATCAGTACGTCTTTGAGGTCGCACCTAGGCGAGAGCAAAACCAGTTAGAGAACTTAAAGAAATCCCAGAAAAGCAATCCCACAACGGGTCTCAGGAGGTTACCTGCCAACCCCTCACCCCAGAGCATGACAGCAAAACGAAATCTATCACCAGGAGCCCACTCAAAATCCAAACACGAGGGAAAGCACGAGAAGCAGAACGAAACAAAAGCTTCGCATGCAACACGCTGCTGGAAGTTCTGGGAATTCATGACCTGATCTTACACTGCCTCAGAACTTCTTGTGGCCTCTGCAGTTTGTGTGCTCTTAAGCAAAAGGTGATGTTGGGTGTTCCTGCTCTGGTTCTCTTAAAGGAAGCTGTTTAGCTGTAAAAAAAATCTGAATATTTGCCTTCCAAATCCATTAGAAATCACAGCACACCAGCATTTCACGTGGCTGGAAGATCACTCTCAGCATCTCGGTGTTTAGCCAAGCCAGGCTTTTTTAAAACTTCCCAGGACTGCCAGGATTCCACTAGCACTGACTGCAGCCTGCTCTCACACTGCCCCCCGTGGGAGCAGAGCAGGGCAAATGCTCAGCAGCCTTGGAAAGCCTTTCCTCATCTGAAACCAGTGCAGGTGCATCTCCAGTCCTAATTTCTTCTGTGCTTTTACAAAATATCACTGGAGAGGAAAAGACAAGGAAAAATTCGCTCTCAAATGCATCTGAGCAACAAAAACTGTGGGTTTTTAAATGCAGTAGCAACATCTCCTCCTGCAATTCCTCACCTGGTCTCAAGCCCTTGGAAATTAATGGAAATTTCACTGTTTTTCTCAGCTAAATGCTTCATCAAGGCAAACTTGGTTCTCTAACTATTGACCAATTTTCCTGAGGTTTGTTTCTGGAGCATTAATCATGTACAGTCTGATTGCTCTGGTATTCCTCCAGTATTTAACATCTTCAATAATGCATTTGGTACATATACATTATTGAATAACACATGGAGGCAAATGTTAGATAACAAATGTGGACAACATGGCTCTGGTATTTAATGAGCCCCAGCACCACTGTGGGATAAATTTAACCATCTTAGAAGCATTTCACAAGACAGCTGCCTTCTGTTTTAAACACAACTCTCTTTCCCCACCCTCCCATCCCTTCTGGTTGCTAGAACATGCTGCTGTTTTCTAAATTTACCCTTCTTTACTGTTTATTTTTGCAGAGAGGAGAGGTACTTTGGGAAGTAACAGCATTGCCTGGCTCTGCTCAAGGACCTTTTCCAAGATCCCTCTGCTGCACTTAATTTCTTGCCCAAAGAACTCAGTGGTGTTAAGCAGAGGAGCTCTCTACTACCTCTCCCACCAAAATAACAAATTTTCAAATAGAATGGGAAAAAAAAATCTCAAAAAAATGCCACAGGCAAGTTTTATGTTTGTGGAAAGGAAATATTCCTACATATTGTGGTCTGTGAGAATAAAGGATCCTGAACCAGTAGCATACTGAGTAACCAGAAATTTTCAGAGGGGGCCCAAGAACACCCTGTCTCTAAAACTCCCTGAAACAGGTCATGTATTGTATCCCATGTTCAGCAAAATACTGAGGTGAGAATATTTCCCAGGACTTGCTGCAGAAAAATACTCTATTGCACCAGATTTGCTAAAGGAAAAAAGACATTAATCAGAAAGTTCACCCAGCAGTGCTGTGGGAAGAGGCAGTTTTGGGGTGATTTGGAGGCAATGCTACAGGAGATTTAGGGGGGGGGGTTGTGCCCCTGTGCCCCCACAGGTGAGAGCCCACCTGCAGAGCTGCCCCAGCCCTGTCCCAGCACAGGGAGGAGCTGGAGCTGCTGCAGAGAGCCCAGAGGAGGCTCCAGGATGAGCAGAGGGCTGGAGCAGCTCTGCTGGGAGGAAAGGCTGGCACAGCTGGCATTGTTCACCTGCACAGGAGAAGCTTTGGGCTGAGCTCAGGGTGGCCTTGCAGGGCCTGGAGGAGCCCCAGGAAAGCTGGAGAGAGACAATTTCCAGGGGATGCAGGGACAGGACACAGGGAATGGCTCCCAGTGCCAGAGGGCAGGGCTGGATGGGAGATTGGGAATTGGGAATTGTTCCCTGGCAGGGTGGGCAGGGGCTGGGATGGAATTCCCAGAGCAGCTGTGGCTGCCCCTGGATCCCTGGCAGTGCCCAAGGCCAGGTTGGACACTGGGGCTTGGAGCAGCCTGGGACAGTGGGAGGTGTCCCTGCCATGGCAGGGGGTGGAATTGGATGATTTTTTAGATCCCTTCCAATCCAAACCACTCTGAGATTCTCTGATTTAGGTTTGTATATGATCCTGAACAGGGAGCCAGAGGACGAGCAGCAGCTGGATCCAGGCAGCCCCGTGAGAGCACTGGGGAAAGGATAACCCCACCAGACCTCTTTTTCTTTAAAAATCCCATCTTCAGGAATGAGCCATCCAGCCCCTGTCTGTCATACACTTCTCTTCACCACCAAAGCAGGAGCTGAGCAGAATTTGCTCCCAGGATGGGGCTGATGTCCATGAGGGTTCACCCTTGCCCTGCTGCATCTCTCAGAGTTATTTGCTTTAGAGTTACTTCTGCTTCATCCTTACTGTGCTCTGGTATCAATTAATGAATAATTTCATTAATTTCAATCAGCTCATGCTGTGTGCTGGCCCATTTTCTGGGAAGCTTTCTCTGAAGCAGCAGAGCCTTCCTGAGGTTGTCCTTCACTGAAATGGAGGCTGCTGGCTGCTGGTCACTGACCTAAAACTCATTTGCTGAATGCAATGGAAGATCTCATACAACACATTAAAAATAATAATGCAGAGGAGCAGGACCACAACAACCACTTCATATTTATACCCTGAGCTGCTGGAGCCCCTGCTTGGTTTTGATTTCAAAGTTGTTTCCTCTTTAGATTAATTCAGTGCTTTACTAGTCCTGCCAGCCCTAGTCTGAGGAAAAATGGCTTCATAACTCATTACACCCTACAGACTGAAGGGGGAAAAAATCCCATCTCCAGTGTCTTGCTGCACAGCACAACATCATAGCAGCAAGTTCCTGAGGTGGGAGTTCAGGAAGGATGTGCTAACATCAGCATTTCTTTTACATAGCTCTAAATCTCTTTGTGCTGTCAGCTTGGCATCCAGTTAACCATGGATATCTGACATGCTACAAAGCCTGCCTGTTGATTTATCATCTGCCTTGGGTGCCTCGTCACAGGGATTACTATAAAAGGATTGTAATACTGGGAAAAGCTTCACATAGTTTGTTGGTTTGGTTGGGGAAACAGATGCAGCACAGATCTTTTCATCTCTTCCAGCTCTTCAGCCAGACAAAAAGGGAGCTAGCAACACATGGATGACTCAGAAGTTAAACTGAGTGTGTATCAGCTGGTTTCAGGCTTGAATCCTTCCACGGTGTTTTGAATACTGATCTTCAGTCAATGAAAGAAGGATTTTTGCTCTTACAAGCATGTTTCAGTCAGTTCTGCACCCCGTGTGACACCAGTGATGTGAACGATGAGTCCTGTGAAACAGGACTCTGATCTCAACACTGAGCTGAAGGATGGCAGCTCCTCAGACACTGATGCTGTGGAAGTGTGAGATAAACTGAAGGCTTGCTTTTAGCCAGCCAAAAAATATTCAAGTCCTACTGCATTAGAACAAACTGCTGGCATTAATGTGGTAGGAGTGCTCCCAAATGTGTCTGCATGCATCACACAGTGGATTACAGAACAAAAAATCAGGGGGCAAAGCCATAGCTTTCTGGTTCTTAAGGTTATTTCTCACCCTGCCCTTAGTTTTCAATTTTGATTCTAAATTCACTTCTTTTACAGGAAAACACTCACCCCCATAAATTGTGGATACCCACAAAATAATTCAGATATACCATTACTTCAAGTAACAAACCAGTTCCATCCTGTCAGCTTTTTGGACACTCAGCACATTTTCCTGCCCATCAATACAGCCTGGAAATTCCCCCTTGTTTCTTCATGGGTTAATCTCACCCATATGCCTTAACTCCTCCCTTCTCCAACAGACATTTGGGAAAAAAAACCTGTAAACTGCACCTGCCATTTCTTTATCTGTACCATCAATATTTATTGCTCTCTTAATCAAGATATGCTAACCAATGGGTATCATAACATGACATATCTGCAGCCCATTTCATCAGCAGGGATAAAGTTGTTTGCTTTCATCGATTTATTTTTCTATTTATTGACCTTTTAATTCAATTTTGATAGCTTAATTTTTCTTTCCAACAACCCTCAGAGTCGGAGCAGTTCTATATGGGGCAATAAATGGAGCTGCAATTCATCATTCATTTCCTTCTCAGTCTAAAACCACAAGCACAGCTAAATAATATTTCCAGTTTATAGAGTGTCATTTGGAGTAGTTAAGAAGAAAAATAGATCCTTCCCCATTAAGGGAGCCATGACTCACTCTGGACTGGGGAGGAGGAGTGAGGCTGTGGAAGCTTCCTGGAGCTGTGCTGAAGTCACAGCAGGGGTGAGTGCAGCCCACTGGAAATGAGCACTCACACCCTCATGGAATGGGCTCCTGATTTATCACAGAGACCCTCGTGGCATATTAAATGAGCTAATTATCAAGCTCCTCCAGGAGATGGTCCAATCCTGCAAGTTGCTCAGTCCTCAGAGCTCCTTCTGTGGGAACTTGGAAAACAGAGTTCCTTGGAGGTGCCGCTGCCCCAAAATCTGCAAAATCCCAGGCAGGGGATCCCCCTCACTGCTCTTGGGTTTTGGAAGGAGCACTGTGGGTCAGGGAATGAGGAACTGTTCCCTGAGGGGGATTTTGGCCCCTAAACCCCATTTTTTTTTGGCAGCTCAGCCCCAATACCGGGAGCAAGGATCACACTCACCCATCCCTGACAGGAAGTACATTTGCAATTAAACAGAAGCCTGCACCTCTGCTCTCAGTTTGACCTTTTCTCAGTTAATATCATCACAGTGAAGACCTTCCAGCACCTCTGACCTTCCAGCACATCTGACTGATGCCTCCTCTTCCAGTGGCTGGTCATTTTTCCCTCAGCTCAATAATGTGCTTCGTTACTCGTCATTTTTTAAACATCTCACACACCTTTGATTTTCCTCCCTTGTTCTTTGCCAAACCTGTTGTTCGGGTTGTGAATTGATCAGTGCAATTACTGGGCAGCATTTATCTTCTGTGGACATTTTGCATTAGTTTCTGATTCAAAGAGTTTGAATGGCCAAAAGCTGAGCTCAGTGGTTTTCTGTTGTCACGTTTTATGACACACACCAGGCACTTCAGGTTTGTACCCATTTGGGTCTATGGGTAACAAATCCTGAGGAAGCAAAATCTGTGATATGAAGTCTCCTTCAATCTCCCAAAATGTTTAAAATTGTAAATTTTTTACATTTGGAACAAAAGGGATCAAATTTGAAGCCCTTACCCTCAGAGAAACGGGAATATATAAGGTTTTACATCTTCAGTCTGCAATTTTTCCATCAGTAGATGGACTTCCTGCTCCTCAGGGAGGCCTTGGATTTTCCTTCCTTCTTCTTGACCTCTAAAGAAGCACTGCAAGGACTTTTGCTCATTTTTCCTGATTACCCAGGGAGAGAGAAGTAATTTATTGGAGTCCACCCTTCCTGACCTCCTTCACTATGGAAAAAATTCTCAGGATAACTTTTCTTCCTCCTGTTGTTTTTTTGGTAGTTTTTTAACCCCCTACATCTCCCTAAAAGGCCCTAGAAAATAAAGATGAAAAGTCTTTGGGAATGTTTCCAGGCAGGAAAAGCCTGAGAATCACAACTTCTGTGCTTGGAAGATGGCAGGAAGGCAGGTGGTTTCTGAACAAATTGTTTGATTCAGGACTGGCCAGCAAACAGCTAAATGAGTTAACATCTGATTTCACCTGCTTGACAAGAAATATAATGAAAGAGCACTACAATGGTTATTAGGCAATATATTGGCATCAGTGCTGATTGAACTTTATTGGAAAATATCCAGGAGCATCTTTTGAGAGAAAACCTGTACTATGCACCTAACAGGGAAGGTTATGAATGTAAAAGGAAAACACTTTTTGTGTGGGAGATGTTTCACTCTGTTTACATTTGTGGTGATAAAATTAAATCACGGACTGCAAATCCACAATTTAGGGTAAACCTTCAGCAGACTTTTATCAGCTCCTGCATACACAAGACAGGGCCATCACAATATCCTGAGAAGCCCTGTTCAAACTGACAAATATATGTGTTCTGGTCTTCACCAAACCATTTTTAGATTGTTAAATATTCCTCTAACACATGGAAAATACTTATAAATAATTTTCACCTCTCAATTCTCTCTTGGTGTTTTTCAAGAATGTGTGTGCAGCTATTGATGCAGGTAGAAGCCACTGTGACAGAGTTTTTATATTGTCCAGGGACAACTGGTTTAAAAATCATAAATATTTCAATTTTATGCTGTGTTCCTGTGATGGATTCGAAGTTTCCATTGATCTCCTAGGCCACCTAACCCAGGATTTCATGTGGAGGCTGCACCTTTCCTGTCTCAGACTGAATCAGGGCAGTGAACCCAGTCTCCTGATGGTCCCCACTCACAGCATGATTGTTCTCACAGTGGATGGAGCTGCCTGACAACACCCAAATTCGATGCCTTAATGCCACCACAGTGCCCAACCAGTGCCCACAAACTATCAAAGAGCACCCAGCCACTGGGAAACGCCAAATGGATCCCAGAACCACCAAATCCCAGAGACCTTCAGATCATCCAGTCCCATCATCAGCCCACCACCACCATCACCACCCCTAAACCTTGTCCCCAGGTGCCACATCCAGACGCCTCTTGGAGTCACTATCCTGCCCTGAAATGTGTGCAGGGTGCTCAGCACAGCCCTTCCTGGTGTCAGAGCAGACACCACGTGCCACATGCATGGAAGCACAGCTTATGTTCACCGCCCTGATTCAGTCTGAGACAGGAAAGGTGCAGCCTCCACATGAAATCCTGGGTTAGGTGGCCTAGGAGATCAATGGAAACTTTGAATCCATCACAGGAACACAGCATAAAATTGAAATATTTATGATTTTTAAACCAGTTGTCCCTGGACAATATAAAAACTCTGTCACAGTGGCTTCTACCTGCATCAATAGCTGCACACACATTCTTGAAAAACACCAAGAGAGAATTGAGAGGTGAAAATTATTTATAACTATTTTCCATGTGTTAGAGGAATATTTAGCAATCTAAAAATGGTTTGGTGAAGACAAACTATTTGTCAGTTTGAACAGGGCTTCTCAGGATATTGTGATGGCCCCATCTTGTGTATTCAGGAGCTGATAAAAGCCCCATAATTCTGTTCACAAGCATTCCAAACTCTGTCTGAAAGTGTTGCTTGGGGTTATAGATCCACATTGATGCCTCCACAGGTTTTTGTCTTTTTTTTTTTTTTCTGCAGACTTTTCAGCTTTGCTTTAACAGTATTTTGTTTGACAAGTAATTCATGTCAACCATCATAACTACCAGGCACAAATGCATCAGTGTCATTGCTGTTATTTTGTACTGGTATTATGTGATCATTGTTTTAATTGTTGATTGAGTGCTTCCTAAATTTCATTGTGTGCCAAAAGAAGTTGACACACACACTCTGCTGTGATTTATGTGCAATGTCATCCCCAAGGCAGATTTCTGCATTGTACATGTTGAAGCAGCTCTTCAGAAATAAATGAGTTATCACTGTGTTGAGGAGTGAACTCAGTACCACATCACCTCCACTTTCTCAAGAGAATATTGGCAAAAACCATCCTGGAGGTGCTAAATGGATTTTATAAAAATAAAAAAAATATTTTAAAATTTATAATTTTTTTTAATAAAAAATTATAAAATTTATAAAAATTAAGATTCACATTGCTCTTGTGCTGGAAGCTAAGAGAGAGCAGCACCAGCCTTCAGAACGAGACCACTGAGAATGGAACCAGTGAGGACCAAACACTGAGCTCTTCTTTTTACATTTTATCCACAAGGAAAAGGGGTAAAGCTCTGGGGGCACTGGGTGCTGGGTATTTGCTTCCCTCTTACTGCTGAGATAACAAAGGTTTCAAGATCAATGTAAAGTTCCTGATTGAAGCAACTTCTAGAATATTGGAAAACATAGTCAAGAAATAATTGAGAGAAATGCACATTTATTTACTCTCTCTACACTGGATTTTGTTTGCAAAGGAACCTCAAACCTCACCTTCACAGAGCCTCCATCTAAGACCCACATCTCCTTCAAGTCTGAAGGAAAATACAGTCAAGAATGCTGAAGGGACATTCCACTTCCTCAATTACAGCTGTAATTGACTTCTAATTGTCTACCTCCCCAAAATCTATGTTTGGCTCTAGCACAATACACACTCTGTGAAAAAGGAAAAAAAAAAAAAAAAAAAGGTCGAGATATTCAAGATATCAGCATTACCTTTGGTACAGAACTGATGTGCAAATTGTCATCAGGGCCAGCAAACCTGGAAATCATTGGGGGAAGAGAGGCAATTCCTGCAACGAGAATATAAAAATGAGTTACTCAGTGTCCACCATGGCAGGAACCACAATGGCTAATATTAATGATATTCATTATTAATTAATAATACTAATTATTAATATTGTGAGCAAAACTAAGGCTACTTTTTTGGGCTAACACGGCCAGATTTTTGTACTGAGGGAGTTTGGAGGGGTGGCTTCTGTGAGGTGACACCAGGAGCTGCCCCCAGTGTCAGCCAGAGGCAGCTCCAGGTGGGTCCTGCCTGAGCTGTGACATTGGTGGCAGCTCTGCCATGACATATTTAAGGAGAGGTAAAAAAAAAAACCAGCACAGCAGGACCTGGGAAAGGGGAGGGAGAAAGAGTGAGGGAAACAGTCCTGGAGACACCCAGGTCAGTGGAGAAGGGAGGTGACCAGCCAAGGTCAACCCAGAACACAAACAAATATGAAAAAAGCCAGTCTAGAACTCTGTGGAATCAATTTGTCCAGATTCATTTATTTTTACTTTTTATAACTGCTGCATTTTATAATACCACATACTCTCAAAATCTTTCCCCTGTAGTTATTTCTTCACCACTTATTTGTCAGAGAGGAAAGGATGTGTTCCTGGATTATAGGCTCTGCACAATAATTTTATGCCATTAAGTGTTTGATTAAATGTTTTGAGAATAATGTGGTTATAAATGCAAGTGGCGGGTAACGATTTGCTGGAGATTTACATTTGCCTTTGAAGAGTCTTTGTGCTTAAGGACAAGAATTTATAATGCTAACTTAGTCATTTATCAGTAAAATAATAGTTCACTAACTGCCTTTATTCTTTCCTTCTTCTCTTTGGTTTTCTGGTGGGTTTTTGGGGGTTGTTTTGGGGGCTTTTTTTTGTGTGTGTGTGTTGGCAGTGGTGGATTTCCTTTTGTTTTCACAGGCCAAGTGCTAAATATTGCCTAAATTGCTGCTTGTATGAAAATCCAGTCCTCCCACATCTGGCCCCAGAAGACAATTGGAAGAACAAAGGCATTTAATAAAACAAACCCAGGACTAAATCTAAATTAAATTGCAAAGAACTTGGGTGTTTCCACAATATTTTTGGAGGATCTTCCTCTAAAAAATTAAAAATTTTCCAGACAGGTCCAGGAAAAACACAAGTCCTTCACCAAATATTGTGAAACCTCGTAATTTTAATTGCTTGACCTGCTGTCCAAAAGGCCCATGTTGAGAAGCAAATTGACAACCTGTGACTCACCAGTTTACACTCACCTGGGCTTTGCTCTGTGTTCCACAATTCCTCTGGAATGTATCCAAGATTTTCATTGCCACTCCTTTGCCTGTTTTCCAAATCACCTTCTTTTTTCTTCTCAGCTGAAACTTTTCTAGAAAACAAAAAGGTGCCATTAGAAGTTCTTCATGGTGGGAGAACTCCTGGGTAGCAGACTAGAGAGAAAAGAGTAAATGTCTCACGTCCCAAAAAATAGGTGTAAAACGTATTCCAAGCAATCAGCATGGAAGTATTGCCCCTGGAATTCTGTTTGGAAAGTTTCCATCAGCTGCAATGTCAAAAACCATGAAAATAAGGCAACCTTCAAAAAGTGTGGACCCTGTGCCAGATCATAGGTTTTGCAGAAAATTAATTTCGATCTCTGATTCTGAATTGCAGGATATTTAGGTGCCCAGTAATGGAATACCAGCCAGGTCATCATTTTGGTGCCCACCTGCATGTCCTCTCACATCCCCACAGTCAGGGATTCATCTGTACACTCTGGAGTTAATCTTTCACTCTGAAACTTTACACGTGAGAGAAATTCCTTGGTTAAAGTTACACATCTCCGAATTTGCAGAATGGTGCCCTCACAGCTGCACAGGGAGAGAATGGTGCTTTTTCACCCAAAATTCTGATGCTAGAAGAGATGCTACTATTGATCTGTTGCTACCATAGAATCATCATCTCCAGGACACTCCCAGGTCCATCTCTGCCTAGGTTTGAGGTGTGGCAAACACAAATCCACTATGGAAAACCAGGAATTTTTAGTGGGAAGGGATGTTAGTGATGCTGCATGTCCTTGTACAAACGTTGTAGTGAGGGTCGGGCTCTGCTCCCAGGGAACAGGGACAGGAGGAGAGGGAACGGCCTCAGGCTGGGCCAGGGCAGGCTCAGCTTGGCCAGCAGCAGGAATTTCCCCATGGAAAGGCTGCTCAGGCCTTGGCAGGGGCTGCCCAGGGAGCTTTGCAGTGCCCATCCCTGCAGGTGTCCCCTGGAGGTGGCACTCAGAGCTCTGGGCTGGGGACAAGGTGGGCATGGGTCCCAGGTTGGACTTGATGGCCTTGCAGGTCTTTTCCAACCTCAGTGATTCCATGATTCTGTAATTCTACTTCTTTTATATTTAGTAGGAATCACTTTGCAGGCCCCCAGAGCTTCAGAGGGGTGTTACTCATGCACACAGAAATCTGGTGAGTCAGCTCTCAGCTATGGGGCTTTTTTGGGAGATGGACAGGTTGGACACCAACCCTGCCATGGTTGCTAGAAGACAAAAGCATTGTTTAGGGCTGTAACACCCCCACATGTTACATGACACTGTGCTCTTTTATCTGAGCCTTAGATCTCAGCAAACTCAGTGGAGTAGCCAAATAAAAAGCAGCTACTAAAAAAAAAAATTAAAAAAAAAAAAAAATAAAAAAAGAAAAGGTGTGTGGGAGGTACAGGAAGATAGCCTGCCAAGTTAAAAATAAAGGTGGGAAATAAAACCAGTCTATGTTTGGTCTCACTACTTCTTTGCTACCACAGCAATGCAGCTTCCAAAATCTGGACAAGGGGAAGTTCCCCCCAAGGAAAATATCACTGAGCCTACAAAATCTGTGATTGTTAATAATCCTTGTGATTTCAGGGTCATTGTTTCTCAAACCTTGAAATCAACACTGAATCTTCAAGTCCAAACTGAGCCTCAGAGCCTGAACTCATCCCAGTTTTTTACTTATTTTTTTTTTAACTTAAAACATCCCAGTTTTTTTAACTTAGCCTGAACTCATCCCAGTTTTTTTAACTTTAAAGTATAAGCAAGGTTTGTGAACACAGTGAGACAACTCATCTTTAATGGAGAAATAGTAACTTTTCAGTACTGAGAGCTAAAAATACACTTCTGCCATGAAAGTAGAATCGTTTCTGCCTAGATCAGATGCAAAAAACACAGAGGGAAAGGAAAGTTATGCCCTATGCTGGACCTGTTCAGGTTGTCTGAAAGAGGCACTGCAGATCCACAAGAGCAAGGAAGGGTCTGGGAAGGACACGGACCCGACTGTTCCAGACCCCACTGCTGGGCAGGTCCTTCCCTGCATGTTCAACTGCTTTTGCCTTGGTAGGGTTGATCCCTGTGGAAGTTTTTGGGATCCTGAACCAAGTCAGAATCCAAGCAATCCCTGCTGATTTAGTCCTGCCCTGTTTATTTAGCTGCACTTGGCAAAATGATGAATTTAGCCCCACAAAGTAAGAAATCACATGGAAGTTTACACGTACGGCATAGCATAATAAGCATCATTTCCTTGGGAGAAAACAGAGGGTATCTAATTTCCTTATTTTGTTCCCTATCAATAAAGTGCTCTACAAATGGAAATCTGTCAACAGACCTGCACAAACTTTCCCCACAAGAGGCTGCTAATGAAACTGGGAATTACTGATGTGCCAGGCAGCGGGGTGGAACATTCTGCAAACTCATTAAGGGACGGGGACTTAAAACCCCACAAGCGTGGGCAGAGAATGAATTCACAATGCTGCCTAAATATAAATAATAATATTAATAACCCCACTGCCATGGCTGTCACAGGTGCTGATAAAAAGCATCTTAATGCTGAGAGCCACCAGTTATTGATTTCTCAAGTTTTCCATCTCAGTGCAATAATGGAACATTAGCTTTGTACTGAAACACGTCCGAAAATCACCGAATGAGGTGCTGATACCCATCCACGGGGCAGCTTTATTAATTTTTATAGATTTTTTATTATTATATATTATATATGATTTATATATATATATATATATATATATATATATAATAGCTTGGGTTGAAAGAAAACTTAAAGATCATCTCACTCCAAACCCCGGCTGTGGGCATGGATACCTTCCACTATCCCAGGCTGTTCCAATGAACCCTCCCAAGGATGGAGAGTCACATCATCCCGGGACAAGCTCTCCGAGTGCCTCACCACCCTCCCAGGCAAGAATTGCTTCTCAATATCTAATCCAAACCTGCCCTCTGAAGCCTTTTTTACCCGTTTATCCGGCGGAATTCGCCCGCCGCGCTCCGGGGCTCGCCCGCTGCCGGTCTGGCAGTGACATCCTGTGGCGGCCGCGGCAATCGCCCGCCGGGCTCTGGTCGCCAGCCATCCTCCCCTTCCTCCCCCGGGACACCGGCTCCGAGGGATTGGCTCTGTCCTTCAGCTTTTACAGAGCCCGCTGAGTTTGCCCCCTCTGCGCTGCATCAGCCGGCGAGGCGGCGCTTTGGGGTTTCCATGGGGTTTTCACCGCTGTGGGATCGGAGTTCACAGCCTGCTGCGAGCCCTGGCGCTCGCCTCTCATCCCTAAGGTCAGCCCCCTTCCCTGGATGCTGTCCCCCATCCCTCTGCTGTCCCCACACACCGGGAGTTCTGGGATGATGGATGCCAGGACAAGGACACTGGCACGTCCCTCTTGCCGCCCTGCAGCAAGGAGTCCAGCGAACACAAAAAGTTTTCCATGGTCTGACTTACCTTATTTCTGTTTGGTAAGTAGATTCTAAAAATGAAAAAAAAAAAAAAAAGGTGTTTTAAATGCAGGAAATTAAAATTTAAAACTTCTGTTAAGTTCTCTAAGAGCATGTCCTGAGTCCCAGCTACCACAAGAGCATCTCTCCACCCTGTCTGCAAAATTGGGCAGCCTTGCAGAGCATCTTACATGGAAACTGGAATTAGGCACATAGCACTGAAAACATCCTTCAATAAAGAACCTTTAAATGTCTTTAAAAGTCAAAACTCCCCAAAAGCATGACCCCCAGGAGTTAATGTGAAGGACTGACACTAACTGGAATAAATTTATGAGAGAAACATGATGGTGAAATTAAGGAGGATCCTAAACAGGTCATCGTTAAGAGCAGGATCTGCCTGCTCAGTCTTCTGCTTACAGGTCTTTGTGCAGCATCAGAGCTGGCACCAGTAGATTTATGTCTAATCAGAAACCACATTTTAATGTTTAGACCAGCTGTGAGGGTCCACTCACCTCTCCTCTTCAGGCAGCAGCGCACAGCAACCACAATAATAACGACCAGGAGAACAATGCCAAGAAATGAAAGCACAATTGCAAGTACAATAACCCACGTGCTCCTGTTGTCTTCACTGTAATAATTTTCTGTTAAATTAAATGGAGAAACATTGGACTGTCAAAGCCTCAAAACATCCTTTTCAGCGTGTTTACCTTTTCTGTGAGATGCTATTAAGTGTTTGGTGAATATTTAACAAGGAGTCTGTGTTTTCCAAATGACAGACTCTGTGTTTATGGATGGCGCCCAAGAATTTAAAATATTCCTGAATTCAAATCCTTTATTGCAGTTGTAGCTTCTCCCACTGCTACTTCTCTTCTGAAAGGCACAGTGTTGCAACCTTCAAACTTAACTTTATTTTGTAATTATGCTGGGCATCCCAGAGTCCTTTGGAGACATTTGGGGAAAGGTGTTAAGATTTAGTTTAGGTGTCCATACTGCAGATATTGAGTGTCTTGCCTGGCTGCTCTTGTCCGTGGAGAGAAAATAGGTATTTTGGGTTACAATTAATTTGGCCAAATGTGTATGTGTCCCTTTTAATAAGGTGAATTGCTTTGAAAAAAATGTCCATTTCTCCCCACAAACCACAGCAACAGTTGTAGGTGATTAGTAGAATTGGTGATCTCTAGCCTGGAAAAATTATTTTCTAATCAATTCCATCTTGGAATTTCTCTCAATGATTTCAACAAGTGGTTGATTTTGGGATGTGCTTGGTGGGACTCTTGTTCCCCACTTAAAGAGCATCAAAGAGCAAAACGGCTACTGACCCATCTCCTCTACAGCATGCTCACATGTAACTGATTCCTTCATCTTTGCTGTAATCTACAGGGTTAAATGAGGGAATTTAAGGATAATTCAATGTCTTGCTGAAATCGGTTGCTATGGCCAAACAGGGCTCAGACGTGCGTAGAATTTTAAAAATATCTTGCATTTAGAATTACAGAATCATGGAATGCTTTGGGTTGGAAGGGACCTCAAAGATCATTCAGTTCCACCCCCTGTCACGGGCAGGGACACCTTCCACCATCCCAGGTTGATTCAAGCCCTGGCCTTGGACGCTTCCAGGGCTGGGGAATACTTCTCAGGCAGCTGGATGTACAAGGAAGGTGCCAGTTCTGCTTGTCACATCATCCTGCCCCTTGGTTTGACCAAGTATTTCAGAAGCACCTCCAGTTTGGCTTCCCTTTGGAAAGCAGCCCCAAAACACTTCTGGCAGTTGTTTAGAAGCAACCTTCCCATCCAAATTACAGGTGTGAGACACGTGCAGATTTGGCACAGTTCTGTCCCATGGGTCTATGATTGCCTTTTCCTCATTTGAGGTCCTAATTAACAACTCCATGGCCAGACTTGGCTGTCAGCCTCTGGAAAAGGCACCACAGGAATGAGGGCGACTGGGAGCTGCTCAAGGTCAGGGCAATTCCCCTGATGTGGGAATCAGGTTTACTTGTGGCTGGGAATAAACTAAATCCTTTCAATCTACGAATTTTCCTGGGTGTGTGTTCGGGGTTTGGAGGTTTCAGACTGAAAAGATACAGTACCAGAGCCTCCTACAAAGCTTGAACCTCTGCCAGGAACCTGCATTCTCCAAAGCTCGGGTCATTATCATTAAGCAATTTGTTCCAGGTCTTCTCTAATGCTAATCCTCAACCAGCATGTTTGGAATTTCTTCTATTAGGAAAAAAACCAAGCACTCAGTAACCTGAAAATTAGCAGTAAATCCTGTAGGCTGCCATCAGTTGATTATAAACTTGTTCATAGTATTTTTATCTAGAAGTACTGCAACAGATATCTACCTTTTAGTACATTTTGTTCCATAGAGATGCCACGGGGATTTCAAGATGACTAAAATATGAATGACATCTATTTAGCTAGAGGGGAAAGCTTAACCCCAGTGAGAAGGAAGGAGTTAAACACACCTGCACCAGCCATTCCTGCAGGCTGGCTGCCACACCAAGGTGTTTCACTCCCTGCCAGGGTCAGGTTATGTGTCCAGAATTTATGGAGCTGAAGCCAGAAGGACAGGGTACAGCACAAACACTCCCAGAGCTTCAGCATTTTTGTGTCTCTGCAGTTTTGGAGGATGCAGAAAGAAACTGGAGCTGGGTGTGAATGAGGAGCTTATGAGCACACATGCCGGGCTGCAAGGGAGGGGCACGAAGGGGTCAAGGAGTTAAATCCCTTTGAGTCCCTTAGGAAATCCAAACCAAGTTCCATGAAGTGTTTAAGGTGGACAGAGCCACTTCCTCATTCCACAGGGCCCATCCTCTGCTGCCATCCCGACCTCTGGCTCCTCCCTAAGTTGTCCAGACATTGACAAAGTGTCTGCAGGAAAGGGGATTTTCCCAGGCAGGTGCTGGTGACAGAGAGGAATGAGAGACTGGGAAAACCTGCACGTGGCTTCTTGGACACTTTGGAGCTTTCTGGTTGAGTTCAACAGCAAAGGACATCCAGGCTCATGGGAGACTGTCTGTCCTCAACTTCTGCGGGTCAAAAGCCACAGGAATTCAACGCCAAAGCCAAAGACAGCTTGGACCCAGCTAAGGAACTCCACCATGGATCCCATTCCCAGGAACAGCTCTGTGAATGCATCTCCTGGGATAACTCTGTAGGAGTTCCCAAATTTCAGGCACAGCCAAACACCTCTGTAGGAAGAGTGACATAAAAATGCATCACTGTGTATAGAAAGACTGATCCAGAGGTGCAGGAAGGTGGGACATTCCCTCACCAGGGGCTGGTGGCTGGAGGGGGCTCAGATTTTCTGTAGTTCTTGTATTGCTTGAGAGGAATAAGGAGGAATTTTATTTCCCCAGCTTTTTAGTGAAGGAGAAAATTGCTATTTCAGTAGTTTTGGGAAGGATTTCTTACATGTTTGAAGCTGGTTGTGTTCTTTCCCAACAGCCAGCTAAGGCTGAGCCTGTGTATGAAAACTGGGACAAGCTCTTAGGTTTTGAGTGTGATATATACATTATATACCTTCCTGTGTCATAAATGCCATGCTTTTATTTCACTCTGATCATTTAAAGACTTCAGGTTCTCCTATCCTGTCAAATTTTGAGTGCCTGCTGCCTCTGCACAATGGTATTTCCAAAGAGAAATGAATGATGGTCCTATACAATCACTAATTATGCACTAATAGTGCTTCATGACATCTGTTTTTCTCCTCTTCTGATTTGCAGGGAGTAGCTATGGAAACATCACAAATGAGTGGGCAGGGGAATTTATTAACTTCCTCAGGATAGTCCTATTTTGCTTAGTCAGTAATTAAGATCAATGTGACTACAAAAGGCCATATTAGGGATGGTAAAATGACCTTTTCCAACTGCATTACCAAGCAAGCACTTCTGAAAAAGGCCTGCTAATAATGATTCAAACTGAAAACAAAGGGCACAGCTACTCAATCTTCTAAGCTGTTTATGTGTCAAAATGCCTGTACCAAACCCCTCATTGATACCCTGCAAGGATGTTTTGTGTGTGCCTTGATCACCCACTGCAGAAGAAGAATCAGTTCATCAAGAGAAGCTGTCAGCATAATTATGACCTTAGCAAAAATATTTAGAGCTATCAAAGGCCTTGCTAACTGCTCTGGAGAGATTTGCACCACATCCCAGCGTGGATTAAAGCAATTTTGAATTTCTTTAAGCAAAAGCCAGTAAAAGGCAACCTAATGCACTGCCCAAAAAATTCCATATATGTTAGGACAGAATTTATTATGTGTTGTGTGCAGAAACTGGGAGGAGTTTGTTGGTTTTTTTTTCCCAAATCAGGGGTAAAACTTGTATTGGATATTACAGAAAACAATTTCACATGACGGTTTGGCTTTGTAAGAAATTATGTTAATACGGCTGGCATGCTCTGATGAGGGAGATTTAAGATCTAAATTCCTGGGGTGTTTTCTTGGTCAAGGAGCAAAGGCTGGTTTTCCTAGCAGCGAATCCACAGGAGTCAGAGGCAGATATTTGTCAGAGGCTTTGTCTTGCTCAGTCCTACCTTGGGCTTCATGGTTCATTAGACTGGTAAAAGTACATTTAACCCTACCTATACATCATGCTGTGACTCCTGGCCCTGAATTCCACACCCCAGAGGATTTCATTTGCAAATAAACAACTTTTGGAAGCAAAACCAACCAGAACCAAACGCACAGCCCTGAGCACAAGGCGGTACAGGACGGGAAAACCACAACAAGCATTCACTTACCCGCCGCAGAGTTGTCAAAAATAAGAGTTACAGTTGCATTCTGAGGGCTGGGGAGTGCTTCTATGTCAGCTAAACAAGTCAAAACCTCAGTGTCCCTCGGAGTCAGAGTTAAGGTGCTCAGGGCATTGTGGAGGCCATGAGATCCTGGGCTTTGCTGGGTAACATAGCTGGACTTATCAATCAAAGAGTCATTTGTCATCCAGGTAATGTCTGGAGCCGGAGCCCATCCTAAGGCTTCGCAAACAATCTCAATTGTTTGGTTGTCTTTTACTGTTAAGGTGCTATTTTTGATGAGTAAAGATCCATTAACTGTGGGAGGGAAAAGATGTTTTTTTTCCTTCAGAATGTTTCGCTGCATTGCTTTCCTGCTGGTAGTTTTAAATCTTATCTCGCTACCCAGAAATAGCTATGCCTTGAGATATGAAGTGGAAAACAATTATTAATACAGATAGACCATATGCATGATGGAAACATGCAGATATTTCAACTACACGGGCCCATTACCCAATATGTCTAAAGCACAAGTCTCAACTTTCAGTACCTTCCCAATAAAAAGCAGGAAATTGCACTTTTTAGCCATCTTGACACACATCCAGCTGGAGGACAGCATAATGGAATAACAGTGTTTCTCTGTAATTTTTAAATATGCTCAGGTCATATAAGAAGAGGTCTGCAGGTAGGTGATGAGATGTCATCACTGCACCAAGCCTCTCCTTGACAAATGGATAGTGCCTGCTGGTGAGATCCTGCTTTCCTGGCTGCAGGCTGATAAAGAATAAGAGATGGAGCAGGAAAAAACAGGGGCAGTTATAACCTCTGCTACTGGCACTCTGCATGTGACTCTAAAACCCTCTCAGACAGCAAAATTAGGGTGAGGAGGGCAGGAGGTAAAGGATGGTAAATGGCAGCATGTACTCCTTCACAGGGATAACTTGAGAAATTTCTCAGAGGATTCCCTTAAGTGCAGCACAATAAAACAGCTTTTTGCTGGTGGCTATGATGCCTCAGGTTTGAGCTTTTCTATTTTTCAGATTCTGTGCTGCTTTAGTGTGTGGGTCTGGGCTTCATATCAGGGGATGCTGAGCTCTCTTCACAGAGCAGGGAACAAAACAATTCCTGCTCCAGCTGGGCACCAAGGACAAATGATCCAAAGCTCAGGCCCAGGAGCACAAACAATGTGGGCTGGAGAGAGAAAAACAAGCAGGATGGGAGTGCATGGGCTAAAGCTGGAATGGGACAATGAACTGCAAGGTGCAAATGGAGCAGAGCTGATCCCAGTGAGAGCCCCCGGGAGCGCTCGTGCATTTTGGGACCATTTTGGTTCATCTTGGGTGCAGCCCTGGCTGGGCTCTGGTGCTGCCCAAGGTGGATCCATGGAGGAGATCCTTTTCATAAATCCCTGCTTTATTCTTGAACTCTGCTCTAGGTCAGCCTTCCCAAGGCATCAGCCATACACACCTTGAACAGAGAGAAAGGCAAAGTTGTTCTCGCTGGGTTGCTGGATGCTGCACTCAATCCTGCCAGAGTCATTCAGCTGGGTGTTGTGGATGATCAGCTCCGAGGTGAACTCATCCCCACTGGTGTAGTTCCTGGAGGTGAAGCGTTCTGTGGTTTCCACAGAGCCCTGGGAGCTGAGGACAGTGAGGACAGGACTGCCCTGGAAGAGCCAGATGAGGACTTTCCATCCTGCAGACACCGTGCAGTTGAACCTGGCCTCTGAGCCAGCCAGGACTGTGGCGTTCTCGGGGCCTTTTGTGATGGAGTAACAAAAGCCCAGACCTGTGAGGGAACCAAAATCAGCCCAGAAATACATATACAACACTAACAGAGGTGGCTGGATAGTGTAAAACCTCTTAAATGGTTCAGAGATGGAGGTGTGCAATCTAATCTTTCAGATCCTGCTTAGATTAAGTCGTTTTCTTTAAAAATGCCTTTAATTATTTTGTCTCTCCTTCTCCCACTCCAAAATCACCTTCAGTAATTCACTGACTACCATTTTGCTGACAGAAAAAAATCCGCTTTTAAGTAGGAAAATACATGAGTTGCCTACACTTTAAATAATTAGAGGAGTGTGTAACCAGTCTCTTTTCCGTACCTTGGATTGCCTCTGACTTCTTGCAGCCCCATCATTTATCCTTCAGTGCTCTTTCCCCTGTTCCTCAATCATCCATCACACACATTGTGATGTACTTCTAAAGCCTTCCCCAGGCTTCCTGTTAACCACAGGTGCTGTAACTCATTACTTTTAACCCTTGAAAGGCAGTGTGAATTTTGGCCAGTATTTTTCAGAGCTGAAAGCTCCTAACAAAGTAATTTTGTTTTCCTTTCCTCCTCGTAGACCCAAGGCCTCCCATTGCCAGCTCCACCAATTGCACAGGAATATTTTGAGTCCAAGCATGGACATTTCCCTCCCTGCAGGCCCAACAGTCCTGCCAGGGGGATCTGCCTGAATGTTCCCTCCCTCCCCAGGGAACAATCCTGCTGAGGGAGCACCAGGACTGCCAGTGGTGCCCCAATGCTTCCAGCTGAGCTCTGCACCATGACAGCAATTAGACCCTGCAGTCCATGGCAGTCTAATTAAAACCCCGTGCCAGCAAATTTGGCCTGAGAATAAGTTGTTCAATTATGTTCCAGGAGAAAGGAAGCCTGAAATGGTCATCAGTCCCTTGCTAAGAGCATTCAGGACAATGAAGTCATTTTTAAGGGTTTTGTTCACACCAAGTTTGTTTTTTTTTTTTAGGTAGTTTATTCATTAATGAATTAGCTATGAATTATTGAAAAAAATTTTCTTCCAGTCCGCAGCTGATGTGAGAAGGACACACTGTATTTTTCACACAAACAGGGGTGTTTGGTGTTTGTATAAATGGAACCAGAGCCCAGTCTCAGTGAGGACGTTGCAACCAGTGCCTCAGTGAGCTGCTCCCAGGACTAGGGTCTGGAACCTCATTGCTCCATTGCCCAGAGCCTTCTGCAGTTCCCAGCCCACATTTAACCACTGTACATCCAACCAGGAATTGTTCTTTAATATAAATAGCTCCTCTCTTTCCTCCCACCCGCTGCAAGCATTTACAGACTTCTTTGTTTTGCAGGATTGTGCAAACCTCGCTCTCCCTGGCTCCGTGTATGGCTAACTCTGACTTCTGTCATGTTTACAAAAACCTTCACAAAAATGTTCCACCTTCCTGGGTTATGTTACCTCTGCCATGCACCTCAGTCTGCAAAGTATATCTGTGTGTGAGCAACAAAACATTAAATGAAAAGCAAACTTTACCTACTCTGATAATTAATAAAGCCAGATAAGATTAAGTAAATCATGATTCTGTTAAAATTAAAATGTATCCACTCTACCCCTCTTAATGCAAACTGTTCTCTGTGCACTTGGAATTTATTTCCATGCCTGTGCAAACACTCTACTTTTTCAAGGAGCTGTGGTCTGCCAGGGCTCTGAATAAATGATGCAACTTTCAGGACAGTGCTTGCTGTTAATTAATCCATGAAATTTATCCCTAAACAGGAATAATCAGTGATCATTTGCTGTAAAAATAATTGGCTATGTTGCTTTTGCTTTCTTCAGACATTCAGAGCAGTATAGGCAGGTAGGTATGAGTTAATCATTTATCTATGATAATTATTTTTTATCAGTCCATAGGTAAGGCAGGATCTACATCTTCTTCCACCAACCATGTCTGCTGGAGCAATAAATGTTCTATCCCTGATTGCTGCCCCACAGGGAACAGGTCCCTGAGCCCTGCATGGGGATCCTTTGGGAGGCAGAAGGACTGAGGAATGGGACATAACCTCTCCCCCATTTAGATCCCAGCACAACCAATAAAGGAGTTTCACCAGCTTTCTCCACCTGTGGCCTGAATGGTTTTGGTGATTTTACCTTTGCCTCTTTATCTTCTTGCTTTTATTGTTTGTTCTGCACATGGAGTCCTGAACCAACAGCATGTTCCATTGTCCAACCCGTGCACAAACACTGACAAAGTCACCTGTGTGAGGTCACAGAGGACATTCATGGCACAAATGGGATCTAAACCCAGCCACCAATGCCTCAAACCAGTGCTGGGACTCCCTTTGCTGGACCTTGCCTTGTGCACTGGGGACAAAAATGTTAGTGCTGCTTTCATTTGCATCCTGCTTCAAAAATACCTTGCAGATGGTTGCTTTTAAACAAATTAAGGCCTCGAGCTAGATTTTCATTGCACTTTACAGAATTACGTGTTCAGCTCTTAACAGCTGTTTTAACATCTGCTTCCCCACACAGCAGCAGGGAGACATCCCACCCAGGCAAAGACCATCCTTGCAGCAGGGAAATGTTGGGCTGGCTCCCTGATCACCCCTGGGCTTTTGAAAATCAGAGCTGAGTGAGGACACCTGCTTGGAGGCACATCACTAAATGTTTACAGAGCAGTCACCAGGGGTGAAAATCTGCTGAAATTAAGTGTTTATGGTGTCCCAGGTGCTCAGTGCCTCCCAGCAGCACGCAGAGCACAAACCAACTCCTTTATGAGCTGGTGCTTCCCCTCCTCTGCCACACAAATTCACTGCCACGCTGCTGCAGGTTGTGAAGGAATGAAAATGCATCTTGTGCAGGATGATGCCTGCACTGAGGGAACCTCATTTGCCACAGAACCACCCTTGCTCTTCACCAACAAATGTTTTTTTCTTCCACGCCTGAATGAACCCCAAAGGACCGCTCTTCCACGCTGGAGTTTTCAACAACAAGGGCATTGAGACGTGGCTACCTCCTCTTCCTTGCCTCCTGTCCTCTGCTGGCTCTGTCTTTCCTCTTTTGTAAGTGACCTATTTGGATGCAGCACAGGGAAGGACAGGATGGGCTTATCCTTTTGCCATAATGATTCCTCTTTTTTTTTTCAGCCTCTTTATCGTATTTCAAAATAATCTCCCCCTCTCTACCCATATTGCCCTTCCACAAACACTGCTTTTCATCCTTCAGTTTTTGTATCTTTCTCCCTTCCCTCTCTGCTCTTTCTGTTTGAATTTCTAAGTCTTTTTTTTCCTTCCAGTCCCTTTGAAATTCCTTTTTCTCTTCATTTTTTCTTCAGTCTCCTGCTCACTCCACCTTGCCTTCTACCTCCCCTTCCTCACCACTGGCCCACTGCTCCAGCCACAGCTCTGCTACCAACTGTTAAATACACAACAAGAAAGAAAGAAATAAACAGCTCAAGTTTGTTTCAGAACCCAACAGCCCTGCAGCTGAGCTTTTTGAAAACCAAAGTAGGTTAGAGCTTGTCAAAGCCTGCAGCGAGGGACTGGCTTGTTCACTTATGTTAACAAGAATTTCTAAATGCTTACAAGGATGTTTCTGTCGAGTAATACCAGACTCCTGATGCTCAGCAACTCTAATTTCCTCCCACCTGCACACAAACCTCTCCACAGCCCCCAGGCATGTCTTCCTCTCTCCTCTCACTCACTGTTGACAGCAATCCATGGTAGAACTTCCCAGTGCCCAAAAAAAAAAGAGATCCAGGGACTTCCTGAGCCAAAAATTGCTTCTGCAGCTATGGATCTACCCTTTATGATATTTGTTTCTAGGCTTTTTCAGCCTCTTTATAATTTGATATCCCCCACAGCCAGTGACCATGAGCTTTACTATTTAATTACATGCTCTGAGAAAAGAACAGGCTTTGGTTAGCCTTAAATCTGATACTTTTTGTGGTTGCCGCGAATTCTTTTGGTTATGAGAAATTGTGAATAATCATTTCACCATTCACTTCCATAAAATTAATCATTTTAATACCCTTTTACTATTTATTCTTCTCCACAAGCAGGAAAAAGATATCCCAGTCTAATGAAGCCTCCTCATCCTTCCCTCCTAGACAAGAGGGGGCTTTGGATGCCCCATCCTGGAAGTGTTCAGGGCTGGATGGAGCATTAAGGAACCTGATCTAATGAAAGGTGTCCCTGCCCATGGCAGGGAGGTTGGAACTGGAAGATTTTTGGTAGGAACTGGAAGATTTTTAAGGTCCTTTCCAAGCCAAACCCTCCTATGATTCTTTGATTCTCTACCTATGAACAGCTCAGTCACACTTTGTAGCTTTCTCAAATCTAACCTGTAATGGAAGGGCTAACAAAATAGCCAATATCTGAGATTAAACCTTTCTGTGGATTTACATCATGCCAGGTTTAATTTTATCTGCCTTGCTGAAGACATTAAATGGTGAAATTTTCTCTCTTTCCAAGACATCTATTCTTTTCTCCACTAGACATTGCATTTAAGAGATGCTTTGCATTAAATGCTTTCTCTGCCTTTCCTACTCACTCATCTGACATCACGACATTTTCTGGCAAATCTTCCTCGTCTCTTTTTGGATTTGGCTGCCCTAAGTAATTCTGCACTGCTTGCAAAGTCTGCCACCCCACAGCTCCCTCCTCTTCACCAGGTTGTTTAAGAGCTTCTTGAATACCACACATCCCTGTGCAGCTCCACTGCTCAGAAAACTCAAGTGTTTATTCCTGCATTGTGTTTCCTTTCACTATTAATCCATGACAACACCTTTCCCCTCATCCCACTGCAGCTCGTTCCTGTCAGAGCCTGTTAAAACCCCAGCTAGACTATAATTTAAAAAAAAAAAAAGCCTTGTCTCCATTACCCAACTAGTCACTTAATATTCACTTTTCCTCTAAAGCTTTGCCACCAAGACACTTTTAATCTGAACTGACTTTGAGGCTCAGGCATGTGAAGTGTGAATTGGGGGTAAACCAGCAACGTGATAATTTGCATTTACTTCTGGAAGTAAAAGCCAGCTGCTGATACTGAGTTTTCCACAGATGCACCCTCAAAAGCAGTTCCAAACAGGAGGAAAAGAAGAACAAGGAGAGGGAGAAACTGAAAGAGGGCAGCCCTCCCACCTCCTCCCCACCCCACACTGAGCAGTCTCAGTCCTTCCCACTGGAGCATACTTGAAATCATCAGACCGTGCAGGCTTGAAATACAAACATCCCCCCTTTCAAACAGCTGAAATAATCCCACTCTGTGGCTGAGTGCTCAGTCTGAGCTCATCAGCAAAGGCCATTTACACCACACTGAAATGTGAACCCATATTTTGCCCGTGCTGCTTCCCCTCACGGGTTCTGAACGTGTCCTACCTGGCAGCGAGGCAGTCAGGATGAGGGCAAGTAAAATGGATTTCTGGAAGCTCTCCATTGGAGCATTCTCTCCTGGTCCCCGAGGCAGGAAGCCACCAGTGGTCACTGCTGGTGAGAAGAAGCTGAAGGACAGAACTTCTGGAGAAACTCGGGAATGAGCCACTGCTTTGGGTTCTGTGACAAGGGTGACTTCGTGTGACCTGTACCACCAACAAGGGGAAAGGATTAAATGAGGGAGGCTTTGGATGCAGAGCAGAACCTTTCCTCAAATAACTGTTTCAAAAGACACAGAGGAACTTTTTTTCAGCAGAGAAGCCTCGTCCTGCAGATCTCCCATTCCTCAGCCCCTCCTGGCTGTTACAATGCTCCTGCTTCAGCACTGACAGGGCCAGGGCAGCTCCAGCTGCATCCTTCAAGTTACTCCTGAGCAACAGGGAAAAATAATTCTCTGAGCTGCTGCACTTGTGAGGATGAGAAACATTAAATTTCCTCCCAGCTGCCCAGACTGAGCCCCCAGAAAGGCTGATAGTGCAAAAAAGGTCCCCAGATTTATTCCTCAGAACCTGAGAGTGCCTCCTGTATCCCACAATAAACCACCAGCAGCTCTCCACTGTGGTCAGAAATAATACACAGATTCCTGGTGTGAGGCACCACCTTACTTCCACATTTTCTGCTTTTTCAGTGTTTTTGATTCACTTGTGAGCAATTATCCTCCTCCCCCTCAAAATATGTGGGAGAGGCTTTGACTGTGCTTGGTTTACAAATTCCTCCTCTGGGTCACTGGAGCTTGCCTTTGTGAAAGGGACCCGGGCCAGAGGATGTGGTTTTGTGGCCAGACCAAATTTCTTGTCAGGAAAGTGTTTCTGACTCTGGGGCTGCTCTTTGTGGCAGCACCGTGCAGTGCATAAAAATTAAGTGTCACCACAGAGACACCCTGGGGTTTCTGCTCAGCTGCAGCACCAGGAGGTACCAGAGCTCTGTTCCCCGTCTGGAATCTGGCAGGCTCAGCTGGCATTTTCATCCACATTTTCCAATTTTTCAAGCTTTCAGTTTACCTTGGGAACCTACACGACAGCCCTGTCAACTTATCAATGTTTTCAGCCAAACCTGTGGGCTGGTTTCTTCACCTGCTCATTCAAAGGCTGGCTTGGGTTTTCCTAGTGCATTTTGAAAGGTTTTGGGTCTTTGTACCTGCATATTTTATGTGTGGAGGAGTCCCCAGCAGGCAGTGGGGAGGGAGGGTCACTGTGCACAGCCTGGAGGGATTTCTCTGCACTCTGTCACTGTGACAGCTCTTGGCTGTCACACACAAACCAGTCAGGACTACAGGAGCTGGTATCATCTGTCATACCAAGTGAAACAGCCCGAGGAAAGCACCAGGAAACAAATCCAAAACACAGGGCTGGGTCCTTTATCCAGGCAGCTGTGACACCAAGCAGGATTTGCAGCCAGAACAGCAGCCTCCGTACCTCCCCTGACAGATCCAGCTGCACCAAAGCAATCTGAGCTGGGCAAAGTTTTACATGGTGAAGAATAAACTGGCAAGAACATTGTGCCAAATCCAGGACAAAAATCAGTAAACAAGTAAATCGGCCTGGGGTGAAGTAGATCAAGGCAGGAAAGGGAGGGATCTATAATATTTTGTTTTTCTTTGTTTCAAAATGGACTTTCAAAGGGCTGGGAAATATTTTCTGATCCCCAGATGAAACAGGATATTTTGGCTGATGATGAATTAAATGCCTGGGTTTGTTTTGGGCTGCTTTTCCCCTCCTCTGCTGGTGCACAGGGGGACTCAGGTTGCCAGTGCTGCTCTGAGCCTGCTCCCTCCCTCATCCACGACACAGACAGGGAATAACAACAATAATATGGCCCTCAAGGAATGGCAGCTGGACCCAGAGAGGGGCTCAGATGCTTTGGGCTCCCCACGATGGACACCGACCACAAATGCCAGGAAGCAGAACAGGAGACAGAGCCACAAACCACTCCTGCCAGCCCAGGGCAGGCTCCCTGCTGAGGCAGGAGCAGGGAAAAGGGCCAAAAGGGCTGAATTGTCTTCCAGCCCCTGTCTGGAAGCAAATCCAGGCTGCCGAGGGGGTTACCTGGATCACATCCCTGGCGCTGAGATCTCTCCCACCGCTTTCCCTCTGACGACAGCTCCGGCTCACGCTGCCCACGCAGGAGGCTGGAGGTGATCCAGGCGAGGATCCCGGGCCAGCCCTCACCTGCTGTCGCAAGGAAACGTCTCTCAGGTGTTGGGGACACTGTCCCTGAGAGAAGGGAGGTTGCTCCGAGCTGTCCTTCCGCCGCAGGCCGTGCCTGGCACTGTGACACGCAGGGATGGCCTCTGCCTTCCTCCGCCCTGTGCCTGTCAATGTTTAACCGGCCCGGAGGAAGTGAGGCACGGCCGGTGACACACGGAGCCGGCGACACAGGGAGCCGGTGACACACGGAGCCAGCTCCGCACGGTGCCGGTGACACACGGAGCCAGTGACACACGGAGCCGGCGACACAGGGAGCCGGTGACACAGGGAGCCAGCTCCGCACGGTGCCGGTGACACAGGGAGCCGGTGACACAGGGAGCCGGCGACACACGGAGCCGGTGACACACGGTGACAGTGACACACGGAGCCGGTGACACACGGAGCCGGTGACACACGGTGCCAGCGACACACGGAGCCGGTGACACACGGAGCCGGTGACACACGGAGCCAGCGACACACGGTGCCAGCGACACACGGAGCCGGTGACACACGGAGCCGGTGACACAGGGAGCCAGCGACACACGGAGCCGGTGACACACGGAGCCGGTGACACAGGGAGCCAGCGACACACGGTGCCAGTGACACACGGAGCCGGTGACACACGGAGCCGGTGACACACGGTGCCAGTGACACACGGAGCCAGCTCTGCACGGTGCCAGTGGCACACGGAGCCGGTGACACACGGAGCCGGTGACACACGGAGCCAGCGCAGCGCCCCGGAGCGCCGGGCTGGGGACACGGGCACGGCGGGCGGAGCGGGCTCGGTGCGGCCAGGTGTGCAACCAGTAGGGGAGAGGGAATGGTGTCCCCCGTCACAGTGGCACAGGTGAGAGCCATGGTGCAAATTTCCCCTGTCACAGTGACACGGGTGAGAGCCATGGTGCCTGGGATGGGTGTCCCTTGTCACAGTGGCACAGGTGAGTGGGATGGTGCCTGGGATGGGTGTGCCCTGTCACAGTGACACAAATGAGAGCCATAGTTCCAATTTCCCCCATCACAGTGACACAGGTGAGAGCCATGGTGCCAATTCCCTCCGTTATAATGACACAGGTGAGTGCAGTGGTGCCATGTCTCTGTTATACTGACACAGGTGAGTGTGATGTGCCTGGAATGGACGTCCCCTGTTTTAATGACACAGGTGAATGTTATGTGCTGGCACCAAAGCCCCGCCTTTACAATGACACAGGTGAGTGCAATGGTGCCAGTTTCCCCTGTTATATAACACAGGTGAGTGTGATGGTGCCTGGCACCGGTGTCCCCTGTTACAATGGCACAGGTGAGTGCCATGGGCACTGGTGTCCCCTGTTACAATGGCACAGGTGAGTGTGATGGTGCCTGGCACTGGTGTCCCCTGCTATAATGGCACAGGTGAGTGCCATGGGCACTGGTGTCCCCTGTTACAATGGCACAGGTGAGTGTGATGGTGCCTGGCACTGGTGTCCCCTGTTACAATGGCACAGGTGAGTGTGATGGTGCCTGGCACTGGTGTCCCCTGTTGCAATGGCACAGGTGAGTGCCATGGGCACTGGTGTCCCCTGTTACAATGGCACAGGTGAGTGTGATGGGGCTGGAGCACATCCCACTGTTAAAGTGCCTCAGGCAGCGTGGCAGAGAGTAGAAGTCCCTGTGCCAGCCATGGCCCTGCCAGTGGTCACTGTCACCCCCAGCTGGGGGTGCTGAGGTCCACCAGCAGCCCTCGACAGGGTGAGGGGCTGAGCCAGGGCCAGGCAGCATCCAAGGGGCCCAGATTGCAGCTGAAGGAGATGGGGCAGGGCTGGAGGTAAGGCTTTGTCAGAGCTGTGGTGTGAAACTTCTCAGGTGAATCTTTTGCATGTAAAACCAAGGTGCCCATCCAAGGACGAGGGCAGGGATAGATCAGGCTGTGGCACCACTGGGGAGCATCACAGAGTCACAGGATCAATTAGGTTGGAAAAGACCTCTGAGATCATCATGTACAACCTTTGACCAAACAGACCTTGTCAACCCAACCCAAGCACTGAGTGCCACACCCAGTCTTTCCTTAAATGCCTCCAGGGACAGTAACACCACCTCCCTGGGAGTGTTTTCCAGTGTTTAATCACCCTTTCCGTGATGAAATTCCTCCTGAAGGTCCGGGGAGACTGAGGGGATTGTGTGTGTGAGATGCTCTTACAGCCTTTGTCTTCCTCCAAGAACTGCATCCTCACTTTATGCCATTGCTGGTCAGTGAGTTGAACTGATCTGACATGTCAGGGGATTTTTATGATGAGCTTAAATTGTAAAAAAGGGACATAAAACTTCCCTGAACTGTGTTTCCTACTAAGCACAGTAACAGTAGCAAGTAGAAATTAATGCCACAGTGGCTCAAAATGGAAAGGTTCAGCAAAGGGGAATGAATCATTCAGTTTGGGGAATTGTGAGGAATTTCTGAAAATAAATTTTAAAAACTTTGCTTTATTAGAAAAAGTATTGCCCAGACTTGTTAAAAGAAATAGCCAAGAAAGCTGCAGGAAGGGTTTTTTTTGACCAGTTATAAATTTTTGTTACTATTCCCTTGACTTTACAGACCTTCTTTTTTAAAGTCTAAAATGTTGCACTCTTGTTCCACTGACTTCAATGACAGTATTCTTGAAATGCCTTCCACACAGGTGTGTCTGAATAAAGCTGGAGCAAGAAAAGGGGTAAACAACATCTAATGAGCACGTTCCATCTCTGGTTGCCCAAGCAGGAGAGGTGCAGAAGGTTAAAATGAATTTTCAACTTGAATTAATCAAGATAACGCTTCATAAAAATGCTTTGGAAAGGATAATTGCTGCTTTTAGAACTTTTACAAAGCTGTCACTTGGCACTGCTGAGATTGTCCTCTCTACACTGAGGGGATGGGCACGAACCTCAGAGCAGCTTAAGCCTACCTGAGGAGCAATTAGAGAGATGACAGAGCCAAAATCAGTTGTGTTAGAAAAGACCAGCATGTGCATTGACATTTTATTAATTATTAATTACTGCCCTGGTCAGCTCCTTCCTTCCTTTGGCCTTCCTAATGAGCCACGGTGTTGCCCTGATTTTTAAAAGTGTTAAGATTTCTTTTCTAGTTATTTTGAAAGTTTTAAAGTTCTCATAAAACTTCTTTAACCCTCTAATAATGTTTACGTATTTCTGCTAGTTCTCACACACTGTTCAGGTAAACAATAATTGTTTTACATTCTTCTTTGTGAAAAAAAGAAAATTAATAAACCGTTGGTTTGACCGGTGTGGTTAGAGAGGTAACAATTTCATCCTCCAATCCACTGTCACTTTTAAAATTCTATATATTACAAAGTCAAAAATAAAATTAACTCTTTTTCTCTCTTAAACTCACCAAGCTTCTGTGTACTCATTTCGTGTCCAATACCAACACCACGGTGTTGGGATGAGTGAAACCTTGGGTGAGGATGGCTGGGATAAGATGAGGTGAAGTGTCTGAATCCCCAGTGTGTGCATGCACAAGGTCACCCACGCCCACGATGTTCAACAGACCAGCTCCTAAATTTGATTTAAATGGAGAAGCATCTCGGTCACTTTGTGAATCACCAGGCAAGTCCTACCTCCCACTCCACTTCCCTTAGATGCTTCTTTCCAATTTTTCCTTTTTCTTCTGCTGGTGAGTGGGAGGATTTTCACCCTTTCTTCCCTTCCCACCCAGCCCTTCCATGTGGGAACCCAGGACATCCCTCTGGCTGCCCTGGCTGTCTCCAGACCCTGGCAGGGGGCTCAGAGACCTTGGCATGAAGTCAAAAACACCTGTGGCTTCCATTTTAGCCCGTGGGAAAAACTGCCAACTCTGTATGAGGAATTACAAGCCACAAGGGTTTGAGTAGTGTGGTAGTTGAATTAGCACAGGGTGAAAAAGTAGAATTTTGGAGTTTTTAGAAAAGGGTTCAAGGGGACAAGTTGGAGGGATTTGGGCATGTCCTGACCTTCTTCTCCTTCTTGCCCTCCATGTCTTGCTGTGCTGATGACACTTTTCTATTGGTTTAAGGTAGAGACACACTGTCCAACATAAATGATCAATATTGGCACGTTATTGTAAACATGGCACATGTAGTTTTTGGTATGAAAGGTAAACACTGCCTCAGAGGGCAGACAGAATGCCATGGCTGACTTGCTGGACAGAGCTCAGCAGGTCAGAGAAAGAATGTCATAGATAAGAGAAAATAAACAGCCTTGAGAAGCTGATTCTATGCATTCAGACTTCTTTGGCTGCGTGGGCTGGCAAGCGAGGACTTTTACATTCTTGGGGTCACCTCAATCTCCAGCCCTTCCAAACCCATTTCTGGATGGTGTGCACACTGTGAAATCCTAAGCAACCCCCCACATTTTTTGTTCTGGGCTGTGTGAGGCTGGAACATACGTGTGCACAGCTTGCTGTGCAATCCCACGCGAGGAGCTCCGAGGGAAATGAACTTCCTGGGATTCACTCAGTGAAACCTTCTGTCACTGCCACTGGGGCCACAAGTGTCATTTCTGCTTCCCCTGCAGGAGAATGGGACAAATTGTCACGATGGGAATGGCTTCAAACTGAGAGAGAGTTGGTTTAGATTGGGTATTGGGAAGAAATTCTTCCCTGTGAGGGTGGGGAGGCCCTGGGACAGGGTGCCCAGAGAAGCTGTGGCTGCCCCTGTGTGGGAAATGGATTTGTAGAAAATTCTCAAACACAGAAGGCTCACATAGTATGTATCTGTATGCAAACTCTAAGATAAGAAATACTGACTTTAAAATAGCATAGAATAAGACAGGCATTGTTGAGAGAGAACTAGAAACAAGTTTCAAAGAATAGCCTTACAAATAAGACTGGATCCTTTGGAGAAACAGAACTATGAAAGATGCCCTGCGGTGGGACCCACGAGGGGTAATTTTAGATAACTGGCTTTAAGGCATTTACAGCATGGGGTGGCTAAAGCTGATAGGCCAAGAAATGCTTATAGTGTATTGTAATTAGGAAATAGTTAACTTCTGATTGTGATAGTGTAATAACCTCTGTATTGTCTCACCCCTCACATGAGACTGAAAATAAAATAAAAGTTTTTAAAATGCCTCTCAGTTACCCCATCTCTAAGTCAGAAAAAGACTTCATCCAACACCCCTGGATCCCTGGCAGTGCCCAAGGCCAGGTTGGACACTGGGGCTTGGAGCAGCCTGGGACAGTGGAAGGTGTCCCTGCCCATGGCAGGGGTGGAAATTGGTGAATTTTAAGGTCCCTTCCAGCCCAAACCATTCTATGATTCTGTGATAGAAAATGAACAGCATTTAGACACCTTCATCTGTAAAATCACTAGACCCTGCAGTTCCATGCTGTACTTTGGCTTATTTAGTTGAGTCAAAGAAAATATTATCAGATTGTGTGAGCACTAAAACAGCAGAGAAGAGCCACTCTTTCTGATTAAAGCTCATTTGAGGTCAGTGCTAGAAACAAAAATAAGATTCTTCATTTCTTCATGAAAATGGGCTTGAAAGGAGGTTGGACCATTACAAGGATTTTGAGAAATGCCTCCCCATCAAAGAAATAAATGTTGTTTTCTATCAGAAAGAGCAAGGGAATTGAAAGTCCTAGAAAAGACAAAGGCAGGAAAAAAGCTGCCCATGGGACTGAAATAGTTGTCTCTATCTTGCTGCTCTCCACTAGAGCAAATCAGGCCAAAGAGATGCTAAGCCATAACTTTTCCATCTCTGCCTCTGGTTTTTTCCTCTCTTTCTATGCTCTTCCTCCTTTCCTCTACTGTTCTCCAAAATATCTGGTGCTCTGCAAGGTGTTTCTCATTCAAAACAGATTTTAGAAGTCTAAGTGAGACACACAGATCCCTCTCTGTCTCTAATGAGTTTTTTTAAATCTTTTCATTAGTCTGTTAGTGTAGTCACATTTTTCTTTAATCAGAAGCTTAGAGGAAAAGCTCTGGAAATAACAGGGCTGGGCCATTTCCTCTTTGTGTACCTTTGTAAACACTGAGATGCATTTTCCCCCCATTGCCTCTTTCCTTGTTTTTACTCCAGAGGAGTCTGAAAGGCTGGACTGGACTTTCTGGTTTAGACTGCAAAACCAGCTGAGACAAATCCCACCAGGTTGCTTCTCACTGGTCTGAGGAATCCTGCTTTATCTCTTTCCAAGGAAGTCAGGTAATCTTTGCCTTGATGTAAAGATTCATGAAATTATGCTACCATGAATCTAGGCCAGGATAAATTCTCAAAAACCTTGTAACACCAATTTAACTAATCCGATTTTTTTTTTTCTTTCATTTCTTTTTTTTTTTTTTTTTTTTTTTTTTCTTTTTTTCCTTGCTGACTATAATAAAGCCACAGCTCTGCAGAATTGCTGTGGGTCCTTAATGAGGAAAGCTTTGGACATAATCTTCTTCCAGACTTTCACAACCAGGAGGCCTCAGGATTAAACACTTTTTTTTGGCACAAATATCCTCACATTTTTTTATTTGGCCTGAATAAATCTGCACAACTGGAATGCTGTTCTCCAGTCCTCTCCTGCCAGCACTCCTTGGGAAGCACATTCCATGCTTCCCCTTTGCCAGGTGCATTTCTCCTCTCCAGCACTGAAACCAGTGAGTTGTAGCTGGAAAGATGAAGATGTCATCATTCAGGGCAGGAAGATGAAGACATTTATCGTGGAGTTCAGGCAAGATGAAGTAAGAAAGTTTATCACACAATGACAGAAGATGCAGCTTTGCTGCTGTCAGTGTAAATCTGAGAAGATTTTTTACTACATCAGTTCCCCTGGCAACATTTTCTTTAGCTTTAGAAATGCTTTGTCTCTGGTTCAAACAGCTTTAATTGCTCTGGTTTATCCTTCAGTTTATTCTAAAGAACTTTTCAATGCGTGATAATGTGCCAAGAAAAGGGAAACATCATTCTCTACACTCATAATCATGATTGCATTTTTCATTATTGCTTAAGGTCATGCTTTTTAGACTCTTCCTGAGGCTTACATGGAAAACCAGATTCTTCAAACAAAGTGCAAATCTATCCAGAGCTCCTTTAAAACTGGTGCTCAACATCTCTCTCTAGAAAGCACAGTGAGTCCAGCTCTGGGCACAGCAGGTGGACAAATGGGCAGCTTTGTCAGAGGAATGCACACACAGACACTGAGCCCAGGGCTCCAAATCCCACAGGACTTCCCAGGAAACCTACCATGGCCCCATGGAATGAAACCCCTTTTCACACAGAATCCCACAGAATTGTTAGGATTGGAAGGGACCTCTGAAGTTCATCTTGTCCAACACCCCCAAGACCTTTCTTATTTTTCTGATTTTGCAAGGGCTGCCAGTTATGAGAAACGTTCATACTCACAGCTCTGAAAATAGAATATTAATTAATATTAATATCCCCCAAGTGCCCCACAGGCATGATCCAGAGTGGCACTGCCATGATGAGAGAGCAGAGTGTCACCAGCACAGCAGGTGTGATATTGGGAGAGTTGTCTCCCTTTTGCATTTTCATAAAGTACATCCCTGTGACTGACATCTTGCTGCTCCCTTTGGGCATTCAGTTAAGATCACCAAGTAGAAATGGCAGGGGTTTTTTTGGGTTTTTTTTGGAAATCAATGTTTCCTCTGCACTGTTTGTGGTACCAGGTCTGTGACTGAAAGCTGCCCTTTTGCAGTACAACACTGTAAGGCTCTGGAGAGATGGTTTCAGATATTCAATTTCTCCTTGTGTGCCACAATCTCTGCTGTATTTTGTCTTTCTCCTGTAGAGGAGCAGTGAATTTATTTTGATATTCAGGCTGAGACAGTTGGGGCTGTTCACACCAGAGAAATCTCCAGGGAGACCTTACTGCACTTTTCCATTATCTGAAGGGGCTACAAGAGAGCTGGAGAGGGATTTTTTACAAGGCCTTGTACTAATAGGACAAGGGGTAATGGGTTTAAACTGAAGCAGGGTCAGCTTGAACTAGATATGAGAGAGAATTTTTTTACACTGAGAGTGAGGAAAACCACAACAGGTTGTCCAGAGAGGTGGTGGATCCCCAATCCTTGGAAATCTTCAAGGCCAGGCTGGACAGGGCTATGAGTGAGTTGAAAAGGAGTTGAAAATGTCACTGCCCATGGCACAGGGGGTGGGACTGGATGACCTTTAAAGGGTCCTTTCAACCCAGCCACTCTGATTTCATGATTCTGTTTGGTCATTTCCTTTGAAACACTTGTAGACAAAAATGAGATCTCCTAAAAGCTGAGGGAACTGGTGAGTACTAGAAGGCATCAAGAATACAGTAAAGACTGACATTTTAAAGGCTGAATCTTCCAGTCCTTTCCTCTTCCATCTCCCATGCACCTGAAGGTGGTTTGGCTCAGGAAACCTCCTGCCAGAGTCCCACCCTCAGGATAAGGGGCTGACATCCCCAAAATGGGTTGAGGTGCTGTCGCCCTGTTCTTCTGAGAGTTTTAAAGTTCTTCTAAAAGTTCCTATGCCTGCTGATATTTACATATTTCAACTGAGTTTTCTCACACATGCTTATGTAAATAATGATTGCTTTGCATTCTTCTTTGTGGGTGGAGAGAATTGATGGACTGTTGGTTTCACCAGTGTGGTTGGAGAGGTGGCAGTTTCACCCTCCAATCCACTGTCACTTTGGCTATTGTAAATATAGTGGAGTCAGAAAATAAACTTGGCTTTTTGGGGTTCTTTTTCTTTCCTTTTACATCTAGCCTGCTCCTGTGGGTTATTTCGTGTCGCAGTGTGACAAGGTGCCTCACAGCCCCTCACCCTGAGCTGCTCCACCCCTCCTCACCCTGTCAGCACCCAGCAGCACCCAGCAGCATCACTCCCACTCCACGTCCTGCCCCTGCTCCCAGCCCAGCTCTCTCTGCTCTCTGATT
This sequence comes from Vidua macroura, assembly GCF_024509145.1. Classification (NCBI taxonomy): domain Eukaryota; kingdom Metazoa; phylum Chordata; class Aves; order Passeriformes; family Viduidae; genus Vidua; species Vidua macroura. The sequence goes on along the minus strand of NC_071572.1, from coordinate 3,659,949 downwards.
CCCCCACTGGACCTTTAGAAGCAGCAGCATGTGTAAAATCTGCAGGTCCCTTTGTGTACCCGAGTCAAACATTTACTTACAGCTGCTGTTCCAGCAGGAATAATTCAATTAAACACGAAGGGATTAGAGCTGCTCCAGAGATCCACGAGCTGGAGGTGCAAATCACAGCACGTCACTCATTTATGGCATTCCGCGTTCCTCCGGCTCCACACGGGAGTTTGTGGAGTGGAATTGTGGAATTGGAAATGGAACTGGGATTCCTGAGGAGCAGGAAGATGATTGCAGGCCTCTGTCCCTGCAGCCAAAGTCATAAATTAAACGAGGTCAGGTCAGGTCAGTAGCTGAATGCAAGGAATGTTGTGTGAACCAAGAGGTTCACTTGGGGAGATTCTAAGAAGGGATGTGGATTTATTTCTTTTTTCCTGCAAAAATAATGCATTTTTGAAGCATTATTTCTCAGCCATTGAAATCACCCAATTACATTTTTCAGTGAAAATGTACTTAAATGTACTTAAATGTACTTAAATTCTCTCAAATCCACTGTATTACAAGGCTTTGAAAAGAGTCTCTATTTGCTTAGCCAGAACATGTGCAAATTCAAGTCTGCTTTTTCAGGCTGGATCTCCTATGTGCTGCATATGTCTAAGTCCTGTGACAATATTTGTAGGTATTCCTGGGAATATATTGCTGTAATGAACTAATGAATTGAAGTCCAGCTGTAAAAAAAAAAAAACCTCAAGCAAGGTACATCAAAAATGTAAGGAAAATAAAATAAAATATAAAAGCAGTAAGGAAAGACTTTTCTTTTTTTTTTTTTTTTTTTTTTTTTTTTTGCTTTTTTTTTTTTTTTTTTTTTCATAACTGCTTGTGTTTGAAAATCAATCTGGCAGTCTTCAGTTATTTCACATTTCTCTTTGAAGAAGAGAAGAGAATAGCCCTGTACTTCCAGGTCCCAGAAGGACCATGACAGTGGACAGTGGGGCAGAAATCATTTCAGTTTGGCTCCTGCTCTTCCCAAAAGTGTCAGCTGTGGTTAAATTTATCTTTTTCTTTCAATTCCCTCACTATTTCCTAAGTCATTTTTGAGAAGGGGAGAAAATTCAACAGTTTCAAATTCAGATTTAACAAGACCAAGTGCTGGGTCACAACAACCTCAGGGAGCTCCAGGCTGGGCAGAGGGGCTGGAAAGCTGGGAAAGGCCCTGGGGGTGCTGGTGCCAGGGGCTGGACACGAGCCCAGGGGTGCCCAGGGGGACAAGAGGCCACTGGCAGCAGGGCTGGGTGAGGAATTGTGTGTCCAGCAGGAGCAGGGCAGGGATTGTCCCTCTGGGCTGGCTCTGAGAGGCCCCTCGAGGGCTGCATCCAGTTCTGGTCCTGCAGGAGAGACCTGGAGGGGCTGGAGCGTGTCCAGGGCAGGGAAGGGAGCTGGGAAGGGGCTGGAGAATTCCTGAGGGAGCTGGGAAGGGGCTGAGCCTGGTGAAAAGGAGGCTCAGGGGGGGGACCTTGTGGCTCTGCACAGCTCCTGCCAGGAGGGGCAGTGAGATGGTCAGACCTTCCCTGCAGGTAACAAGTTACAGGATGGAACGGTGTCAGGCTGAGCCAGGGGAGGTTTAGACTGGATATTTGGGAAAATTTCTCCCAGAAAGGTGCTCAAACCCTGGCACAGCTGCCCAGGGAAGAGCTGGAGTCCCCATCCCTGCAGGGATTTGAGAGCTGTGTAGATGTGGCACTTGGGGACATGGGTCAGTGCTGGACTCAGCAGTGCTGGGTTAAAGGTCGGACTCGATGACCTTAAATGTCATTTCCTAAATGATTCTGTGATTCTACTGATATTAACTGGAAAAGGACATGACTACACCCCAAAATGTTGATACATTCACAGCCAGAAAGACAAGCAAGCACACAAAACTGTGGTAGCAAAATTCTTTACTAATAAAATATCAAACATGGAACTGTTGGCTCAACACTCTCACATTCTCTATAAATAATACAACCATTGTCACGCCTTTTAAATTAACATTGCATTGTCACCTGCACACATCCATGAGGAGCAGCGTTCCTGTCACATCCAGCACACACCAGGAGCCCTTTTGTCCCCTTCCACTCTGAACTAAGGCAAAACTTCCATGGCAAAAATCCACTTCTGTATTTTCAGAAGTGCCTGGGAGGGTTGTGCCTCCTCAATAAGTCTGAGTCAGAGAAGCTGTGAGACCAAATCCTTCATGCACAGATTTGAAAGTCCTAATTTAAACTGAGGATGTGTTAGTTGATGAATTAGGGTTGTGGGAAAAAAAAAAGTATTAATTTTTATGCATCTAAAAACTGATCTTGGAAGAAATAGAGTGTGCTGAAGTGCAACCAACTCTAAGACACTGTCAGCTCTGCTGATTTTTGTACTTCTCCCTACTTAGAAGCAGTGGAGTAACTTCTAGATGACCTTTTCAAAGCTATTCATTAAAAAAAAAAAAAAAAAGATTTAATGAACTTCTAACCCAGAATGCATAAAAACATTGGGGTAGTGCTCAACTTCTGCAGACAAACTGCCCCCAAATTGCCTAAATTCTTTTGTTAGCCTATACAAAATTTTAAAAATAAGTATATGTACACTGCAGTATTGTGTTTGCAGTTCTATTTCTGATTGTTTTGTGATGGTCTTTCATAGGAAAATGAATCTAATTTTGCAAAAGGCCACTAATACTGTTTTGATGGTTTTAAAATTCATGAGCTGAGGCCTCAGCTGCAAAAGCTAATATAATTTAGCTGATACATATAAACTCACTAGCACTGTGGTTTTGTTTAAACAAATGGATTTGCCTTACATGCAATCATCTGCTTTTTTTTTTTTTTTAAATCACATTTTCCAGCAGGGTAAGTTTATGCTTTAAGTAATTAATTACTCAATTAATATATCCTTATTCAAAGCAGCCTAGGGAGCAGGGGAGGGGTTTAATCTGGAAAAAAGAGGCTCAGGGGGGATTTCACTGCCCTCCAGAACTCCCTGACAGGAGGGTGTGGTGAGATGGGGCTTGGTCCCTTCTCCCAAGTGAAAAGCAGCAGGACAAGAAGAAATGGCTTCAAGTTGCACCAGGGGAGGTCTAGATTGCATTTATGAATTCATAGATTGCATTTATGAAAAATTTCTTCACAGAAAGGGTGGTAAAGCACAGGAGCAGGCAGCCCAAGGAAGTGGTGGAATCACTGTCCCTGAAAGTGTTAAAAAAATGTGTAGATGTGGTCCCTAAGCACCACATTTACACATTTTTTTTGTGCTTAGGGACCACATCTACGCATTTCTTTAACACTTTCAGGGACAGTGATTCCATCACCTTTTGGGGTTAATGGTTGGACTCAGGGAACTTGCAGTTCTTTTCCAACCTGAACAATTCTACGATTCTGTGAATTATAAGATCAGTTTCTCATTTACACAAAGAAAATCATTACGTCGAGGAAAATTCTGTGCAGCAGCTAAAAGCATCCACTTGGGAAACCCCTTTGCAGAGAGGAGAGGAGCAGAAAAATCCCTGAAAATCCGAATTCCGGACATTTCAACCCGAACTCATCTGCTCCTCAGCAGAGCTTCAGCAGTGACAAATTAAATACTCATGGGCAGTCAGGCCATTGGAGACTGATGTGGGGACAAAACATTCTGAAGGCAGCAACAGAGACATCTTGTACAGGTCACTAGAAAGGACAAATCCATCTCCCAGGATGGTTTCAGGACCCTGTGTCAGGTCCCCGTTCCCAATCCAGCAGAGATGGGTTTCATGGAGCCACAGAATGGTTGGGTTTGGGTTGGAGGGGGCCTTAAAGAACATCCATTTCCACCCCCTTGCCACGGGCAGGGACATCTTCCTCTGGAATTTAACCCCAAAAATAGAGGTTGAGTCTGCAGAAGGGACTGACTGAGAACTGTCAGCAGCTGGATTCAAGTAATTTGGAGCATTCCTGGACTCAAATAAAAGCCCCAGCCAAGAGGTCCAGCAGGACTTGGGTCACCCTCAAGGGTGACTTCTTTTATGCTGATGCAAAGCCAAAGCTGGGACCAGGCACAGAGGTGGACGTGAGACCTACAACTGCCTGCAGGATTATTTCTTTATTTTTATTTTTTTATGACTGTATTATTACCTCTGAGAACAAGAAAAGACCATCAGGCTCTTTTCTGATGATGCTGTCCCAGCTCACAGAGTTCTGCCCCTCAAGACAAGGAGCTAGGAATGACCAGGACACATTCCTTTCTGCTCACCATTTTTCCATAAATTAAAGGAATAACCAGCTTGCACCTTGGGCACAACAGCAATGAAAGACACAAGGTATTTCTGCATATTATATGGAAAGAATAGTGATTAAAAAGATGTTGGCTTGGCTTTATCAGTCTGACCCACCATGCCTTCTGAAGGCAGCAAAAGTATTCAAAATTAGCTGAATTTTAAGCAAAATTCAGCTGTTTAAATATTTTAATTCTTTAAAATAAAATATTAAAAGTTTATTAAAGAAGCTTAAAATGAAAAACACCGTTCCTCTGACAAACAAATAAACATTGTTTCTTTCATCACCAGTGGTCAAAAGTGCATGATCTCACGTTACACCAGCGGAAAATAAATAATATATTATGGGCATTATTAAACACTTCTCAGGATCTTCCTGCTGAAAATATTTACCCTGCTTTTCACACACAGACAAGTAAAATGAGACACTTGGGAGATCCTTGCCAAGAAGGATTTGAAAATAAGGAAGGGAAGGGAAGGGAAGGGAAGGGAAGGGAAGGGAAGGGAAGGGAAGGGAAGGGAAGGGAAGGGAAGGGAAGGGAAGGGAAGGGAAGGGAAGGGAAGGGAAGGGAAGGGAAGGGAAGGGAAGGGAAGGGAAGGGAAGGGAAGGGAAGGGAAGGGAAGGGAAGGGAAGGGAAGGGAAGGGAAGGGAAGGGAAGGGAAGGGAAGGGAAGGGAAGGGAAGGGAAGGGAAGGGAAGGGAAGGGAAGGGAAGGGAAGGGAAGGGAAGGGAAGGGAAGGGAAGGGAAGGGAAGGGAAGGGAAGGGAAGGGAAGGGAAGGGAAGGGAAGGGAAGGGAAGGGAAGGGAAGGGAAGGGGGAAGGGAAGGGAAGGGAAGGGAAGGGAAGGGAAGGGAAGGGAAGGGAAGGGAAGGGAAGGGAAGGGAAGGGAAGGGAAGGGAAGGGAAGGGGAAGGGAAGGGAAGGGAAAGGAAGGAAAGAAAGAAAGAAAGAAAGAAAGAAAGAAAGAAAGAAAGAAAGAAAGAAAGAAAAGAAAGAAAGAAAGAAAGAAGAAAGAAAGAAAGAAAGAAAGAAAGAAAGAAAGAAAGAAAGAAAGAAAGAAAGAAAGAAAGAAAGAAAGAAAGAAAGAAAGAAAGAGAACAAATCCCTCTTTTCAGTGAAAAGAAAAGAAACAATAAATAACACCAATAAAATTTGTTTTCCTGTCTCTCTTCCATGCTATTACCATGCTGGGTGTTGGATCCCCTCAGCTCCCCTTGGGAACAGCTCCACTTTCACTGCTTTTTGGAAAAAACACTTCACACAGAAATTACAGGCATTCCATGCTGATAACACTGACCTTGCCTGTGCCTGCAGGAAAACCAAACAGGACCATTGCACAAGAGAGGATTTCTGAGCTTCTTTCTCCCTCCTCAGAGCCCTGCAGGATTTTTCAGCATCTGCTGTAAAGACCCCTCTCCTTATCTCTGAAACTTATAATCATCCCAGAGATTTCATGAGTCTTTGCTTGGGAATGAAATAAAAAATAGGGCTCCCAGCCTGAATGATTACTTGAGCACATTTTCCTATTAGGTCTTGTTCAAAAGAGAAAAATCCTCCTGTCTTTTCCCTCACACACCCAGTTTCTCTTTGGAAAAAAAAATGTCTAAATCACTGTAAGTGACTCTAGTTTAGCCTTGGCAAACCATTCACAGCAGCTCTCAGGCAATCAAAGTGAGACACAAATATAAAAGATGTCTCCAGGGTCTGTTTTAATAGGAAGAGCAGGACACCCTGCACTGGCTCCACCACGGATTATTTTCAGCAGGAAGCACACGCAAGGAAACAGCTGCAGCAGCTTTTACACCTCCACCAGGTGACCTGCAGTGCCCAAGGTCATCTCGAGAGCGTTACATGGGCAAATTCTACCATCTCTGCCAAAAAAAAATTGGTGTAGACTGAAGGAGGGATCTGTGCCAGGCTGCAGCTCAGCCCACTCAGAGCTGGCTGCAAGGGCAGGGCTGCAGCTTCCCATGCCAGGAGGGAGCATCCTGACAGCTACAAACATCATCCCTTAAGTGCCTGCACAGATGGGTGCAGTAATTTATCAAGGGCGACCAGGAAGATGGTGCAAATTTTATTCTCTGGACAAAAGTGCTTTGACTTTTTTTGTTTGGCACAGCAGAAATGTTCCCAGGCCTCTGGCAGCAAGATTTGGAGGGTGGGTTAGCAGGCCTGGATGTTTCAGGAAAAAAAAAACAAAAAAAAAATTGTAATGTTTGTAGAGAAGGGATGCACAGAGGTGGGAGTGAATGGGAGAGAAGGAAGTTTGCATGTTCTTGGGCAGAAATAGGGAATTTTTTCACAGAAAGGGTGGTTAAGCACTGGAAGGAGCCGCCCAGGGAGGTGTTCAAGGAATGACTGGACGTGGCACTCAGTGCTCTGGTTTAGTTGGCAAGGTGGTGTTTAGTCAAAGGTTTGACTCAATGATCTCGGAGGTCTTTTCCAACCTTAACACTTCTCTGATTCTGTGATTAAAATAACCATTTCTACAGTCTTTAACGTGATGGAGCTGGAGTTAATTGGGATTTTGCCGGAGTGGGGAGCAGCCCTGTAAAAGCAGAGAATTTCAGTCTGTGAAGTGGAGCAGGGTAGGTGCTAGAGCACTCCTCCTTGAGTTGCTGCCACTAAGTGGTTCCAGTAGCTGAGCTGCTCAGATGGTTTTACTCCATGGCACGTCACGATTTTCCTAAAGCGAGGAACAGAGAACCTGATCCTTTCTGGGAAAAACGTCTGCTCCGAGTGAAGCTCCTCCAGCCGAATTTTTAATTTGTCGAGGCACAGCCCTATGAACACATCCTCCAGTTTAATGAATGGAACACTCTCAGAAATGTTATAGATCTGGCTGGCTACGTCACTAGATAAAACATATCCAGTCCCGGAACAAAAGGGTGGGTAGGTGGCTCCTGGATACTCTTCCCTACTCACATACCACTTACTCCCTCTTGTCCTGATGGGGTACTCGTGCAGTTTTAAAAAGCCTGTGAAGAATCCAGTGCTCTTCTTTTTCCTCAGGAGCAGCTCAGTGAGGTAAAAAATGTTGACAAACACGTCCGTGTCGGTTTTCATCGCGAAGCTGGACTGGGAACAAAACCTGTGAATCCACTCGATTCCCATCATGGTCTTCAGGGTCAGGTTGTAATAGGTGTCTGTAAAGTTCTTCTGGATGATGTCTCTGTAGCTCTGGCTCTCAGCAGCGATGTCGGCCTGCTGGCTGGGGTCCACAGGGCTCCCCAGGAGGAACAAGGTCACCAGGCGCTTCCCAGCCACTGTCCCTCTCCTTGCCCCAGTGTGCCGGATGGCCATCCTGGCATCCAGCTGCTGGAATGAGCACGCCACGAGCAGGACAAGGAAAGGAGGGTTCTTGTGGCAGTCAACATCTGGGAGCTGGGAGAAGTTCCCTTCCATCCTCCTGAAAGTCTCCGTGGGGAATAGGTAACCCTGGCTGCTCTCACAGAACACGCAGAATTCGGTCCAGGTGTGGAAAACCCAGAGGCTGGCACTGCTGAGCCCCACCAGGCAGACAAACAGCCTGAACTTTCTGGAATCCATCTGAAAGGAACAAGAAGGAGCAGCACATCCATAAAAATAATCCCTGGTTCCTCTCAGCGCTCCGCTGCCAACTCCCTGTGCAGGGATTTAAAGCCAGGTCAGCTCTAATAGGAAGCTGCCGGTTGAGGGGCACTCAGCCACGTGCATTTCTCCTCCTGTCACCCCCACGAGATGTTCTGCTGGCAGATTCACTCTTGGGCTTAACTTGAATCTGCCCTCCAAGCCAGTGTGCCCTCAGAAATCCACACAAGCGTGTCCACTGACTCCATGTTACCCAGGCTGATGCTTCAAGCCTCCTCCCCATTTTCAGCATCCTACAAACCAAGTTTAGACCCACCAGGGCCAGAGAAGGAGCAGATTTATGTGTCCATTTCAGAGGACAGAGAATAACAATTATAATATTTTGGGAGTTTTTCTGTTTGGTTGGTTTTGGCTGGTTGTTTTGGTTGGTTGGTTGGTTTTTGTTTGTTTGTGGGTTTTTGTTTTTGTTTTTTTTTGCTTAAATACCATGTTTCTCCATTTGTGCCTGTGTCCCAGAGCCAGCAGGTGTCCCAGGGGCACACCCAGCCAGGTTCCTCTCATCTTCATCACCTCTGTGTCCTGTGGGGCTCTTGCACGAGCCCAGGAACTGCTCCTGATCCTTTTGCTGGAGGGGCCATGAGTCACATTTTTGAAGTTGGGTCAGCTGCTCTGAAAAAAAGAAAAGAACCAAAACAGCAGTGGGTCACATTATCTGGATGTTTCAGCTTGTGCAGAGTTTGAGTGACTCACCAGGACATGCTGAGGCGAGAAGGGGCTTCTCCTATTCCCCTCCCCTTTTTAAGTGAGAAAGATCCAAACAACAACAATGCTCACTCATGTAACATCGTAAGAGATTAATGAGCTGGGCATCTGGTTATAAATCTAATAGAAACTCTGAGTGAGAAAAAAGCTATCAAATCAAACCCCAAATCTTTACAGTGCCAAAAGTATTAACATCTCCATAAATTACCTGTGTGAGAGGAATTTAAGGCTTGAGTTGCTCATTCCAGTAAGCCACAGGCTCTCCTACTGCTATTTTACAGCACTAGGGTGGGACAATTTTTACCAGGGGAAGGGCAGCCATTCACCTTCCCCTTTCTTAACAAAGAATTGTGTCTGGCTCCCCAGCTGACAACACAGCAAACCAAGTTAACCATGCCCAGAGCTGCAGATTTCATGGAAATCTGATCTCTGCCTTCTGACCAGGAATGTTCTGTGCAGACTCCCCCAAATCACTTTAGTGCCTTCCTTCTTCTGCTCAATTTCCCCTTTCCAGGCAATCAGAGGTTTTGCATTGCAGGATTTAAGCTCATTTGAAAGTCCAGCCAGGTGTCCCTGGAACCAAATCCAGCTCATTTTACTCCCAAGAATAGTCCCACTGACTTCAGTGGGAATTGTCAAAAGCATGAAAGAAGTAGAACTGGAGTCTTGGTTACTGGAATTACTCCCATAGTGAAGTGCATTTTTGCAATGATTCACTAGTGAATTTTGAAAATATTTCTGAAGTTTGCATTTCTTCCGGCACCTATATTTAAATTCACTTTATCCTTAAATAGAATATTCCTCAGATCTGATTTTTCTTTGTATTTATAGCTCATAGTATTCTTGTAATTAACTTTACAACTGCTTTAGTTAAATACATATGAAAAGTTGTGTGAGATTATACCTATGCAGTTATATTATATGTATACACAAAATATTAAATAAAAATCTGCTCTGCATCTGTTCTCACATTCTTCAGTGGCCCTGGGAGGAAGCACACGAATAACCTGAATTGTGTTTTCAGGACAGGAAGGTGTTTTGAGGTTGACAATGGAGATGTACAGAGGTTTTTTTCCTGTCGCCAGCTCACAGAAGACTGTTTGAGAGTCTGATATTTCTCTGTTACAGAAATTCCAGAACACCAACAAACCAAACACTGAACTAAGAAAACAATGGGGAGCAACATTCTGTTAAAACCCATTAAAACCTTTCCCCAAATAGCCAAGTGCAAGGTGCCATAACACACAACAACCATTTTACAAGATTTCTGTAGAATCAGACCAATGTAACGTGACCATTATTCACTTTTGTTTCCAGCATAGGTAACAGATCTAAAAAAAAAAACTTTTTAAATGTCCTTGTTTTGGACAGCCGGGTGAGCAGCCTCCCACCTTTACCATTTTTTTTCTTTCCAGAACCAGATTCCTTCTCCTTTCAGCCCATGTGTGAAGGAGCACTGCTTGTACACACACACATAAACACACAAACGCACACAGCTGGGCAATGCAAATGCTTGCAAATGCATGCAAGTTTTAAACAGCATTTTAGAGGTTTTGCAGGTGGTACACGTGTCCATGGATCCTCTCCCAGCAGGTCCCTGTGTAGGGACCAAGGGGTGGGCAGTGGCCTTGATAAGAGGAACCATGGGATGGTTTGGGTTGAAAAGGACCTCAAAGCTCACCCAGTGCCACCCCTGCCATGGCAGGGACACCTCCCACTGTCCCAGGCTGCTCCAGCCCCAGTGTCCAACCTGGAATTCACTGAGAGAACCCCAAGGGAAAGGGGTGACAGACACACAAGCTGCTTCCTCTTGCCAAGGCCATTTTTCTTCAAAAACCATCCATTCAATCCTTGTTTTCAGATGAGCAGGGAGAATTCTGAACACTAAAACTGTTTTATATTAATGCAGGCAGGGCAGTTCCTAGGAGCACTGAAGTTTCTGTATCAGGGAATTAAATCACCCTGGTATTGTCTCCTTACCCCTGAGATGCTGAGCCCCCCTCCAATGCCCATTTGGCATCAAAACAAATATTTCTGGTTTTATAGAAAGTCCTTTTGCATGATGAAATATTTGATTTTTCTCTGTGATCTCAGTCAGAAATCACAGTTTTTAATTATCTCAACGCTGTTTCCATCTCTTGTTGTTCCGACTGCAAAATATTTGATGAAGGGCACTGCCAAAAAATTGCCTGTTTCATATCCTAGAGCCTTTTCTTAAACTGACTGGCACTTCATCGGTCTCTGCAGCTGTGGCTTGCATGGAATCCTGGCACCAAACCATGTGGGAGCTGCAGCCTCTTCTCACACTCACCTGAAATGAACACATAGAAAAAGACTCTGCTCCCTCCCAGCAGCTTAAGGGGAGCTGAAATGTTTTGTTCTCTTTGTTATTTATCAAATCCCTCCTTTGTCTTGAGACTGTCTCTTTTAGGCAAGTCACAATACTTCATTTTTTCAGCACAAAGTACCACAACAACTCTGATATTGAACACAAACAAGTAAACACTCTGCAATGGTTACAAATGACTGCCACAAATGCATTTTGTAGCAGTCCCCATTTTGGTAGCCATGAGTTAAGCCAACCTCATCAAAGAGTTTTGTTCTTTCTGCCACTCTTCTGTTGCTTTTTCTATCGATTTTTGTCTGCTGGGCTTCAAACTCATCCCTGATGTAAGTGCAACATTCTTATCCTATAAGAGCAAATTTTTCCTTAAGGCCATGTGGTTCTGTGGAGCCTCATTCCTACCAACATGCCTTGAGAATATATCCAGCAATTAGTTACATTTAATATATATATATAAATATATATTAATAATAATAGCAAAATAATATCTATTATAATATTATATATTATATTATATTATATTATATTATATTATATTATATTATATTATATTATATTATATTATATTATATTATATTATATTATATTATATTATATTATATTATATTATATTAATGATATACATTAATATATATAATATATTATGTTATATATATTAATAATATATATTAATAATATACATTTTAGCTACTTGAAATTTTCATACAAATTTTCATGACTAATCCCTCAGTGAAACTCCAAAGGTGTTTTTGGGAAAGATTTTGGTGAACTATTGAGATACATCTTACAGACACGAGCAATACTTCAGTCGCGACGTTATTCATTCTTTTTCCTCCATTTTATTCTGCTTGGGGATAATAATTTAAGTTTAATAGTGTAATTCATTCTTTCTGCCTTTCCACTGGCTTGTGACCATCATGGAGTGTGTAAATCCCACTGGATTCCCAAGGCCTTGCAAACCTGTCCCACTGTTCCTGCTGTAAAACCAGGCCCTCTGTCTGATGACATTCCTAGAGGAGCTCCAAAGCATGGAAATAATTGATTCAGAAATATTTTCACTACTTCTTTTGCCATGTTGGTGCAACAGGGAAATGCTTCAGGCCACGCAGAACAGGGATCTGCGTGAAGAAAGAAAGAAATTTACAAGCTGCCTTTGCATGGAAGTTCTGTAAAGTCAATTTGCCAATAATCTCCAGGAGAGTTTCTACATTTGACAGCCTCTATCACTATTTTATTCTCTCAGAAACTATTACTTGTCCAGCAGGGCTGACTGCCCATCCACCAGGGTGAAATTTAGAATTTAATGCTCTGATTAACTGACAGATTTTTGTGCTATATTCTGGTTTAATATCTGACTCTGCAGCTCCGTGGCTGTGACTGCTCACAAACAGCTGGATCATCCTTGGCATAAGGGAATAATTCAAAATATTTCACAGGATCTAGGAAGCCCAAACCTGGAGAACTTGTTAGGGCTTTTTAAGTCATTTGAAAGCAACCTGAGTATCATCATCATATAACAAAGTATTTCTGTGTTTAAAACTATTTATGTGTCTAAAAGTATTCATGGCTATAAACTATGTATGGCTATTACTATAGAAAATATTTTAAAGTCCATACAAAGGGTGGACCAATAATCCAAAATTCCTTTAAATCTGTTACAGTGAGCCATTCCAAATTTATTATTTATTTGTTTGGGTTTTTGTTTTGGTTTTCTGTTTGTTTGGTTGGTGGTTTTTGTTTTTGTTTTTTTGGTTTTTTTGTGTGTGGTTATGAGTGTTTTGGGTAACTTTGGGTAACTTAGCAATTTTTGGGTTAGTTAGCAATTTTATTAATTGCTCTTGAGTCTTGTACTAACTGATAATCTTTACAATTCATATTTTTGTCTGGCAAAATTGGAGTTCAACAACAACCTGTACCTTAAAATTTTCTTAATCTTAGGTAATGAACCTTTTCAATGTTTTAATTTTAAAGGATATTAGTTTTGTCTTGCCAGGTCTGTGTCTGATTTAATTTGGTTCTCACAGATTCTGCTCTTTTTGATTTTCCAGGAATCTCCCTGGCCCACACAATGGGGATTACTGCATCCTTAATTCTCTTTAGGATAGGTTCAGATTGGGAAGTCAGTGTAATATAAAAATTGAATTTTACATGTATTTAGCCTCAGAGATTTTAATTTGAATGTCTCCTTCCTGAAACTTGATTTTTGCACTCAATTTTCCCAGTAAGTTTTTTTCCTTAATAACAGTTTTGGAGAGTTAGGCAGGTACAAAAATTGATGGGTTATTTATAATTTTTCTACCTTGAACTTAACTGGTTTGAACAAGGGGCACAGTTCACGAGTTCCAGTGGCACCAACAATTGTGATGGAGGCATCCCTAAACTTCTCTTGCATTTAATACTGAATAATTGGTATTTAAAATGGAATAATTGCTTCCTTTGCCTCCTAAAAATTCCAGGTTTTCATTTCTTGGTGTGGCTGTTACCAGAGACTCTGCTGTTGCCATGAGATGTTTTGGAGGGGTCCTGGGTTTTACTTGAGCATACTCCTGCTTCCAATATTTATATTTATTTTGTAATTTTTGTATTGATTATTTCCCAATCTTCCTAATGGAGATCGTGGAACTGAACACCTTCCCCTGTTACAAGACTCCTCACTGGGGGTAAGAATTTTTTGTGTTTTCTTTTATAATTGCTATCATTTTCTGTTTAGTTTTTTCCTGTTGTTTCTTTTCTTTTCTTTTTTCTTTTTTCTTTTTTTTTGGATTTGCACATTTTGCTACACTGCCCATGCAACATCAAGTAGTTTACCTGTATTAAAACCACCCATTTCTTGGATTTTCAGTAGCTTTATTCTAATATCATCTGAGGATTGTCCTATGAAAATAGGAGCCAGGCAACTTTTACCTTCCTCCCAAATGTTTTCTTATCTTTATTTCTCTCTCATCTATGCCTGCAGCTGGCCTTTTCAGTTCTCTATGCACAGGACTTTACAGCTAAGTCTTAAACTTCCTTTTTCCATTGACAATCTGAATGCTGGTAGCTGTTCCACCAAAATATTAGAAAAACAGGTTTCAAAATCTCTGTTTTAAAGTACCAGAATGCCGAGTTTTAAAATACCAAAGTAGCGCATATTTAAAGTATTCAAATACTAAGTTCCAAAATACCAAAGTAACCCAGTTTCAAAATATTAGAATACCAAGTTCCAAAACACTAAAATAATTCTGCTTCAAAATGCCAGAACATCAATCTTCAAAATATCAAAGTAACCCAAGATATTCAAGATACCAAATTCTAAAGTACCCAATTCCAAAATACCAATTTTCAGGTGTCTTATGTGGGCAGGATTCCCAAACTCAAGAGAATGCCTCAGTGTCACAGAGGGATCCTACCTGTGTCCCAGATAAATCTGGGGGAATCTGGGATTTTCTCCAGGGAAGTCCTGGTGCCAGCATGGAAAATCCCCGAGCCTCAGGGGAGACCAGGCAGTTGTCCTGTGTGGGTTCACCAGAAATGGCACCAAAACTGGTGGGAATAAACTTTTCTAACTTTCTTTCTGTTGCTTCTTTTTACATAATTTGCCAAAATTGATAATTTTTACATAATTTGCCAAACTGGAGGCCTCTTTATCTATTTCTCCACTGGTCCCAGACACGTTTAGCATCCTCTGGGCATGCCTCGACATCATTTTATCTTTTTGTTTGCCAGTTGGTCTTTAAACTCTATTCAGCAGCTTCAGGGGAGGTGGAAGTGTTTGTTCTCTATGTTATTTGTCATTGGGACCCTCTGAAGAAGGTGGCTGAGGTCTGGGATCCAAATCCCAAACAGCAGCACTCTCTGTTTTGCAAGTCCCTATTTCCACCAGTGGCACAAACTCCCTCCTACACCCTGCCATGGGCTGGCTTTAGGGTATCTCTGTTCACACCTCTGACCCTGCTGGAAGTCCTTTGTGTTTCCCAGAGATCAAGCCCTGGTAACTCCTGTGCCAAAGCCTAATTACTGCATCAAGATTAACCTGGCATCTCCTTTAATGAGTGGAATTATCTGAACAGCGCCAAGAGATGAGGGCTGTGTGCCATACAGTTCAGGGAAAGCAGCCTGGCCTGAGGCAGAGACAGGGAAGTAGGTCTGGAGTCCCCCTGAGGAGCAGGTTGGAAATATCAATTTAAAGAAGTAACTTTCCTTACCTTTTCTGGGGCAAAGCTGCTGGCAGGTTCGGCGGGTGGTTGCTGATGTTTCGCACCGAGGTCACACACATCAGCCAGGGAAAAACCCAAACCACAAATGATCCAAGTGCTTTGGACCACCTGTGTGGGAGCCCAGGACATCCCTCTGGCTGCCCTGGCTGTCTCCAGACCCTGGCAGGGGGCTCAGAGACCTTGGCACAAAGTCAAAAACAGCTGTGGCTTTGATTTTAGCCCATGGAGAAAACTGCCAGCTTTGTATGAGGAATTAAAAGCCACAAGGGTTTGAGAGTGTGGTGGTTGAATTAACACAGGGTGAAAAAGTAAAATTTTGCGGCTTTTTAGAATGGGGTTCAAGGGGACAAGATGGAGGAATTTGGATGCATCCTAGCCTTCTTCTTCTTCTTCTTGCCCTCCATGTCCTGGTGTGATGGTGACACTTTTCTATTGGTTTAAAGTAGAGACACACTGTCCAACATAAATGATCGATATTGGCACGTTATTGTAAACACAGTACACGTAGTTTTTGGTATAAAATGTGAACACCGCCCTAGAGGGCAGGCAGAATGCCATGGCTGACTTGCTGGACAGAGCTCAGCAGGTCAGAGAAAGAATGTTATGGATAAGAGAAAATAAACAGCCTTGAGAAGCCGACCCTACACATTCACACTTCTTTGGCTGCGCGGGCTGGCAAGCGAGGACTTTTACATTCTCGAGGTCACTTCAATCTCCAGACCCTGAGACACCTGCAAAATCCTTGCTTTGTAACAAGACTCAAGCAGCTGCAGCCCCAAAATCAGAGGCATGACTTAAGAATGGGACCAGGAGCTCCAAGCTCAGGTCCTGCACAGTTGAAGTCCGCAGTGTCATTCCCTTTTGCCTTTCCTAATCACTGAATGCAGCACATGCCCTGGTATAAGGACTAGCAAAAGCTGCTAACTCCCAATTTTCCTTGGAATAAAGCCCCTAAATTGCTTTTTCATAAGCTCAGCATGACACAGAGAAGGATTAAGCACACATAGATAATAAGAAAATTTCAAGACCAGCGGGAAACATTTATTTTTTTTTTTCCTAAATGCAGGAGTTTCAGAGAAGCAGGGGCCAGTCTGGAGCTCTCCAAAATGACATCTCTGGTGATGCAATGGGTTCAGTAGTGCCTGGATCACCGGTTTTATGTGTGCTCACCCAAACTGGCAGGCAAAAAGGGTGTAAACCCAAAAAAAAAAAAAAAAAGTGCAGGACAAAGGGAAAAACTTTTTGTGCTGAACTCTCTGAACCTTTTTGATACCTCTCACCAGCCTCTGCTCTCAGGATGGTGTCTCCTTGTAGTCCATCAGCAAGACAGAGGCACTGTTCCTCTTCTCCACACACACCAGTTTCTATCACTTCAGCACTGAGCTGCTGGGGTCATTATTTATAGCCAGATCCTCTCCCTTTTTTTTCCTTTCTCTTTTCTTTTTCTTTTTTTTTTTTTTTGTTTTGTTTTTTTTTTAATTTTTTTTTTATTTTTGTGGGGTTTTTAGGGTGGTTTTTTTTGTTGTTTTTTTGGTGTTTTTTTTTTTTTTTTGTTTTGGGGTGGGTTTTATTTGTTTCTGGTTTTTGTTTTTATTTATTTTGTTTGTTTGTTTGGTTTTGTTTGTGTTGTTTCTTTTGTTGCTTTTTTTTTTTCCTTGCCTCTATTATTTTTGTCTCTGTTTTTCTCCCATTTTTCCCACTGTGGTGGGAGGGGGTTTGCTTCCCCAGCTCCTCCCAGGCCTGCTGTGATGGGATCTGGGTAGAAGAAAGGGGTCTGAGGGCTGGGTTTTGTTTTAAGCTTTCCATGCTTAAAACGAGCCTGTGGTTCTCCAGAAATGTTTCATGTCCAGGCAGTGACTGTGTCACAGACCCAGGGCAGGAGTCCCTAAGCCATCAATCAGAGAACAGATAGAAAAGGAGCATTACTGTCGTGGATTTGCAAATCCTACTGCGTGGCCTGCCTTATGCTCTGTCTTTATGTCACTAATACCCATTTAGCTGATTGACCCTGTGACTCCAACAGCAGACTGAATTTTCTTTGTGAAAGGTTGGGCTGGTTTTTGTTTGCCACTTTGGGTTTTAATAAGGAGAGAGTTAAGAATAATTAAAATAAAAAAGATGTATAGTAAAAACAAGTTTTTACTGTGGAAGTTTTTCTTTCTAGAGAAAGAAAAGTTTTTCTTTCTAGAGAAAGAAAAATTAGGGTGAGATGTTACATTCTAGGTTAATGTAAGCCAAATGAAATACCATTTTCCATATATACAGATATATGCATGGCCAACATGGCCTAAACACTGGCACAGCTAGAATAAGCAAAGAAACATTTTTCACAGCAATCAAAGAAAAAACATGGTCAAAAAAAAAAAGGGAGAAACTTTAAAATAGAAATTGCTTAAAATTCAATATCTGAGCAAGAGTCCCTTCAAGTTTCACTTCCTTGCCCTATCGTGCTATGAGGCTATTTCAGAAGAGCCACCTGACCCACAATGACTCCTTAACCTCACCCCTTCAGGGGCAAATCTGCACCATTTCCTCTTCTGAACTGTATTTTCTGTGCCACAGAGGGCAACTTACTGGTGGTTAACCACAGTCCCAGCAGACTGTATAAACACAGCTTAAACACGGCCGCTCTCCCAGGGGCAGAGCCCAGGCACAGGGGGAGTTCTGCAGGCAACACTCATCCATTTAATAGCTGCCTCTTTGTTTTTACAGGAAAAACAAACATTCGTGGGCCTCATCCACTCAGAAAAGTGTTTCCAGCTCAGGTACAGAGGTGTCACCGCGGATGTGGAAATTTCCATTATTAAAATGGTTGCAATGGCCCAGACCAGGTGTCCTTGGCTTCTGCCTCTGTCCCTACCCAGATGCCTAAAGGAGAATCAAGATCATGGCAGGAGGGAAGGCCTTTGTGGCACAGGAATCTTCTGAACCAGAGGATGCATCTTCCTCCTTATTAAAAAAAAAAATCAAGAGCCATTAGCTCCTAATGCACCTTGATCTCATCCACCCAACATGAGCACTTGCTCATAACATCTGTTTTGAAAAGCCAAAAAAGCATCCTCAGACCTAAATGCAATTTTGCTCTCAAAACCAGCAAAAAAGTTCGTGTCTTGGAGTGACTCAAACTGAAACAGTTTGGCAGGAGGTGTCACTGCTCTGGTAATGTCACAGGAAATAAGTGCTGCAACTGAGAAGTCAAAAAGAAATATATTCCCAGGGACTTTAGCCAAGCTAAGGGAAGCTTGCTTCTATTTTAAAATATCAGCTTGCTTTTCCAAGCCACCTGCAAAATTCTCTGGATGAATCCTGGCCCTTAAACACCCACAAAAATGTTCAGTTTGGGTATTTAGTACGGCCAGATCCTTTTTCCAGGATGGAGAAGATGCTGCAGTGGGGGCTGGAGGTGTCCTGTTGGAGAGCTCAGACCATCAATGCAGGGACACTGTACAGGACACCCAGTGCAGTCCAGCCCCCACTGCAGGTGCTTTGTGTCCTTTTTAGGAGCATATTTGGACACTTTTGGTTTATTCCCCTTGCACAGGGGATGGAAACACAGCTGGCAGGCAGCCAGCCAAGGGCATCCTCTCTCACAGGCAGGGAAAAGAGCAGTGCCCTGGGGCACTCCCTCCTTCCCTCTCATCTTGGTAGCATTTTCCCCAAACATTCAGCCTAAAAGCCTTCTCCTCCTCCTGTCTCTGTCCTCCCTTCACCTGCTGAGTGGCAACCATCCCTCTCTGGATTTCTCTCCAGTGCTAATAGACTCTTCCTCTAATGCTCCCTCTATTCCTACAATACCACCATGTTCCTTTTATCCCTGATGCTAATGGGCATATTTAACTTATTTCAGAATGGCCTCATGAATCAGCAATTTCATCCTACTTGCTCTATTCCAAACCCCAGATCTCAGCACAGATAAGCAATTGTCCACAACGGGATGAATCAGAGCAACCTGACCCTGTGTAAACCCGTGTGCTTCATTGTGCTGAACAGGAATAAAATCCAGCTCCCACTCCTCTTATCTTCATAAACAAAGTAATGAGGAAATTTCTTCCTTAGGCTCTTGTTGCCTCCGCCAGGACTCCAAAAGTCCAGTTCTCTGAGAAATTCTGTGCCCCCAAACCAAATTATTTATTGCACCTTCATTTACAAGTAGTACTGCTGGTTGTTTTTCCTCATCTTAATGCACAAGAGAAATAAAACTGAAAATGGTATTTTTCAGATAGAATGAGGATCTTGCTCTTCTCCCTTGGAAACAGACTCAAGATATAGGAAGGAAGAAGTAAAATAGCACTGAAAAAAGTGATAATTATGCAAGTTTAAAAAAAAAAAAAAAAATTCAAAATGGGAAAAATTGCCAGTAAAGGTATTCCAATACCACTCCTAAATCTTTGACTGCTGCTCAGTCCTGATGATATCACTGTAGGATGAGGACCTGTCAGGATGTTACATTGCAGATGGTTTTTTTCCCCTTTTTTAAGCTGTGGGAGCACTTGGAGCAGGTGAGCCTGGTGCTCATGCTTTGTCCTTTTGTTTCATTCTGCCTCTTGGCACAGTCATTTTTTGGTGTTCGGAACTTTATACTCCTCTAACAGTTGAACTGTCTTTGCATTCATGTGCCTGTTCAAGCTTCAAGTCTGGTACTTTGGGAGGAAAAAATCTTCCTGGGCAAAGGAGCACAAATCCAACCGTGGGGCCCTCATGCTGGCAAATCCTTTGTCAATAACTACTTGGCTTTAAAAATGCTGATTATACACAGAAATGTTTGTGGGATTGGGGCCAGTGGCTGCGTTTTTAATTACTTACCTGTGCCTCGTGGATCTTCCGTTTTTCAGCATTTTATCCGAGCAGGACAGCGAGGAGAACGCTGCCCTGGCTTTGTCCTAACTGATCCTGGTCTTTATGTGGGGCTGCCAAAATGTTCCCCCCATTCAATCCGGCAAGTCAGATTACTCATTACCACGTTTTCACCCCCACATCCGTGCACGATACCCATTTTACCAGGGGAAGGACATCGCAGTCGGGAGCTGGGGACGCCCCTGGATTGGGAGGTGTGGATTTTGATCCCGGTTTCCAGGCAGGGTCACACCTGCACCCCCCTCTCTCCTCTTCCTCTCCCCACCCACCGCGGCCGCCGGAGAGTTTGGGAAAGTCGGAGCGGCGGCTCCGAGGGCACAACCAGGGCTGGAGGGAGCGAAGGGAGCCCCTGCTCCCGGGTCCTACCTGGAGCTGGCCGAAGGAAGAGGCGCCTCCTCACCCCGGGCGCCCGCAGCGGATCCTCCGGCGGCTCCGGCCCTTCCCAGCGGGATCGCCCGGATCTGCGGGGCTACAGCTGCCCGGCTGTGCCCCTGTCCCCCCGCAGCCCGGCTGTCCCCAGCCAGGGGCTCATCCTCGGCCGCGGCTCCGGAGCCAGAAGCGAAGGAAGGCGGCGATGCGGCAGCGGTAACCTGAACTCCCTGCCTGCCTCTTCCCTCCTCCCTCCCTCCCTCTCTCCCTCCCTCCCTCTCTCTACCCTCAGCGGGTAACCTCTGCGGGAAGGGCAGGTTAGGAGCTGGCTGTAAATGGTTTTATTTGGGGTATTTTGGTTGGGAGGTGGGAAGCAGCGTCCTGCCGGGAGCGGGAGCTGGAAATGGTGTCGGAGCAGCGGCAGCTCCTGCCGGCGCTGGGAAAGTTCGGCTGGGCGCTCCCAGTTACCGACAGCACAGCCTCGCTTCGCTCAGTGGGACAGAAATCCCCCTCTGCTCCAAAGCCCGTGTTCAGGTACCCTCGGAGGGTTTGTTTTTTCCTGATGGGGAATGACAGCCAAACGCAAAACCACCACACCGGGGAAAAGGGGAAAGGAAGGGGAGCAAACCTCACCCTGAGCGCGCCCCCGGCAGCCGCGCCGCCGGGGTGACAGCATCCCTGACCGCCCTTCCCTGGACACCCCCGCCTGCTTGACCCCCGAGCTGTCCGGGCTCAGGACAGCCCTAAGTCCCGAGCCTTTGCCTCAGGGCAAAGGACGAGTCCAGGCAGGACAGCCCATCCCTTCCCAGGGCCAGTTCCAGTACTTGGAGCACGTGGAGAACTGCAGCGCTTTTACCTTTGTGGACTGTCCTCTGGTGACAGCAACCAGCGGCAGCCTCACACCACAGCAATTATTGAAGCAAATGGCTCCGGGGGAAAGACATTTCTCTTCTAAACGCTGCAAGCTACAGCAGGGAAAAAAAAAAAAACCTCCCAGACAAACGTTACGGATAAAGCCGCACATTTAATAGCAAAATACCCAGGGATGATCCAGGACGCTTTGAATTTCTAGCGAGAAAATATTCGCTTTGATTTGTCATTGTCCTTTTTTTTGTTTGTTTTTTTTTTTTTTTTTTTTTTTTTTGTTTTTTTTTTTTTGTTTGAAACAGGTTGTTAGAGCGCAGCATAAGAAAACACGAGACAAATCAATCACTGCGAGCTGCTGGCAGCTCCCATTCTCCTCCCCCTCCACTCCAAGGCTGGAGATGGAGAGATGCAGTTAAGGAGACACACAAAACGCTGTTTGCTTGGTGTACTCTGCAGGAGAGACACAAGTGAGAAGAGAGGTCCAGATCCTCTTCCAGATTTGCTGCAGAAAGGACTGCCCCAAAAGCTTTTTCCTTTTTTAATTATTCAAAAAAAAAAAAACACTCCCGGGTAGCTTTGGTTTCCTGTAATGAGGAAGCATTAGCTAAGGCACCCAAGAATGCCTGTGCCTCCCTCTGCCTGCATGACTCTCTCCTTTATACTCCAAGTTCCTAAAAAAACCTGGCCTTTAGTTTTGGGAGAGTGCTAACACTTCCTTTGTCACAGTCTGACACTGAACACACAAAAGCTTCTGCATGCAAATGATCTGCCCTCCTGTGATAAATTGAGGCGAATAATTTGATTCAGCCTTTTTAAGGTCAATTAGCATTTTATTAATTACAGCAAGCAGTAGCAAGCAAAACAGCGCTGGGTGGGTAGGGGTCTCCAAACCGCCCCTCCTGCAGTGCCCCACACTGCAGTGCCCCACACTTGTAGTTTCTTGGAGGTTTCTTCATTCGCGTCTCTTGCGATAGCGGTGTGCGTAGCTTGAGCATCTCTCTGCGTCGTCTCTGCGTTGTGTCGAGGCAGGTGATCGCTGATTTCACAATCGGCTCCGGACAGTGATGGGCGTACCCGGAGCACTCCTACGTTATCTAGTCCGGTGGCCGTTGCCTGGTGGTCGCTGATTTCATAATCAGCTCCGGCCATCCCCCGACATTCTTAGCCTGTGTCTGAAAAAAACTACAAAAAGCTCCCTATATGGTGATTAATCATACTTGTAATCTTACGGTTTTGCAATATATCTATAGCCTTGCAGTTTGTAGCAGTTGCTACGAGCTAGTATAAGGCTAGTCCCTTATACTTTAATTTTTATTTTTTTTTTCTCCTTTAATATTCCAATTCTTTTGATGAACAAATAAGTTACCACAGTTTATCACAGAAAGGACCTTAAAAATCATCCAGTGCCACCCCCTGCCATGACAGGGACACCTTCCACTGTCCCAGGCTGCTCCCAGCACCAGTGTCCAGCCTGGCCTTGGGCACTGCCAGGGATCCAGGGGCAGCCCCAGCTGCTCTGGGCACCCTGTGCCAGGGCCTGCCCACCCTCACAGGGAAGGATTTCTTTCTCATATCTATTCTAACCCTGCCCCCCTTCAGCTCAAGGCCATTCCCCCTTGTCCTGTCACTCCATGCCCTTGTGAAAGCCGCTCTCCAAGTCTCTTGAAAAGCATTAACTGAAAGAGGCTCAAAGATCTCCCTGCAGCCTTCTCTCCTCCAGGCTGGGCAATCCCAGCTCTCCCAGCCTGTCTCTATAGCAGAGGTGCTCCAGCCCCTCGTCCTTGTGTCCCTGCTCCATACTCATTCCAACAGCTCCACGTTTTTCTCATGCTGGGCACCCAGAGCTGGATGCAGCACTGCAGGGGGGGCTCACAGGGGCAGTGTAGAGCGGGACAACGCATTGTCAATCCACATAAAGCAGTTTTTCCACTCCCTCCAGCCAGGTCAGCCACCTCCAGGTCGCTGCTCCCAGCCTGCTCTGTGAGTTTTAGCAATTTGCTTCTCCACGGTTTTTAGGCTGCCCAGCTGTCAGCAAAGGCAGGGAGGCTCCAGGGCACTCAAAGCACTCACTGCACGGGAAGATTACACAGCCCGGGGGCTGGGAGGGGCACAAGGGGACAGAAAATAAACTCTGGAATATCGAGCCTTCGTGCTGGGGAAAAAAAATAATATCCAACAAGCACAATCTATTCCTCTCTGCCTCTGATTCGGGGCTGCGTTTGCTGTGAGTCCACCCCTACCCCAGCATTTCAGCAGAGTAATGCACACATGTGCCTGCATTTCACCAGCAGTAAATTTAAGCCAACATACATCTACATGAAATCAGGCCTCAAAGAGTGAGTCAGGGCCTAAATCAGTGTTGCAATTGAACTAAAATAATCTAAGCCTGCTCTAAATGCACATAGCTTTAACCTGTCACATCAAATGAAAATTATATACTTAAACTGTAATCTTCCTGTTCCCTTAGTCATCAAAAGAGGCCAGATCAAATTAAAAAAGAAAAAAAAATGCAGAAGAGAGTGTGGATGCTGTTCAGAGGATGAGGAGGAGGGGCTCATGGAGCAGGATATTCACAGAATCATCAAAGTTGGAAAAGCCCTGCCAGCCCATGCAGTCCCAGCTGTGCCCCATGCCCACCTTGTCCCCAGCCCAGAGCTCTGAGTGCCACCTCCAGGGGCCACCTGCAGGGATGGGCACTCCAAACCCCCTGGGCAGCCCCTCCCACTGTTTAATCACCCTTTCAGTGAATAAATTATTCCTGATGTCCAACCTGACTCTCCCCTGGCAAAACTTGACCCTATTCCCTCTTGTCCTGTCACTTGGGAGCAGAGGCCACCTGGCTGCGCCCTCCTGTCAGGGAGCCACAGAGAATGACAAGGTCCTCTCTGAGCCTCCTTTTCTCCAGGCTAAAAAATCCCATAAGTCCCTCCTCACATGACTTAAAATTCTGATTGAACCAAGGGGTGTTTCTGCCTTCCAAGCCACACTCAGCCCCAAACTCAGCCCCCCAGCACTCCCATCTCTTCTTCAAGCAGAAAACTGCCAGCTTGAGTTGCTGGTTGCATCGGTGGCTCTGTGTTGTCATCTCCTCTGCCAAGTCTGGGTGGCCATGGCCTGGCTAAGTGACAGTAAATATTTCCACACCCGAGTTTGCCAGAGCGCGAGGCAGGCAGGGATAAGGTCAGGCTGCAAACAGAACCCACCAGGAGATGCCATTGTTTGGCTGGGGCTGAGGTTTGCTACGTTTTGTTTTTTCACCAGGATGAAAAATGTGAGTTGGGGCTGCGTCCTTGGGTTTCTCCGAGCACACGTGCTGCTAAGGCAGCTCTGGGGGCAGGCACACGAGCTCTTGCAGATGAAGAGGGTCACTGATTTACACTCTGCCACTTGGGGTAGGAACGGGATGTTTTGATGGCTTCACTGCCTGACTGCACTGGAAGCTCTAAGGTATTGTAAATGCAGGTGAACCAATGGGAAGAAATTCTGATGTGTGACTCCAGATCAGAAGGCTGAATGATTTCTTTATTCTAACTATGCTATAATACATTAATATACTATTTAAAGGAGATACTAAAACTACAAACCTATCTAACAATTCACGTTATCACAACCAGAAGCCAACTATTTCCTAATTGCAATACACTATAAGTGTTTCTTGGCCTATCAGTTTCTGCTACACCATGCTGAAAATCTAAAATTTCTCTTTGTGGGTCTTGCTACAATGCATCTTTCACAGTTCTATTTCTCGAAAGTATCTAGACTTTTTTTGTAAGGCCATTCTTCAAAACTTGTTTTTAGTTCAATTTCTCTTTTAACAATGTCTGTCCTATTCTATGGTGTTTTTAAGGCAGTGTTTTTTATTTCAAGGTTTGTATACAGATGAGTCTTCTGTCAGGTTTTGAGAATTTTCTACAAATCCATATCTAACCATCTCTAACTAACTCACAACTCGTGACCCTCTCTGAGAGTGCAGCCACAGGTGGGTTGGATTGGCCACCAGGCTCAAACAATCCTCACCAGAATCCAACCAAGCAATCACCCCAGGGAAACAATTCTCCAAACACATTCCACATGGGGAAAACAAGGAGCAGAAATAGAAATTGTTTTTTCTTTCTTTCCTCTCTGCTGCTCTATGAAAAATCCTGAAAGAAAGAAGAATATCCCCTGCGACACTAAAGATATTCACTCTAATGCAAAATCAAACCAAATCGTCCTGCAGAGCTTTTCAAGATTTTTCTACAGAAATCTACAGATTTATTTCAGTCAGGAGGAGGAGTTTTGTTGAAATAACAGCCTCAGGCCTTCAATGGGCGCAGTTTATGTTACAAAGACACAACAGCAGTGCAGATCAATCTAAGATGAGGAAAATTGTTGCCAATAAAACCTTCTTGTGAGGCAACAAAATGGTTTCTACCCTCAGAAAAACATAGCTGCCTGCTCTGTGTAGGTCACAGCTGCGGCCAAACCTCAGCTCTGGCTGCTGTGAGGCCGTGGGGATGAGGGTGAGGATGGGCTGAAACCCACAGAGCCCTGCCTGCCAGCCCCAAGGCCATCCTCAGAGGGCAGGGAGAGCTGAAAGCCGTGCAGAGCCAGGGCTCACCCTGCTCTTTGAGGTGCTGAGATGGCTTTGGCATCCTCAGGGAGGATTTTGGGAAGAAATCCTTCCCTGTGAGGATGGGCAGGGGCTGGCACAGGGTGCCCAGAGCAGCTGTGGCTGCCTCTGGATCCCTGGCAGTGCCCAAGGCCAGGTTGGACACTGGGGCTTGGAGCAGCCTGGCACAGTGGAAGGTGTCCCTGTCATGGCAGGGATGGCACTGAGTGATCTTCAAGTTCCCTTCCAACCCAACCCATTCTGGGATTCCATGACCTTACCAATGCACCCAAATATCTTAAAGGCAGGTGCCAAGGGGATGGGGCCAGACTCTTCAGTGGTGCCCAGCAGCAGGACAAGGCAAAAACTGCAACACACAAAGTTTCACCTGAATATGAAGGAAGAATTTCCTGTGGTGGTGATAAAGCATTGCAAGAGGCTGCCCAGAGAGGCTGAGGCATCTCCTTCTCTGGAGATGCTCAAAACCTGCCTGGACACGATTCTGTCAGCAGGAAAAAACCTTTCTGTGCCCTGAGGGATTAAAGCAGGACTGGAGACAGCCCCAGGAGCACTGATAGGTACAGGAGTCAGCTCTGGGGATAGTACACAATGCTGGCTACCCACTTATCTTGTTAACTGCTGATGTTGAGAGGTATTTGGGCCTTGTTTGCACAAGCTGCAGTAGAATTTTACATATTTTGATCTCATTAAATGAGCACTGTTCCAACCCCCCCATGGCAGAGGTGCTGTTATAAAATCAGGGAATTTAAATCATGCATAGTGAGGTACCCGGTGTGTCTTGTCTACCAAAGTCCCTGCACCATCTGCCAAAGGTGTGGGTTTAGAACCACAGAATCACAGAATGGTTTGGGTTGGAGAGGATTTTAAAATTAATCTCATTCCATCCCCTTCCATGGGCAGGGACACCTTCCACTATCCCAGGTTGCTCCAAGCCCCATCCAACCTGGCCTTGGACACTTCCAGACATTGGGCAGCCACATCTTCTCTGGGTAAAACCCATCAATTTTGTATCAGTAGAATTATAATCCTGAAAAATCTGAGCTGAAAAACACCAGCCAGGGCTGAGGTTTGGCTGCAGCTGTGACCTACACAGAGCAGGCAGCTCCCTCCTCATCCCCCTGGCTGGCTGAGCCCTCTCAGCTGATCCCATCCCTTGTCCTGTGCTGCTTTCCAGGGCCTGAGCCTGTAACATTCACGTTCTCTGGACAGAGAGACATAACTCTGTCTCTCAGGAGAAGCACAGAGAGAAGAGAAGAGAAAAACAGTCTTTATGTCTGCTCCTTTGTTTTCCCCATGTGGGATGTGGTGTGGAGATTGTTCACCTGCAGTGATTGCTGGGTTGGATTCTGGTGAAGGTTGTTTGGGGTCAGTGACCAATGGATCCAGCTGTGGCTCGGGCTCTCAGCAGAGTCACGAGTTTGAGTGAGTTAGAGAGGTAAGTAAGAAGTAAGTGTGTAGAATAGGATAGTCTCTCTTTAAATAGTATATTAATGTAATACAGTATAGTTTTAATAAAGCTGTCCTTCAGCCTCCTGATCTGGAGCCAGATATCATCATCTCTTCCCTGAGCCGGGGTTTGCCACATTTTTCCAATATGAGTCCCCTTAACTCTTCCCTTCACTTCCATTGCTGGCTCCTCCTCAAGCCCGAGGCCAGCGCCCGGCAGAGCACCAGGGATGAGAGCGTGGCACTGGTGCTCTCCAGTGCCACCAGCCCTTCCCACATCCCTCCTTTGGCATTTGGGGATTAGGCTTGGAGCCATTCAGGATTTAACTAAGGCATGTGGCTTGTTTCAATAAGCAGTGCAGGTTGTGAAATGCTGGGGCCACCAGAAAAGTGCAGCACAACCTCGCCCTCGCTGCCTGGAGCTCTCCTGGAAGGAGCCCTTGGCAAATCTGGTGAGAAACATTCTGCAGGTGTGGGAAATGGATTTGTAGAAAATTCTCAAAACCTGACAGAAGACTCATCTGTATACAAAGCTTGAAATAAAAAACACTGCCTTAAAAACACCATAGAATAGGACAGACATTGTTAAAAGAGAAATTGAACTAAAAACAAGTTTCGAAGAATGGCCTTATAAAAAAAGACTAGATACTTTAGAGAAATAGAACTGTGAAAGATGCATTGTAGCAAGACCCACGAAGAGAAATTTTAGATTTTCAGCATGGTGTAGCAGAAACTGATAGGCCAAGAAACACTTATAGTATATTGCAATTAGGAAATAGTTGGCTTCTGGTTGTGATAACGTGAATTGTAACACCTGTATTGTCTCACCCTCCAAATGAAACTAAAAACAGGATAAAAGTATTTTAACTGCCTCTCAGTTGCCCCATCTCTGAGTCAGAAAAGGGCTTAATCCAGCATGCAGGGACAGGGACTGGACACAGCTGAAGGTGTCCATGCCTGCCCTGGGCACCAGTGACCCCCTGAGCCCCCCAGAACTGCCCTCTCTGCCAGCAGGCACTGCCCTGGCAGTGATGGGAATCAAATCACATGCTCCAGGCCTTCTGCCTGAAAGAATAAGGAAAGCAGATTATTTTTTTTTTGTCCCTGCCCACTGCACAGTCAAGTGGAAGGTTGTGAAGGCTTCCCATGTGTTTGTGGGGTTGGTTGTTTTTTTTGGGGGGGTTTTGTTTGTTTGTTTGTTGTTTGTTTTTTTTTTTTTCTCTGTTGGCAAAAAAACCTTGAAAAAAAAAAAGAAAAAAAGAGAAATGGAAAAGAAGAGGGAAAGGGAAAGGAAAAGGAAAAAGGAAAGGGAAATGGAAACAGAGGGAAAGGGGGGAAAGGGAAAGGAAAAATGGGGAAAAGGGAAAAATTGAAAGGGAAAAAGGAAGAGGGGAAAAGGGAAAGGAAAAAGGGGGAAGGGAAAAAGTGGAAGGGAGATAGATAAAGGAAAAGGGGAAAAGAGAAAGGGAAAGAGATAAGGGGAAAGGGGAAATTGGAAAAAAAAAAGAAAGGGAAAATGGAAAAAAAAGGAAAGGGAAAAAGGGAAAGGGGGGAAAAGAAGGAAGAAAGGAAAAAAGGTAAAAAGTAAAAAAAAGGAAAAAGGAAAAAATAAAAAAAAAAATGAAAAAGTGGAAAAGGGGAAAAGGGAAAAGGAGAAAGAGAAAGGGAAAGGGAGAGGAAAAGGGAAAGGGTCAGTAGTGAGGCAGTCATGAAGGGTCACCCTGGAGCTGTGCAGGTCAGAGGATGGAGCCCAGGCTTTGGGATCTGCTGCAGGAGCAGCACGGAGCAATCCATGCCTGGGACCCTCTTTGGGAGCAGGGAATCT